>NC_044927.1:12392217-12476950 GCF_003576645.1 Ipomoea triloba
TCCGGTACGACCACAAGATGTACGGGAGCTCGTCTGCCCAGCTTCGTCCGGCCGAGTGCAACTTCTTTTTCAGTCCTTCCAGGATGGTTCGGTTCGCATTCTCTACTTGACCGTTCCCTTGAGGATATGCTACGGAAGAACGGAGCGACCTGGTGCCCACCGTTGCTAAGAAATTTCGGAAATACTCGCTCTCGAACTGTCTTCCGTTGTCGGTCACCAACTGAACTGGAACTCCAAAGCGGGAGATCACGTTTCGCCATATAAACCGAGCGCACTGCTGAGATGTAATCGTCGCTAGTGGTTCGGCCTCTACCCATTTCGAAAAGTAGTCCACAGCAACGATTATGAAGCGGCGTCGACCGGTCAACTGCGGGAAAGGTCCCAAGATGTCTACTCCCCATTTGGCGAATGGTATTGCAGAACTGACCGGGTGATAAAAGGTGGCCGGCCTGCCTGGGACTCGAGCGTAAAGTTGACAGGGTTCACACGACTTTGCTAGTGCCTCACAGTCTAATTGGATCGATGGCCAATAGTAGCCGATCAGCATTATTCTTCTTGCCAAGGCCCGGCCCCCCTGATGGGCAGAGCAAAGTCCGGAATGCAGCTCGGCCATCACTAGTTTGGCCTCAAAGCGGGTTAGACATCTCATCAGCGGCCCTCCATAAGACCGCCGGTAAAGGCGATTGTCGACTATCTGGAAACGAGGAGCTCGCAGCTTTACTTTCCTGGCTCTCTGCTCATTCTCTGGTAAGGTCCCGGTCTCTAAATATGAACGGAGGTCGGTGATCCAATCATCCGTTTCTGTATTGACCGGTATCACGGGAAGCGCATCCACGCAAGCAGTCTGCAGCTCTTCCACCCGGGCGACCTTCGATATATATTCCGGAGCCTCGTGCGATAGTCGGGATAACATGTCCGCATCCGCATTCTCGGCCCGTGGAATGTGCTCGGCTCTACAAGCGTCAAACGATCCCATAACGGATAAAGCATAGTCGCGGTACCGGGCTAACCGTTCCCCTTTTGTTTCGAAAGCGCCGGTGACCTGTCCGACGACTAGGGCTGAGTCAGTCCGGATCCTCACATGCCGAGCCCCCAGAGAACGGGCGCGTCGCAGGCCAGCTATGAAGGCCTCGTACTCCGCTTCATTGTTGGTCGGTGAGAAAGCAAGCGACAGGGCGTAGTAAACTTTGAAGCCCTCCGGGCTGGTAAGAACTATACCAGCGCCGGCGCCCTGCTTGCAGCTTGACCCATCTGTTGCAATTTCCCATTCCACCGGGGCATCGTCGGGGGTCGCCGGGGTGGTGCTGTCACGTGCTGAACATTCTACGACGAAATCTGCTACGGCTTGTCCTTTGATGGCCGGTCTCGGCGTGTATTCAATTGCGAACTGGGTCAACATCATTGCCCACTTAATTAACCGACCGGAGGAAGTGGTCGTCCGGAGTATGGCCCCTATCGGTTGATCGGTGAGCACCCGAATCACCCGGCCTTGGAAGTATGGCGTTAACTTCTTCGCGGTCGTGTACAACGCGAATACGACCTTCTCCAGCCGGGTATACCGCAGTTCAGAGCACTGCGCTGATAGCGCGGTCCGATGCGGAGAGATAAATCTGCAACTCTTCACCAGGTTCCGGCCTGGACAACACTATCGGTGAGGCCAAGTACTCTTTCAAACTTTCGAAAGCCCGTTGACACTCATCAGTCCACATGAAGGCGGATGTCTTCTTTAGTGTCTGGAAGAAAGGGTGTGCCCGCTCAGCAAGTTTTGAGAGGAAGCGGCTCAAGGCGGCCAGTCGACCAGTTAGCTGTTGAACTTCTCTAACCGTGGCCGGCGGCCTCATGTCGATTATCGCCTTCACTTTCGCGGGGTTCGGCTCGATTCCTCTCCTTGTCATCATAAACCCGAGAAACTTCCCGGTCTGCACTGCGAAAGTACATTTGGCCGGGTTGAGTCTCAGCCGGTTATATCTCATGATCTCAAAGCTCTGTCTCAGGTCGGACGCGTGGTCATACTTATCTTTACTTTTTACCAGCATGTCATCGATGTAGGCCTCCATCGTTTTACCGATCAGCTCTCCGAACAAGGTGTTCACCATTCTCTGGTAAGTTGCACCGGCATTGCGGAGACCGAATGGCATAACTCGGTAGCAGTATAGACCGTCTGGAGTAATGAATGCTGTCTTGGCTTCGTCCTCTTCGGCCATCATCACCTGGTGATAGCCCTTGAAAGCGTCCATAAAACTTAAGAGCTCTGCGCCTGCGGTCTCGTCGACCATCTGGTGGATACTCGGGAAAGGGAACGGGTCTAGCGGGCACGCCTTGTTGAGGTCCGTATAATCCACGCACATCCTCCAGGCTGGGGGCTTAGGGACGAGAACTACGTTTGCTAACCACTCGGGGTAGTGAACCTCCCGTATGTGTCCGGCCGCTACCAAAGATTTCGTTTCGGAGCGAACGAACTCTCGTCGGTCGGACGCCAGGTGTCTCTGCTTCTGCTTGACCGGTCGGGAGCCAGGGCGTACGGCTAACCTATGGCATATTGTCTGGCGGTCGATACCAGGCATATCTTCCGGTCCCCAGGCCAGGATGTCGGCGTATTCCCGAAGGACNCGATTCGGTCTAGAACACTGACTCTCGGCGGCTCTTCTTGGGCTGGGGGTGGCTTGGAACCTGAGGTGCCCAAACGCGACAGAGCAGGTCGACGCGCCGATGTCGGTTCTCGTAATCTAGAGGAGATCGGTCGCCTTTCAGACTGCGCCCTCCTAGCGGGCGAGTGGGTGGCTGCAGCCTCGATCGTCGTAGTATCCGGATGAGGGACCGGCGGCTGAGTGTGCAGCTGAGTGGGCGGTGCCGGCTGGAACGGGAAAGGAGGGGCGTAAGGCGTCGGATAGAAACGAGGGGAAGTGGTCCACCAATGAGCGGTCGGATCAAGCGGGTATGGTGGGTATTGGTACGGTATCGGCCCGACCGGTATAGGGAATGCTTGGGGAGGGTGAATCATGTTGACAGGATCAGCCGCCGGCGGACTAGTGGTATTGCTCGGGTCGTCTCTAGAGCTAAGGCGGGAACGTAGGTCGGGAGGTACCTCCAGCTCTGGATCCGCAGCGGCAAAATAATCCATATATGGGTACATGCTTGGAGATTGAAGTTAGGTAGAACGGGACTCGGCTTGTTACTTCGTCCCCACAGACGGCGCCAAAATGATACGGAATAATACGGAAGAGTATATTCGTATTAATATATGGTAGAGTACAGGAAAAAATACTCTAAGTGTGACCGAGCTCCGTGACAGTGGGTCAGCGGCTCCCGGTCTCTTTAGCTGCTGTTCCAGAGGTCCCAGCAAAAAGCCCCTCTCTCTACATTAAATGTGCCTTTTATAGCGGATATGGCCAGGCCTACTCCGGTCGGGCTGCATGCAGGACACGTGGCAGACATGCACCGGTCACGCTATCGGTCCAATGCGCTTATGATAGGTGGATATGAGACCCCCACTTCGAATCCCGCCCGGGTTGCCGCGGCGACCCGGAGTGTATTGTACAAGGCTCGTCAGACCGGGAATTGAATCTAAGGGCCTGGCTGAGTCCTTTTTCAGAGAGAGAGATCGGGATACGGAGACCGGATTTTAGCCCTATCATATACTATCAAATATAATACTAAATCAGAAATAAAATATGTATTACTTATATGAGAAATTGTAATACTTTTACAATTATAAGTGCAACATTACTTATAAGAGAAATATAATATTTTTTATGAAAAAAGTAATATAACACTCCACTAAGGATTGAGCCCATGCCCTCCTATTTGTGAAAGCCATTTCATGCCACTTAACCACAAGATCCTTGACTAAAACATATCACTTAATTATGATAAGTGTTAAAATTGTATTAAACATACTTTTTTTTTTAGTTCATAGACACTTTCTCAACCTACTGAAGCACAAAGAGTTGGAGGCTCGAACCCACTCCCATAATCCATGTGAGAGTGTAAACCAGAACACCAGGTGCCACTAGACCACAAGGTCTTTAGCAGAAAAGAATCCATATAGATCTTCAAAAAAAAAAAAAATATCCATATATAGTTGTACGGTTCATGTACCGACAAGTGAATGAATGTTTTTGAACGACGTACGACTGTGTACACAGTTCATGGAATGCTGTCCTCTTTCATCTCTTACCTCCAGCTGTAGTACCCACACTCCACTCTTCATTTTCTACCTACTTCCCACTTATACTTCCCTACTGGTGGGCAGAGTACAATAAAAAGTCAAATTTTACCCTCGATGATTAAACAAAGACCGGTAAAGTATTTAAAGATCAGTTCAGCGGACCAGCACTCAACGTCTCTAAAACACGATGACATTCTATAAAGAAATAAAATTATACACTCCCTACAAACTATAGCTTTTAGCGTAGTGGTAAGCGCTTACTTAATTCTAACAAGTGACATAATATATTTCTATGTCAATTTGTGTAATGCCGAATGTATCGGCCACAGTCATTTATATAATATATAATTGTATCATATGTGATTTGAAACAATTATCAATAATATTTGATATAATCATCCATAATTTTGTAATGCATACAGCTCCTATTTTGTACTGCGTATCTTATAACATAAAAGTAACACTTCTGATTAGTTAATTGTCAAAGAGCAATATTATTTATAGTTTGATTAAATAATTTACTAATCACAGTACATTATTATATGAGAAAGTATTTTATTTAATTTCCAAGAGTTTCTATACTTTTTCATAATATAATTTATCAGGTACACCCATATATGTGAAAAAGTAGAATTGGATAAGGTCAAGTTATATAAGTTAGATCAATTCTTTTATCTTCCCCTTTTTAAAATTTATTATTATTATTATTATTATTATTATTATTATTTATACATAAATTCTTAAATAATATAATCATCAAAATAAAATATAAAATTCCACAACTGTACTTGTGTACACCCTGCACGTACACAAAATTAAGTTATAATAATGAGAAAGATGACGATGTTATAAATGTTTTATTTGATGGCCATTAAACCTTAGGACTCTCCATTTGCCTTCCATTATTTCATTGTTTATGTTAAAGGAAATGAAAGGTTGTGGAATGTGTATATATTGATATGGATTGCTTAATGAATGTATGAGCTCTTGTGATCTTGTGTTCTTGTTCTTCTTCTCCTTTTCCCTTTTCTCTACACTATATTATCATATACATAATCTCCGAGCAATTACCGGGTAATCACCACACGAGAACTGAGTTAATCGATAAGCCAAATCACAACACGTTATCAGCACGAGTGTTCTATATCTCCGGTGAACGGTACTGGTTTCTTAAAAGATTCTTATTATTTATTCCTATGCCTTTGTCTAAATTTTTCATGAGACCCTGGTTGTTTGATAATGAATTTATATTGGATGTATTTTTTTTTCTGCCGATGTGTTTCCTTCTGCTTCATCTTTGCTTTAATATATGGTGTTAGTGTTAGAATATCCATATTCCAAATTTTAATTTAGCAAACCACAGTATATATATATATCCCTATTCATCTTTACAATTTCATATTACGTATCCATATATTTTTCTTTTGTTTATTAGAGGAAAAGGAAAAAGGATACTTGTTGCTGCGCATTATGTATGTATATAATGATATATGTATAAAACTTTTCATTATGCAATTTTATATATTCGTACTTATATATACATATAAATGTAAATAATTTTGTATATGCATGTTTGTATATTCGGATGTGATATTTTGGATGTATACATACGTGCATATATATTTTTGTTCGTCAACATATATATACGAGTTAATATATATGTGTGTAATATTTGTATATGTAATAGAGAGATAATGGTTTTTGCATTATTCCCCATTATTGGCTTTTATGTTCTTTTTGGGAAATGCATCCAAAATGACTGCATGGATAATATGTTTTTGTAGATCATGTCTTCTATCACTAAACGAGAATTTACTGAGCTCTCACTTGACGGAGGTAACTATTTAACTTGGGCCCTAGACATCGAGATTCATCTCGCGTCTAAAGAATTGAGCCAAACCATTGTTGCTATGTCACAGTGTACTGACGCCCAGAAGGCGCAGGCTCTCATTTTCTTACGTCACCACTTGAACCACGACCTGAAAAATGAATACCTAACTGAAAACGATCGGACCCTTTTGCATTATGGAAGTCCCTGAAGGACCGTTTTGACCAGCAGTCATCAATTGTACTCCCTCAAGCCCAATTTGACTGGCTTAATCTTAGGTTTCAAGACTATAAGTCAGTAATTGATTACAATTCGGTCCTTCATAAAATAGTCTCGCAACTAAAGCTCTACAAACAAGAAGTTTCAGAGAAAGATTTAATTGAAAAGACCCTATCACTTTTCATGCGAGTAACCTTGTACTCCAGCAGCAGTACAGGGCAAAGAATTATGAAAAGCATTCTGAGTTTATATCTGCACTTCTTGTGGCCGAGAAGCACAACCAGTTGTTGATGAAAAACCATAATGCACGATCGGCTGGTTCTACCCCAGTGCCTGAAGCACATCATATTGCCCAGGGAAGCAATTCTAGAAGGGGTCGAGGAAGGGGTCGTGGTAGAGGTCACGGTCGAAACAACCGAAGTGGTAGAGGCAAAGGCGGCAATGACTCCCGGGTCCAAGATAAGAAACGGAGTGATCAAGGTTCATCGAGGTCACAAATTTGCTATCGGTGTGGGTGTGAGGGGCACTGGTCTCGTACGTGCCGCACACCAAAGCATCTGGTTGAAGCATACAAAATGATGCAAAGGAAAAATGATAAGCAGCCATCAGGAAGAGAATCTCATCATACTAATACTAATTTTCCTGAAGCAAATGCAGTAATGAATGATGATGACGATGACCTTCTAAAATATGAGCTTGAAGACTTTGGTGATCAGGAGTGATTTGTTTATGTTTGTGGGTTATGAACCTATGTTTTTTTTTTAATCATTTTCATGACTTAGCATCTATGTTTTCTATTTTATCATGATGCATGGTTCGTTTTTTTTTACTCTTTACTTACTTTTTTTTTGTGCGAATTTGATAAGTAAATAATGAATAGCCACTGTATGAGAAGTTACCTTCCAAAGTGATCGTTCAGCTTTCTGACCGATAGGTAAAAGTTAGTAGTCTTCCTAAAGTTACCTTCGGAAGAAATTTTTCTGAGGGCAACTTTCGAAGGTTTCCTACTTTCCTGAAAGAATTCCTTTACTTCACGAGTTTTACTTCCTAGAAGGATCTTACTTTTTAAAAGAAGTTACTCGTCATGATCACTTATTTGATCTGATTTTCTTTTGGTTTTTACCTCTCAGATCTTACAGCATTACAAAATCATTGTCCACACAATGGAGCATGAACCAACATTGTGTTTGGTGGATAGTGCAACCACACATACTATCCTTACGGATAGGAGGTTTTTTCGTACCTTGAACAAATCAAGTAGTAATATTACTACCATTACTAATGATGAGGTATAAATAGTCGGCTCCGGAAGAGCATCCATCATCCTCCCTAAGGGTACAAAGCTACTAATTGAAAATGCTTTGTTGTATCCCCAATCTAAACGAACCTTGCTGAGTTTCAGGGATATTCGATCAAATGGTTTTCATATCGAAACCAAGACTAAGAACAATGATGAGTTCTTAATCATGACACAGTTGATCTCTGGTAAAAAACAAGAGGTTGAGGAACTTGCCTCCTTATCGTCAGGGTTATATTATACCTATATACAACCCAATAATTCATGTGTTGCATTAACCATGAAACTAAAAAATCCACATTCTTTTCAGTTGTGGCATGACCGTCTCGGTCATCCTGGGCAGAATATGATGGGTCGGATCATATCTAATTCTGCTGGCCATAACCTTTTAAGATCTCATGTACTTTCGCCAAATATGTTTACATGTGTTGCTTGTGCGAAAGGTAAATATATTATACGCCCGTCGCGTACTAAGGTTGGACATGAGTCGCCTATTTTTCTGCAAAGATTGTAGGGCGATATTTGTGGACTAATCAGTCCACCTTCTAGGCCATTTAGATATTTTATGGTCCTTATTGATGCTTCCACTCGTTGGACTCATGTTAGTCTATTGTCCACGAGGAACAAAGCTTTCGCAAAATTTATTGCGAAAATTATAGAGTTAAATGCCCAATTCCCAGATTATCCAATTAAATCAATAAGAATGGATAATGCTGGAGAATTCACATCAACAGCTTTCAATGATTATTGTATGGCCTTGGGCATCAAAGTGGAGCATCCTGTACCTTATGTCCATACTCAGAATGGTCTAGCTGAATCTCTGATTAAGTGTATTAAATTAATTGCTAGACCATTATTGCAAAAGTCCAGTTTACCGGTTTCTTGTTGGGGACATGCAGTATTGCATGCTGCAGCTTTAATACAAATCTGACCCACTGCGTATCATGATTATTCCCCCTTGCAACTACTACGTGGCGTAGAACCCAATATTTCCCATCTGCGTGTATTCGGGTGTGCAGTCTATACNGTCACGGTCGAAACAACCGAAGTGGTAGAGGCAAAGGCGGCAATGACTCCCGGGTCCAAGATAAGAAACGGAGTGATCAAGGTTCATCGAGGTCACAAATTTGCTATCGGTGTGGGTGTGAGGGGCACTGGTCTCGTACGTGCCGCACACCAAAGCATCTGGTTGAAGCATACAAAATGATGCAAAGGAAAAATGATAAGCAGCCATCAGGAAGAGAATCTCATCATACTAATACTAATTTTCCTGAAGCAAATGCAGTAATGAATGATGATGACGATGACCTTCTAAAATATGAGCTTGAAGACTTTGGTGATCAGGAGTGATTTGTTTATGTTTGTGGGTTATGAACCTATGTTTTTTTTTTAATCATTTTCATGACTTAGCATCTATGTTTTCTATTTTATCATGATGCATGGTTCGTTTTTTTTTACTCTTTACTTACTTTTTTTTTGTGCGAATTTGATAAGTAAATAATGAATAGCCACTGTATGAGAAGTTACCTTCCAAAGTGATCGTTCAGCTTTCTGACCGATAGGTAAAAGTTAGTAGTCTTCCTAAAGTTACCTTCGGAAGAAATTTTTCTGAGGGCAACTTTCGAAGGTTTCCTACTTTCCTGAAAGAATTCCTTTACTTCACGAGTTTTACTTCCTAGAAGGATCTTACTTTTTAAAAGAAGTTACTCGTCATGATCACTTATTTGATCTGATTTTCTTTTGGTTTTTACCTCTCAGATCTTACAGCATTACAAAATCATTGTCCACACAATGGAGCATGAACCAACATTGTGTTTGGTGGATAGTGCAACCACACATACTATCCTTACGGATAGGAGGTTTTTTCGTACCTTGAACAAATCAAGTAGTAATATTACTACCATTACTAATGATGAGGTATAAATAGTCGGCTCCGGAAGAGCATCCATCATCCTCCCTAAGGGTACAAAGCTACTAATTGAAAATGCTTTGTTGTATCCCCAATCTAAACGAACCTTGCTGAGTTTCAGGGATATTCGATCAAATGGTTTTCATATCGAAACCAAGACTAAGAACAATGATGAGTTCTTAATCATGACACAGTTGATCTCTGGTAAAAAACAAGAGGTTGAGGAACTTGCCTCCTTATCGTCAGGGTTATATTATACCTATATACAACCCAATAATTCATGTGTTGCATTAACCATGAAACTAAAAAATCCACATTCTTTTCAGTTGTGGCATGACCGTCTCGGTCATCCTGGGCAGAATATGATGGGTCGGATCATATCTAATTCTGCTGGCCATAACCTTTTAAGATCTCATGTACTTTCGCCAAATATGTTTACATGTGTTGCTTGTGCGAAAGGTAAATATATTATACGCCCGTCGCGTACTAAGGTTGGACATGAGTCGCCTATTTTTCTGCAAAGATTGTAGGGCGATATTTGTGGACTAATCAGTCCACCTTCTAGGCCATTTAGATATTTTATGGTCCTTATTGATGCTTCCACTCGTTGGACTCATGTTAGTCTATTGTCCACGAGGAACAAAGCTTTCGCAAAATTTATTGCGAAAATTATAGAGTTAAATGCCCAATTCCCAGATTATCCAATTAAATCAATAAGAATGGATAATGCTGGAGAATTCACATCAACAGCTTTCAATGATTATTGTATGGCCTTGGGCATCAAAGTGGAGCATCCTGTACCTTATGTCCATACTCAGAATGGTCTAGCTGAATCTCTGATTAAGTGTATTAAATTAATTGCTAGACCATTATTGCAAAAGTCCAGTTTACCGGTTTCTTGTTGGGGACATGCAGTATTGCATGCTGCAGCTTTAATACAAATCTGACCCACTGCGTATCATGATTATTCCCCCTTGCAACTACTACGTGGCGTAGAACCCAATATTTCCCATCTGCGTGTATTCGGGTGTGCAGTAGAACCCAATATTTCCCATCTGCGTGTATTCGGGTGTGCAGTCTATACCCCCATACCACCTACAAATCGTATCGGGTGTGCAGTCTATACCCCCATACCACCTACAAATCGTACCTCCATGGGCCCGCAACGAAAAATACCACCTACAAATCGTACCTCCATGGGCCCGCAACGAAAACTAGGTATATATGTTGGTTATGAATCTCCCTCAATTATTAAATACCTAGAGCCCATGACAGGAGATCAGTTTACTGCGAGGTACGCAGACTGCATTTTTGATGAAGATCATTTCCCGGCATTAGAGGGAGATAAAAGTCCTTATTTAACGAAATGCCGAGAAATTTCATGGGACGAAAAAGATCTTCAGTACCTAGACCCACGTACTAGTCAAACTGAACTGGAAGTTCAGAAAATTATTAATTTGCAAAATTTAGCAAATAACCTGCCAGATACTTTTACTGATAATAAAGGAGTGACCAGGTCCTATATCCCTACTGTGAATGCTCCTTCGAGAGTAGAAGTCCCCAAGGGATCAGGTATGCACACTGACACTCCTCATCGCCAGAAGCGCGGGAGACCAGTTGGTGCAAAAGATTTAAATCTGCGGAAAACGAGAATTGGTAAAATATCTTAGTCACTCTAGAAAAATCTTAGCCGTCTTGAAGACGGGGAACCCAGTGAATCTGCACGTGCTCTAAATAATTTGAACACTTGGAATGCGGAACATCCAGATCAGAATATTTTGGGAAATGATAATGATCTGGTTGATATCAATATAGAAATTGCCATAAATTTTGTTGATACAGGAGAAACATATAACAGAGATTTAATAGTCGTCGACGACACGTTTGCCTATGCAGTTGCCTGTAATATTCCACATAATAATCTGGATCCAGAACCAAAATCAATAACAGAGTGCCAGAAGCGCCCTGACTGGTTGAAGTGGAAAGAGGCAATTGAGGCAGAGCTTAACTCGCTTAATAAAAGAAAAGTGTTTGGTCCCACCGTACTTACCCCAAAAGATGTGATCCCAGTAGGATCTAAGTGGGTATTCGTACGGAAGAGGAATGAAAACAATGAGGTGGTTAGATATAAAGCGAGATTGGTAGCTCAAGGGTTCACGCAGAGACCCGGAATTGATTTTGAAGAGACATATTCTCCTGTTATTGATGGTATTTCATTCCGCTATTTAATATCACTGGCAGTAAACATGAAATTAGATATGCAGTTGATGGATGTAGTGACAGCTTACCTTTATGGGTCACTAGATGCTGATATATACATGAAAATACCCGAAGGTATTCAAAATCCCAATACAAGAGGGAAAGATCGAAACATGTATAGCATCAAACTTCAAAGGTCATTATATGGCTTGAAGCAATCGGGTAGAATGTGGTATAACCATTTGAGTGAATTCCTCCTGAAGAAGGGATATGTGAAAAATGATATTTGTCCTTGTATATTCATCAAGAAGTCATATAATGGTTTTTGTATTATATCTGTCTATGTCGATGACATGAACATTATTGGGACAAACAAAGATATTATAGAAGCGTGTTCATCCTTAAAGGCAGAATTTGAAATGAAAGACTTGGGAAAAACCAAGTTTTGCCTCGGCCTGCAGATCGAGCATCTCCCCAATGGAATTTTTCCACCAAGCTAACTATGTTAATAAATTATTGGAGAAATTCTATATGGATAAATCTCATCCCCTTAGCACTCCAATGGTAGTCCGGTCCCTTGAAGCGGACAAAGACCCATTTAGACCTAAGGAGGATAATGAAGACATACTAGGACCTGAAGTTCCTTACCTGAGTGCTATTGGACCCTTGCTTTATCTGGCTAATTGCACTAGACCTGATATTGCTTTCTCAGTGAACTTACTTGCTAGATTTAGTGCCTCCCCAACCAGAAGACATTGGAGTGGAGTAAAGCATATCTTTAGATATCTCCAAGGGACAAAAGATCTTGGTCTTTATTTTGAAAATAACCAGGACATTACATTGATGGGATATTCAGACGGTGGTTATATGTCTGACCCTCATAATGCTAAATCTCAAACTGGTTATGTTTTCCTTTGTGGAGGTACTGCTATATCTTGGAGGTCCGTTAAGCAGACATTAGTTGCTACCTCATCTAATCACTCGGAAATAATCGCTTTATATGAAACCTCACGTGAATGTGTATGGTTGAGGTCATTGATACAACGTATCCATAGCTCATGTGGTACAATGAGCAAAGTTGATTCCCCCACTGTCCTATATGAGGACAATGCGGCATGTGTTGCACAGATGAGTAGTGGGTACGTTAAAGGAGGCCTTACCAAACATATTGCTCCTAAATTGTTTTACCCACATGAACTCCAGAAGAGTGGTGAGATACTCATTGAAAAGGTTCGCTCTAGTGAAAATCTAGCAGATTTGTTCACTAAATCCCTGCCAACATCCACATTTGAGAAATTTGTTTATAAAATCGGGATGCGAAGGCTTGGAAGATTGTTGCCTTCAGGGGGAGCGATAAACTCTAAAAGTATAAATGAATAGATGGTCTTGGAGACCTTTAAAATCTCGAAGGTGACGCCTAGAAGGCTTATGGTTGTACTCTTTTTCCCTTAGCTAATTTTTCTCCCATTGGGTTTTTATTAGGCTAAGGTTTTTAATGAGGCAATCGATGCAACACATCTTTTATACTGCATGTACTCTTTTCCTCGTCTAGGTTTTTCCCACAGGGTTTTTCTAGCGAGGTTTTTAACGAGGCATGAGTATAGCTATTTAATGGCCAAGGGGGAGTGTTATAAATGTTTTATTTGATGGCCATTAAATCTTAGGACTCTCCATTTGCCTTCCATTATTTCATTGTTTATGTTAAAGGAAATGAAAGGTTGTGGAATGTGTATATATTGATATGGATTGCTTAATGAATGTATGAGCTCTTGTGATCTTGTGTTATTGTTCTTCTTCTCCTTTTCCCTTTTCTCTACACTATATTATCATATATATAATCTCCGAGCAATTACCGGGTAATCACCACACGAGAACTGAGTTAATCGATAAGCCAAATCACAACAGACGATTGTTTATTATGGCAACCTTTGGTTAAAGTATTGAATAAAATATCGAATTTGAATCTTAATGAAATATTTAATAATTCAAATATATATATATATGTATTGTTTATTTGTATTAGAGATGACCAAATCTCGAGCCTGGTCTGATCCCGTGCAGGGCCAGGGTTGGACTTGCGCCTAGTTTAGCACTGATCAGGATCGGACCAAATCTTGAGCCTAGTCTGGTCCCGTGCCGGGCCTACCCCGAGCTGGTCCCGGGCTAGGCTTAGATTTATATTTTTTTTATATAAAATATTTATAAATTGTTTGAAATGAAATTTAAACTATTGACCTCATTATTAACAACAAAAGTTCTTACCACTTAAACTACTAATGGGATATAAACCCAGACCGGGTGGACCAAAGAGGAGGTTGGGTTACGCGTAAGATAATATGAAATCTTAATAATAGGAATTAAGAATCAAAATAATTACTTCACCTGGGTGAACCAATAAAATTGTTTGGATTCCGAATAGGAGAAAATGACCCATCATTCAGGACTGTTACCATGATTTCGTTCAGCTGCCCAAAGAATTAGTAAAGTCGTTTCTTTCGATACCATCATCAACAATTGCATGTGTTCGGACGAAGGTCCATGCGACTTTATTCTAAACATGGAATTATCGAATTATTTTGTTTTCCGCACAAGACAAACGACAATTGCATGTTTCAAAAACAAGCCTGGAGCGAGTCTCTTGAAAAATCAGAATAATTGCATTGTTTAATGCTAAATTTAGTTTTTGCCAGATTTAAAAGATTTTCCCATTTCGAATATGCTTCCTCTTCTCATTCTGGATACAAGCGCCTACCGTCTTCTTCTCGACATAAAACACCTAACCCACCTTCTCAATACGAAACAGTCACATATTAACCAACTTACGTGCGGAAATGTTCGCTTTTGGGTTAGCCAAATAACACTACAAGATACATAACGTCCATAGAACAATATTTATTTATTCAAAATATCTTTCGATCCAAGACGAACTACGTACATAATTTTTTCGGCAGACAACACTATAGGTGTTACCTCATCCCACTCCAGATACACACATTCTTCTCGTCATGACGCACACATCCCCACTTGTCAGAGCAATACACGGACACATTAAGGAAGTTATTTTGTGTGTTCAGTGACTTTTGTAATAAAAAATAAATGGCTTACGTCTATTAATTTCTATATCTAATGACTTGTACCAAAAACTAAAAAAATGCAGAATAGCAAATACCTAACGCGGGTTAATTTAATACGGAGTATATAAACTGCACAACCCATAATAATATACCGTACGAATAAATACACATCCTAAACAAAAAACATAACGGAAGCCAAAAAACAAAAGTTACAACTTTAGATCATCAAAACAATAATACAACGTCTCTGTAACGTGTATAACATAATATTCATTTATTCCAAATAAATGCATCTTCGGTGAAATCTATTTCTGCCTGCCTGCCTGGTCTTATGATTTGCATATGCCATGGACATCACCTTTCATTTTCAGAACACCCTTCAATACATATTGGTTTGAAGCACAGAACGTGCCGGAATTTACAGTTTGAAGACCGTCACATAAAAATTTAAGGTATCCTAATACGCATTTAAACCCCAAAAAAATCCAAATGCGACGCATTTTGGGAAAAGGCGAAGATGGCTTCACTTCAGATGAAAATGTGACTTGAATAAACTACCACCTGTACGGTCTACTACTAGAAGTAAGCCTGCCCGTCTTACAATTACATTGAAGCTTAATTCCACCTGTTGGTCCCAAAAGAAATAAGGAAAAGTCTAGAGGGGGGGGGGGGGATGGATAGACTTTTCTCCCAATTTCAATAGCTAAGCCAAATATAAAATCAAACCAAAACACTTAACAGATTGTTAGTGTCTTGTATGCAACGGAATAATAAATAATTGAGTAGTGTGTGTTTTACGTGTGGATCGTGCATGCACAAATAAATAAAGTAAAGCAATAATGGACACAAGAAATTTATAGCGGTTCGGAGGTGTATGTAATCCTCCTACTCCACTTTCTCCTATCTCCAGGAAGAATCCACTATATCCACAACTCCCTAGTTACAAGATACAATGAATTATCCACGATCCAGTACTTTGATCACCAAGCCCACACTAATCGTTCCCTTCTGTAACATAGTGCTTTGATCACCAAACCCACACTAGTTACGCCCCGTGATCTAGTTCGACAAAGCCATGTTGAGTTTAACAAAAATTCATACTAGTTGAATTATTTTTCGGCAAGTTTTTTATACGCATTTGCAACTAACCATTTTTTACAACTTTATTTAAGTGATGCGTTTGACACACTTGCAAAAATAATCCATCTAACAATTAAACTTATACCAAAAAATAAGTCTAGATCATAAGGAAATATATTAAATCAAGATAGATGAATATAAGGAGTAATTTCGGAACCATAAACAGTAATTTCGAACATCAGCTTACAAAAAATATCAGACTTGAACGGGTTACCTCCTTGCTCTTTTCTTCTCCCTTTCGAGCTTCATCACGCCATTGATTTGATCTCTTAGTTTAAAGAAATCATCTTTGAATAGTTGGGTAACTGCTTCATCACATACTCTACCCTTCATATAATTTTCAAAGGCCTCATTCAGATTCATTCCTAGTAAAATTACGGCTTCAAACCAGATGATGCATTCTTCAAAGCTTCTCTCAAAATCCTAACTTAGATTCATCAACTCCTGCATATTTTCTCAAAGAATTCCACATCTCTCATTTCTTTCTCTTTATTCCTTCCAACTTGTTTTACTCATCAACCCATAGCTTTTGATCCGTTGAACTCAACTTCTTGACTTTAGCAGGTAGGTTTTGCATGGTCCATACTTTGTTTGGATATGATGTGTTATTCACAAAGTATGACTCGGATGAAGGTTTTGAACCTGAGCCAGAACCTCCTCGCTAACTAAACTGAGCAAAGCCAGTTTGAACACTTCTTCCACTGACATGGCCACCACTCCCTTCATGCGGTCGTACTGCTGAAATGTTGAGGCATATTTGATTGAGTGTCTCTTCCCCCCATTTTGCATTATCAACAAGGAAGGAGATGGCTTTATAATCCTACTCCTGGGTAAACTTCATGGTATCAACCATAACATTGGTGTGTTGAGAAACTGATTTCAAAAGTTGTATCCCAGCAACCATTTGCGCAAGCTCAATTTCCATTTTATTGATCCGAGCCTCTTGGTATTGAATCAGCTTTAGCTGTTCGATATGCTTCTCTTGTTGCATTTTCTCATATAATACATTCTTTTCCTTCATGCATTTGATGAGGGTCATGAGAGTTTCAGTCAAACTATTTTTCAAATGAGATTCGGCTTTATCAACTTTTGCAAGAAGCTTCCTTTGAGGGTCAGCAAGCCTGTACAGGTTGTTTTTGATAAACACATGATGATCAATGGCTAGCAATCCTTGATTCTCAAGTGTAGCTCTAAACTTTTCACAAATAGTTTCTTGAGTTTCTCCCATCCTTACAAATAGTGAGGTCAGGATGTTTTCTTCGTTTTCTTCCATCCTTCTTGAAGATTTCAACTTCAGTTCCCTGATAGACTCTTGCCAATCCCTTGCAGTGGGGTTTCAATAATTTGCAACTCACCATCATTAGTTTTACGTTGAGAGTTTCCTTCTTCATTGCCGTGTAAGGCTTCCTCTTCTCTATCATGGTACTCATCTATATCTTGCATGAGATGATCTGAAAGAATTGGTTGCTCAAAAAGTGGTCTCACTTCTAAGGGCGATTCACCAACTACAGTTGTCATCTCCATTTGAGGAAAGCCTTCTACATAGCCAATATTCACATCTGTCAATTGTCCCCCCCCCCCGCCCCCAATTTCTGCTTCTACATCTTCTCGCATTTCTTCCTTATCTTCGGCCACAATTTTCTGTAAATTTCTCCCTTATTTCTTCTACAACATCTTTTGTAGTAATTTCTTTTTCAGCTTGTGTCTCAATCTCTGCAGGTTTCTCAATAAATGCTTCTTCATAAGTAGCATTGTTTTCAGTAGAGTCTTCTTCAATTTCCTCATTTTAGTCTCGGCCAATACCGATTTCAACATCACCACCTTCATTTAAATTTTCTATTTCTACTTCCCTGTCAACAGCAATTTCGACCAAACCTTCTTCTTGATTTGCATTTGCATCCTTTTCAGCGACAACATCCTTTTCAACAGCATGCACAAGATTTGTTTCCACAAGATTGTCTTCATCCACTGTAGGTTGTTTCTCGGCCACAACAGGTTCATGACCGGAGCATCATGAAACTCGAGTGTTTCAGCCAGTGGTTGACTCGAGATCCTTCTTTGCAGTTCATTAGATACTTGCACTTCAACTCTTGCAAGTTCCATACGGGTGGTATCTTCTATCTCATGAAACTGCGGTATCTCCGGTCGATAGACATCTTCTGCTAGATTTTCAATCACTACTTCGAATGGTATGATAGCCCTGGCCGTACTGATGGCTTCTTGATCACCGGGCTAAGGGTTGCTGGAGGCCAAGAACTCACTTGCCTCTGATGTTGCTGCAATACTCCTCCTTCAAGTGGTGACTTCGGAATGTCTGCTATAGCTTCCCATTTTCCCATAGTTAGGACCAAATCTTCTGAAGAGAATTCTGTAATCACCCACATTCTTTCGCTTTCTTAGTTTAGTTCCATTCTTTCTCAAAATCTCGTAGATCATTAGTCTGTATCCGACTCTTTGTTTGAATTTGTCTCCTATCAGTGGTTCGTCCTTCGGCTTTGTAGCAGTAATAAATTCACATACTTTGTTAAACAAATATTTTGCCCAGTAAAAGGTGACTCCTTGCATGATTCCATTCATAAGTTTCACAGATGATGAAGATAGTTCATCCAAACTTCCAAGTTTGTAGTCAAGAGTCTTGTAGATTATCTCTATTAGCATTTCATATTCTATCTTCAAAATCTTCTTCTGACCAGACAAATTCAGAACTTCAGAGGTGTTGAGTCCACGAATTTGGTTCCAGAATGGGTGAACTTCATAGGAATGGTTATCCGTCATTAAGTCAGATTCAGGGAAGTTGTAGCAATTCCGAATATCTTGCTCAACAAGTTCTACGTCAATTCCTCTCCTTTGAAATTTGATGCATGTAGATAGAATTCAGCTACATCAACTTCATTAATCCCAGAGTAGGAATAAGTACAGAACTTGAGAATATTGCATTCTTCTAGGGCTCTTAGGATTTTCCCTACTTCTTCCTTATCAGTTGCAGCAATCATGAAGTATTCGGGGTTGAGAATCATTCTAGCTTGCACTTGCTTAGCCAATTTTAGCAGATTGTTGACTTGCGCCATTCGCCCATTCCTGATGAATGTTTGGTGATGTCGATGTCGAGAAAGAGAGAGAATTTGAATTTGGGAAGGTTTTGGATTTTCTGGAGAGCTTTAGAGCTTACCGAGTCATTTTGATAAGTGGAGTATTGTGGGGGAAATTTGTTTTGATTCGATGGGATAGGGTGTGTGTATGGTGGTGGGTGATGGTTATGTATATAAGATGGATAAGAGGTTGGA
The DNA here is from genome assembly GCF_003576645.1 of Ipomoea triloba. Lineage (NCBI taxonomy): Eukaryota > Viridiplantae > Streptophyta > Magnoliopsida > Solanales > Convolvulaceae > Ipomoea > Ipomoea triloba. The sequence goes on from NC_044927.1 coordinate 12,411,336, forward strand.
TGCGGTAAGTAGTGATATGGAAATGGGTAAGGGTTTTGAGGTGGATAGTGATATGTTGGTGGAATGTAAGTATGGGTGGAAAGGAGATAATATGGATATAGTTGGGGTGGAATATAGTTCAAAGGATTTCCCTCATGGTGTGGGTAACCATGAGGATGCATTTGAGCTCTCATTGGCAAGCTTCTAATTGATTTTCAATAAAATTCTCTGCACAAAGCTTGACCAACAACAAATCTTTTGCAACTAGAAGTAGTTGCAAGTGAGCACAAGATATACAAGACAATGTAAGCTCACTTCTTCAAGCAAATAATCAAAATAAGAAAACAAATTTAAACAAAAGAAAAAGCAATTCAAGAACTCTTAAAATTCTACTTCAAAGATGTCAACACAATTCAAAACCGTTTGCCATCCCCGGCAACGACGCCATTTTGATGTTGTGGTTTAGTGTGAGTTGTGAATGTGAAGGTGGTAAAACGAAGAGTCAAGACTCCCCGAGTGTCGTGTCTCTCAAGGATGTCGAATGGGAATCGAATTAGTGTGTTGGCATCTAAGAAGTTGAAAGAAAAGAGTTACGAGATTTGGTAAGGGTTAGATTCATTGGTAAGAAGGTAGAAAGGTTGATAGTGGTTGTGTAAAAGAAATGTAAAGACGGAGATCGGGGCCTTAGGCTTCTCTATGTGGACTATCTATGTATGGTTTCGTGAGCTAGAGATGTGGAATAGACTAGGGAGTTCATGGCACATCACCAAGTGGCGTCACACTTTGGACTCCCACATCCTCATTCGGTTGGGGCATTTCATCGAACACATTGTCTACCACTCCTCTCGGATCTTGTCCTTTCGGACTAAGAGCGGAGATGTGGGTGAGTTAGGCTCGTGAGTGGCCGCTATCGCGCACACACTCACTTCCTTTGGGTTTGCTACCTAATGTGGCCACACTTAGGCACAAAGCATCAATAAACATCATCCACACAAGATCATCATCCAACAATCAAAAAGCTCACATTTAATCTAGCAATTTATATCAAACATTCACATAGATTGACCTTGGGGCCACCAATCCCCTTTCTACTCTACTCTAACATACTAAAGAAACAAGGAAAAGATATGAAATCTCAAAGAAGCAAATATTAGATTAAGAAATGGATAGAATAGTTACCACCCTCAAGAGGGGAGTCTTTTACACTGTCTTTGAAATTCCAATCTTCCTCCTTGCCCTTGAAGCTAATCTAATCTAGGAGAAGAGGAATTTCCCCCAAAAGGGGAGGAAAACCCCAAGAAAACCTAATCTATGCTATTGTATGCTAAAATCTGATTTTATCTACTAATATCTACTGCCTAGGCCTTGGGATAATGATCCTTATATAGGGGGAACAAAATAGGGGCAAGATAGACAATTTCCGCGCAGCAGAATTTTAGGGTGACACAGGGCTCTCGACGCGTCGAGCCTTGAGGCTTCGACGATTATCGCCACGCGTGGTGGAGGGCGTGGGGAGCTACTGGAATTATTCCACGCCTCTCCACACGCGTGTGAGGCCGTGTGGGATGCTCCTGCTTCATGGTTTCTTCATTTTCTGCTCAGTTTTGGCCTTAAGTCCTCCTTTTGGCTGTACAATAGCTTAAAAGCATCTTCCATACTCACGTTACAAGTTTTGGTCACATATGAGTCTAAACGCATGATATTTTTATGAAATGGGTAATAAACTATACAATTCTAGCCCGTAAATGACCCTTAAAACAAGCTATTCTTGGTGCTTATCAAAGTTTCCACACTTAAACCTTGTTTGTCCTCAAGCAAGCATACTTTTCTAAATTCTAATCATATAAGCACTAAGGATAGTTCGTTTTCTCATTGTTAATTGATCAAGTGATGTGTGGGTGTTCGGAGTTGAGTGGGTGAAATCCCCTACACTATCTACCAAAACCACTAAACTCATGCCGACCAAACGTAAGAAATATGCTAAGGAAGTTAAAGTCTCAAGAGATGGATATGACATAAAAAGTTTTACACCTTTCAAGCATGCAAAAGACAATAGGGTTTCACCTTGTATTTTCTAGGGGCCTCCAGCCGATCCGACTAGTGGGAACGATGTTCACCCCCTAGCCAATTTCCAACCAAAACGCCAAAGCCCCTTTACGTTATATAAGTGAGGGCAGGGACATGGACCGCTCATCGCCATGGCTTGGGCGATCACTCTATTTTCTCACTTCCTAGGATAACGTTGAAGAAGCAGTATTGTGTAGGGGTTGATTCGTCAAAAGATATTTATGTTAAAACGGAAAGTCTATGACTCCCCGAGTGTCAGTCTCGAAGGAGGGACGTGGAGGTGTGTCAAACATTCGGGAGTTTACTTGATTGGATCATGCATAGGACTTGAGTGTGGTGAAGGGTGGAATTGCAAGTGAGAGTGTAGTTCATTGGTTGGTTTGAGTGCAAGAGAGTAGTAAAGTAAAAGTGATTTTGGGAATATGTAAAAGGGGTAGGGATTGGATAGTGTTCATGAATATTGCATAGTGAGAGTCTAAGGTCATGGATTAGGATTGCTAGGATATTGTCTATTCAAGAGTGTGTTGTCTTAGTCCTTTTCCACCTTGTGTACTCAGACTTCTTTGACTTAGGAGTGCCTTCAAGCATCCAAAGTTCTAAGAGGAATTTTATCAAACACTTAAGCTACACACTATCCTACTATTCTTAAGAAGTCCATAGGAACTTTGATTGTGTAAAGCTTCAAATCCTAACTCTAATCAAAGACATGAAAGAGTCAAGAGCTCAATCTCTCATCTAGATTGGCCAAATCCAACGAGATCTCATCAAAACAACAATCAAAAGACAAGAATAGATAATCCATCAACACAAACTCATAGATCCAAGATATAGAAATAAGATCATCACAAAAGCAATATTCAATCACACAATCCAAATCCCTAGACTAAATTAGCTACTCATGATATGAAATGAAAGTAAAAGCTAATTTAATCCAAGAACAAGATAGTTAAAATTATAGAAATGAAATAGAGATCACCTAGAGAGAAGAAGATCTTCAATCCAAGCTTGTTGCCTTCTACAATGGAGATTGATCTAATCTAAAAACTAAGAAAAATGGAGAAAACTCTCCAAAGGAAAACTAAGGAAAGGGAAAACTAAAATTCTGGAAAATCCTCCTTTGGAAATTCATCAAAGGGGTTTAAATAGTCTCCGAAATGACAACCCTAGCTGAAATTCGCGCATCACGCCTCCACGCCTCTCACACGCGTGTGAGCGTGCGTGGGGAGCTTCTGGAAAGTTTCCACGCTTGCTCACACGCGTGTGGCCTTCCAGATTGGTCCTCCGGGGCTCCGCTTTTGCCTGGTTTGCTCTTTAAGCTCATCTTTTGGTCCTATTTGCTCCCNCAACCCAACGAATTGGCTTCCCTCAATTTTTAAACTCTTTGGTGATTGGCCTTTTGCCTTTTCGACTTCTCCTCGTGTCAACCCCTCATGCCTTTTTCTATTTAATGTTCAAGGGTTTTGTTTTCTCATTAAGCTCACCATTAGGCTCACCTTTTGCCCCATGCCCTACCAAGGTTAGTTCAATTCCGGGCCTCGCTAGTTTTATCTTTCTCAAATTAAAGAGTGCACACTCCCACTTCGAGAGATCCTTGACTAAGGTCCTACGTAAATAAGAGGTGAACATCATGCAAGCAGGCAATAATATAAACTTATTTGGCTCTAAACACTCTCATGGGTGCGAAAAGTAACTTCCTCAAAGATATTTCGAGAGTAAAAATTTTTGGGCATTTAGTCAAAATTCTCCCTAGATAACACAAATAATAACTCTCTTTTCAAAACTGCAAATGCACCCGCTTATCATTCCCAAGAGCTTCAACTTCTAAACTAAGCATGTAAGCATGTAAAGCACGAAGTGCGTCCTTTCCACACTTTAAAGTAAACATCGTCCTCGATGTTTCCATACGCACAAGGTAAAGGAACGAAACTGGGATTCTAAGGGTAGACAAATAAAAATCTCTTTCCACACTTTGGAAATTGCTCTGGGATATAGGGTATGCATCAAACGATCCTATTAATCATGGCAAACTGTAATATACTCATACACAAAGCTATAAAGAAAATATTTCCACACTTTAAAGATCAAAACGGGGCTTAAAATTAGAAAAGGGATAAGAGGATAAACCAAGTATGCATCCCTCTTTCCACACTTTAGCTTCCAGCATAGGCCTGCTCCCGTTATAGATGCTCTATAAGAAATGGAGACATAACATACAAAAAGGGTTTTCGGAGTACTATTCAATTATTATAAACTGATAGAAATATAAAAGCAATAAAAATAACAAAAATTTAGATAATAAAGCATAAAACTAAGTAGAAATATCCGAATAGAAATGCAGAAAAGTAAAGCAGTTGGGCATTAAATAACATAAAGCGATAAAGATAAATAAAGCAAAGTAAAGAGATAAAAGAAATAAAAGTCGGAACCCCGCGCATAGGGATCCTAATGTTCAAACGGGACCAGCAATCATATTAACCAAAGTCACAGAACTCAGAATCAAGTGTCAATCAGTCAGGACCGAGAATAGTTGAGGAAAGCATCAATCATCACCGAAGGGATGGAATTGCCTGTCGAATCTGCATCAATCATCACCGAAGGGATGGAATTGCCTGTCGAATCTAGCTTCATCATCACCGAAGGGATGGAATTGCCTGTCGAATCTAGCTTCAAGAGCGGCAATTCTTCTAAATTGCCTGTCGAATCTAGCTTCAAGAGCGGCAATTCTTCTATCATTATCCTCCACCGCTTGTCTCATGCGGTTGAGGTCCTCGGTGTGAACATCCTATCTTGCGGAGATGGATGTGAAGTGGCCTTGCTGCCAAGTATGCTCCTCGCGCCAATAGTTCATTTGTTCTTCATGGAGCTGTCTATGAAAATTCTGCGACGCTGCCCAATCCATAGGAGTAGGGCCTTGCTCTTGTGCAGCATCGTCCTCCTCATTCTCTTCCTCGTCCTCATCATCATTATCAGAAGCATTTAAATCGGGTGCATCATCACCTCCAAGCCGTAGTTCTGCGGCAAAGAACTCACCCACGGTAAAAGAAATTGAGCAACCATCGGATCTCTATCCCATCAACTGGTTCAGTAGGCCCAACCCAATACACAGTTTAGTAACAAAAGGTCCAATAAATACAGTCTGAATCACATGTAGAATAAGTCCTGCTTGTATACCTTGTTTCTATTTGTGGTTCGTCCAGAGAGATTTATAGCATGTTTGTGATGCTTCTCCAATATCGTCTAGCAACTTCATCTGAATCAAAATCTTCTTTGAAATCTCTGAAATATGGCATGGACACGCTTGTAACACCCAAAGTGTTAACATACATACTGTAGTGGTTGCCGAAAAGAGTGAATGAAATAGATTCCCTTGCATCGTTGACTTCCCTTCTAATCTCCAGGGTCGCCAAGAATTCATAGGTGACAGGTGCATAGGTGGGTCCTCTCCACTGAAACAGATAGCGGAGCTGTGGGTGCCTAAGGAGCATATTCACTTCTTCCAAACAACCAAATTCTCTTAAAACATTATCCTCAAAGTGACGGCCAACAGAAAACTGCTTTCCTTTATAGTTGTCTACTGTCGCGAGTTGAATGGGTGTCAAGTGTCGTAGTGACCTTGACCCCGGCTCTTGTATAGCCTGTTGAGCTGTAGTGTGCTGCCGTGTCCTTGATCGATTCGATTCTCCTACATCATGCTTTGATTTCTTTGCAATTTCTTTCGAGCGTCCCATCCTACAAATTATAGAAATTATCATTCATGGTAATTGGCTTTGAATAAGTCACCATTATATTTGTGTAAAATTCCTTGTCAAGATAATGGATTTCAAACATATAGGGCTAAGAATTTTTGAAAATTTCGCTATAGTTTCCCCTATATTTTGGACAAATCAAGCATAAGAATATCAACAATATCATTCCATTATCACACACATGCATAAATTCATCATAAGATATATCAATTTGATAGTCAAATAAGAAGTCAACTACAAAAGTCAAGAATTTCAAAAAGTCAACTTCATCTTCTTCCCCAAATTCGAAATTAGGGTTTTGAAATTGAAAATTCAATTTGGGCAATGTAGCATCTGAAAAGTCAAATTGATGACATATAATAGTTCTATAACAAGTTTATTTATCAATTCAAGCATCAATTTCATAATTTCAACAAGAAATCTAACAAACCCATTTGTTCATCAATGGTGTTCACACTTGAAGTTCAAGAATATACAACAATCCATCAATGTAACCATCAATAATGAAAGAAAACATCAAAGGATAGTTCTATGAAGCATTATAACCAATTTAATCATTCAAAATCATTCAAAATCAGGCAAGGCATTGTAGAATAAATTTCACATTCAAACTCTTCCAAACTCATGAATATTCAAGGATAAAGAGTCAAAAAGATGAAAGATTACCTTGATGTTGATGTTTTAATCTTCTTTGAATGGTAAAAAGTGAGAAGTATGTTCAAACCTTGAGTTTGGTTCTTCCTTGCGTGGAGAAGAGAAGAGAAAAATTGATTTTGGGAGCAAAATAAGGTGGGATGGCCGAACAAGGGTTTTAAACCCGTAGGGGCCTCCACGCCGGTCACACGCTCGTGTGACCGTGCGTAGGAGGTCTCTGCCTCGCTCCCACGCATGGCAACACGCGTGTGAGCGTGCGTGGGGAGCTTCTGCCTCGTTCCCACGCACGGCTACACACGTGTGAGCCTCGTGTAGGTCCACTGCATCGTTTTCTTCTGATTTTTGGCCTTGCCTCTCATACCTATATCCAATTTAAGCTCTTCCAAAGCAATTTCTAGTCTCGAATCCTACAAATTAGTCCTCAAAACATGGTTCTATATGATTGTAGCAATTTAGTAGAACAAAAACATTAAAAACGAAAGCATAGAAATAATGTAAAGCATTTTATTAAAACCTTGGGTTGCCTCCCAAGTAGCGCCACGGTTTACGTCATTGGCTAGACGCATTATACCTTGGTTTGAATTCAGCCATATTCCTTGGTGGTGGGTAAGAAGCATTTTGGTACCCACGTGTTTTTCCAAGTAAGCTTATCGTTCCTCCGCTTCGGTTTTGGTTTCACCTTTGATTTGACCTTCGCCCTTCCATCGTCATTAGCTCCTTCTTTTGCCTTCTCCTTGTCATCATTCGTGGTTTGTCCTTCGAATCTCAGGGTAATTTCTCCTAAACTAACATCTATTCGTGCACGACAAGTAGCCAGAAATGGTCTTCCAAGAATTAAGGATTCATGGGGATCATCATCTCCCATCTTACAGACAATAAAATCGACAGGCACAAGAAATTTTCCTACTCTTACTAGAACATCTTCCGCTAAGCCTTCAGGATACCGTGTGGTTCCGTCAGCCAAACGTAGAGTCAGCCTCGTCGGTTTCAAACGTGGTAAGTTCAATTTTTCAAAAAGATTTAAAGACATGACATTGATAGAAGCACCAAGATCAGCAAAAGCGTTTCTAGGTTCCATGTTCTGTATAGAACAAGGGATTAACAAAGCTCCAGGGTCACCCTTTTTTCTGGGGTTTCCCTCAGTCAAACAAGCCGAAGATTCTTGGCTTAAACATGTAAAATTATCACAAATGTCATTCTCAAACAACTCACGGCATTCTTTGCTATTGAAGAATTTTCGAATAAAAGCTTTAAATTTACCTTCTCGAGCTGTTTCCTTTTCTTTTGAGCTTTTGATGTTGTCTCTTGGTAGTTCCTTTTCTTTCGGGCCTTCTTCCGAAGTGGTTTCCTCCTTGCGTTCCTTCATTGATATGGTGCATGAACTGTTCACATTTTTTAATTCAAGATTAAGACTACAAGAGGTAGTCTTGTTTCTTTGGTCGTCTACCTTACATTGACAATTTCCACAGATAGCATCCATTGGATCACATTTCTCATGTGTTTCTTCTTTGGCATCAATGGCGTTGACTCTCTCTTTCGGGTTGTTTTCAGTGTTGCTTGGGAGTTGTCCGTAGTGTCGATCTGACATCACCTTAAACATCTGAGAGATTTGATTCTCAATTGTCTTTAGTGTAGCCTTAGACTCTTGGCGAAGACTAGAAATTTCTTGCCTAATCTCTTGAGTAATTTCTTGTTTCAGATTTGTCCGATCATTTTTGAGTTCCATGATCGTCCTTGTAAGTCTTTCATCTACCTCACGGATGTCATCCCTTCTCTGTTGAGTAAAATCAAGTTGAGAGTCGTATTGTGGCCTGAATTGGGTCATTTGATTTCCATTTCCTTGGTTTTGATTGTACATTTGCTATTGTTCCAACCCTCTCCCTGTTTTCAATTGTTGTTTGATATTTGGTTTTGTCCATAAGCATTGAAGTTGGAGTTCCTTTGATAATCTACCGCCTCGACTTGTTCAGATGCAGACGTAGAAGTGCAAATATTGGTGTCATGAGGTCCTCCACAGATATTACAATAAAGTGCCAATGCCATGCAAGGCTTGGGTTTTCCTTCCATTTTTCTACCATAGCCTGTAGCTTTTTGATTTCGTGATTCATTGCTTCGATTTTGGCCTCACTTGCCACTCAATTATCAACTTCATAAATTCCTCCATGATCTCCTCTTCGTTCATACCAACAGGATGTGTTTTTAGATATTCTCTCGATTAGTTCCTCAGCCTCTTGCAAAGCTAGGGAGACAAAGGCACCGCTGGAGGATGAGTCAAGCGACATTTTTCCTTTATCCGTCAACCCTCCATAGAATGAGCTAATCATGTCCCATGGGTGCATCAGATCTTGTGGGCATTGCCTTTTAAGAACTTTAAATCTTCGCCAAGCCTCTCCCAAACTTTCAAGTCTTCCTTGTTTGAATTCTTGTATCAGCCTTTTAATCCTCATAGTTTTTGTAATGGGAAAGAACTCGTTCATGAATTCATGATGCAACTGTTGCCACGTTTTGAAATGATTGTCGTCTTGGCTTTCCAACCATCGTGCTGCCTCTCCTATAACTGAAAATGGGAATAATTTTAGTCGAACTATTTCCTCGCTAACGCCTTCTTGTCTGTACATCCCACATGCTCGTATAAATCTTGTGATGTGTGCGTTGGGATCTTCAGATGGTAATCCCGAGTATTAACTGTTCTGAACCAGTGTGAGAATAGTTGGATGCACGTGAAAGTTGACATTCTCCATTGGAGGTACATAGATCGAGTTGTGCATGTTAAAATCCGGAGTCATGTAATCTGCAATTGATCTTTGTGGTTCTTGAGGGTTTCCATAATATTCCTCTTCACGAATGTTCTCTTGATTATTTGCTCTGTTAGCTTGCGGTTCTTCAATGATTGGTTCTTCATGGTTAATCGGTACTTGTGGATTGATTGGGACTGGGGGTGGATTTGGTACTGTTGTGCCTCTTCCTTGTGGGTTTCTTGTTGCGCTTGATGAAGCCATTAGTGATCCTTGGGTATTTTTCCTTCTAGTTGCTCTATTAATTTCAGGAATGTAGGGTAGTAAACCTTGATTTCCTTTTGCTCTCGTGTGCATTCACCTAGTAAAATTATCAACGAAACGAAAATTTCCACAATTGACTAGAAGTAGTCAATTGGGTTAGTAGCAAAAACAAGAAATAAAACAAAATTAAGTGGAATGGATTAACATTTCTCAAATCTAGCATTCATGCAATCAAAGTAAACAAAAACATATGACAACCTATTGCCCTCCCCGGCAACGGCGCCATTTTTTTGAAGAAGGAGTATTGTGTAGGGGTTGATTCGTCAAAAGATATTTATGTTAAAACTGAAAGTCTGTGACTCCCCGAGTGTCGGTCTCGAAGGAGGGACGTGGAGGTGTGTCAAACATTCGGGAGTTTACTTGATTGGATCATGCATAGGACTTGAGTGTGGTGAAGGGTGGAATTGCAAGTGAGAGTGTAGTTCATTGGTTGGTTTGAGTGCAAGAGAGTAGTAAAGTAAAAGTGATTTTGGGAATATGTAAAAGGGGTAGGGATTGGATAGTGTTCATGAATATTGCATAGTGAGAGTCTAAGGTCATGGATTAGGATTGCTAGGATATTGTCTATTCAAGAGTGTGTTGTCTTAATCCTTTTCCACCATGTGTACTAAGACTTTTTTGACTTAGGAGTGCCTTCAAGCATCCAAAGTTCTAAGAGGAATTTTATCAAACACTTAAGCTACACACTATCCTACTATTCTTAAGAAGTCCATAGGAACTTTGATTGTGTAAAGCTTCAAATCCTAACTCTAATCAAAGACATGAAAGAGTCAAGAGCTCAATCTCTCATCTAGATTGGCCAAATCCAACGAGATCTCATCAAAACAACAATCAAAAGACAAGAATAGATAATCCATCAACACAAACTCATAGATCCAAGATATAGAAATAAGATCATCACAAAAGCAATATTCAATCACACAATCCAAATCCCTAGACTAAATTAGCTACTCATGATATGAAATGAAAGTAAAAGCTAATTTAATCCAAGAACAAGATAGTTAAAATTATAGAAATGAAATAGAGATCACCTAGAGAGAAGAAGATCTTCAATCCAAGCTTGTTGCCTTCTACAATGGAGAGATTGATCTAATCTAAAAACTAAGAAAAATGGAGAAAACTCTCCAAAGGAAAACTAAGGAAAGGGAAAACTAAAATTCTGGAAAATCCTCCTTTGGAAATTCATCAAAGAGGTTTAAATAGTCTCCGAAATGACAACCCTAGCTGAAATTCGCGCATCACGCCTCCACGCCTCTCACACGCGTGTGAGCGTGCGTGGGGAGCTTCTGGAAAGTTTCCACGCTTGCTCACACGCGTGTGGCCTTCCAGATTGGTCCTCCGGGGCTCCGCTTTTGCCTGGTTTGCTCTTTAAGCTCATCTTTTGGTCCTATTTGCTCCCGGGGCTCCTGTTTTACTTCTTTTAAGCTAAAAATAGCTTTTGTGCACCAGTTAGTGATTTTCAAGCATTTACGCACATAATTTACCAAATAAGGATGCTATAGACGCGATAAAACACCCTAAAATGTGCCTGAAATAAGGGTATCTCGGAGTCTTATCAAACGTCATCAGGCGACCCGACTTCACATGGAGCTCCATGCTTTTTCGAAGACAGTGCAATGGGTGCCTGAATCCTAGCGAAGTGGCTCACCTCCTCTCTATTTTTCTCATCTTTCAGGATCTCTTCGGGGTAACCGACTTCACATGGATCTCCATGCTTTTTCGAAGACGGTGCAATGGTTACCCCGTATCCAGACTAGATTGCTCACCTCTACTTTTATCTCTAGGAGTGGCCTTTGCCTTTTTCTTTTCACCATATATCAAACCCTCATGCCTTTTTCTAGGGATTAGGGATTTTTCACTCTAAGCTCACTTAGGCTCACCTTTTGCCCCATGTCCTGCTAAGATTAATTCAATTTCCGGGCTTCACAATTTTTATCTTTCTAAAACTTAAGGGGTAAACACTCCCACTTCGAGAGATCCTTGACTAAGGTCCAAACAAAATACAAGGTGAAGAACATGCAAGCACACATAAAAATTTTCAATTTTGGGTCAGTTGTGCAAATTGGTGCAAGGTGTAACTTCCAAAGCATATTTAAGACATTCGTATTTGGCACAAGGTTAGGAGCCTTCCTAGATAGTATTGGCAATAACACTGTAACACCCCAATTTTCACATCTCGGATTTATTGCAAAATCCCTAATAATACATTGCGGAAGCATCTAACCAGCAGAAAACTGGGTGTTACCGCCACGCTTAGGTATCTCTCCTATACCCAAACGCTAAGGCTAAACTTACAACATCAAATAATTTCATCAATGTTCCCACTTAATACATAAGCAAATAATTCTTCCAGGGTGTCTATTCTAGGATAGGGTAGTCTTCAACCTCGACTTCCATCCTATTCAGAGCTCATCGGCCACAGGCGCCCACGCTAGACTGCATCTAATAAAGGACACAATGAAGTGTAGTTAGCGCGACGGCTAAGTAAGGAAATCCATTGTCACTCAAAAGTAAACAAAGGTTTCGAAAATGTATTAATCATTTGAAAGCTTTACCCATAAGTTGAAAATTTACCTGCATCCAGGTTATCAACAAAAGGGTGTATAATAGAGTATATTAGTTGCATCAACATATAATGCTTTCATTTCCGGGAATTATTATCATTTAACTCAAAATAGAGGGTTCAACAACACACACACTTTACTGTTCAAAAATTCGTGACATTTTATTCTTCAATCTAGTTACGGAGTAACTAGATTTTCATAGTTAGTAAAGTTTTACTTAGTTTCCCCCTGGATAAGTGTATGGTAATCTTAGAATGTTTTCAAGAACCTCGGGCCGCGGCACTCATGCCTCCCGCAGGTCAAACATCTCAATAACTTCGGGGCCCCGGCTCACAAGCCTCCCGCGAAGTCAAACATCTCAATAACTTTGGGGCCCCGGCTCACAAGCCTCCCGCAAAGTCAAACATATCACTAACTTCCGGGCCCCGGCTCGCAAGCCTCCCAAGAAGTCAAACATCTCAATAACTTTCGGGCCACGGCTCCCGCAGGCCTCCCGTAAAGTCAAACATCTCAATAACTTCCGGGCCCCGGCTCGCAAGCCTCCCAAGAAGTCAAACATCTCAATAACTTTCGGGCCACGGTTCCCGCAGGCCTCCCGTAAAGTCAAACATCTCAATAACTTCCGGGCCCCGGCTCGCAAGCCTCCCAAGAAGTCAAACATCTCAATAACTTTTGGGCCACGGCTCCCGCAGGCCTCCCGTAAAGTCAAACATCTCAATAACTTCCGGGCCCCGGCTCGCAAGCCTCCCAAGAAGTTAACGTCTCAACAACATTATCCAGAAATTAAGGTTTTCAAAACATTCTTTCTTTCCTTGGGTTTAATTAGTATATTCACGCAATGACCCAAAACGATCATTCTCATCCAAATGTGTTTCCAAAATACCCATATTTGTCAAAGACTTTGCAACATGAAATTTCCAAGTGACAAGGTCACACTTGTTCCTTAAAAACACAATTTTCCCCAAATTGATGAACATAATTTTACAAAATAATATTTGAGCTTTCAAAAATTGACTCGGTTGCCCGTAGGCCTTCCAAACATCATAACACTCGGGAGCAAAAACATCGGGGAAAGTTCGGTCGAAAACGGAATCGCGTCGCGAAAATTCGCGGTTGTCCGCAGCGACGGACGCACGGCGGGCGCGTGCGTCCGGCCGCGTCCGCTCGTTCGGCATTGACGCCGAAATCTGGGCACCCACGGACGCGCAGCGGACGCGCGTCCGTGGTTGCGTCCGGCCTTTCGGCCGTGACTCCGAAAACTGGACGCCGATGGACGCGCGTCCAAGGCCGCGTCCATCCAAATTTTTTGGTCAAACTTGTTTCTAACCATTCCTTTTCAGAAAAATTCAGCTTGGCGCAGTCCGAAAGATTGAGCCCGTAAAAATAGTTCCCGAACTCTTTTTCACTTGAAATTTTTATGGTAGAACCCCAACTTATAGTACTTGATGTCCATAAAAAGTTTTGGTCATTTTGATCCGTGAATAAACACAGAAAATTCCATTTTTGCCCTTGGCAGTGTGCTGTCCAGAATTTTTCTCTCTGGACCAGTTTAATTCTGGACCAGTTTTGGAAAAAAAAATTCGAAAACCATACTTATACTACTCCGATCATTATGAAATTTTATATGCAGGTTCTACACTTATAGAGCTACATATAAAAAAAAAATAGAATCAAAATACCTTACCAATGTTTCCCAATAAATCTCGGAAGTTACTGCCAGAGACTATCTTGATTTTTTTTTTCCAATATTTTCACAAGTATAAGCCTATATGGACATAAATACAACATATACATGCATAAATTAACTATGAACATGCATACAAAAATTACCAAAAAATCAAGGTGTAGTCTTTTGAGCCAACTTGTAGATCCATAAATTTAACACATAATTTTCACATAAAATTCCTAGTCACATAATATACTAGCATTTGATCACCTTCAAGTGACTAAACCAACTTAAGGGATTCCTTACCTCCCAAGTAGATTTTTAAGACCGTAGAAAGATGGTGACCTTCTCCTCCAAAATTTTCACCGAAGATCCTAAACAAAATCACCATAATAACAACATTTTCATGAACCCTTAGCTTAAACTTAAGTTCTAGGAAGGATTTAACCGAACAAAACCAAAGTTTTACCTATTATGGAAGCACTTGTGTTGAAGAAAATAGCTATGGAGTTCTTGGATCCCAAGAGGAAGATGACACATTTTTTTTTCTTCTTTTTCCTTCTCCATTTTCGAAAATGAGTGTGGGAGAGATGGGGAAGACTTGGAGTGTAAACATGGCTTAACTTATCACACACTCTTCCAATTTAATTAGTTATTTATTACCATGTGGTAAATAATGGTGCCACTTGTCACAACCCCATGGTGTGCCTTGTAGAATAAGGCTCCTTTGCCAGTTAGGGAGTAAATCAGATAAAAGTTCGGAGGAATATAACTTAATTCGGGAAAGTTTTAATACCAAAATTATTCTAAAAATAATCCCGTCATTAACCACTAAAATTGGGAATTTTCCGGTATCTCGCGAAATACAGGTACGAAGGTCCGTAACAATTTCACTCTTACAGTCCGTTCAAATTTCTCTTGAACTAAGTAGGAAGTTCAGGCTTAATCGTATCGTACTTCATAATCCACTTTCTAGGAAAATTCGAACTGTATATAAAACCTTAAAAATTTTACGGTAGATCGCAGCTTATTAATAACTAGTCTCACTTATAAAAATCCTTCTGAAGTACCGAGAGATCATCTCATAAATGTCATAGCCTAAAAAAATATTTTTCGAACCATAAACTTATCGGAATAGACGAGGGGTTACAAACACGCCCTCTAGTTCCTATACCTTATCACACAATTAATCAACTATTTCAAGAAGCATAAATCATTTCCACACTTAAAAGTGAACATCGTCCTTGATGTTTCCATTAGGAACGGAGGAAAAAGGATTAGGGTCTTAAAAGATTGTGCATTAAACCATCTTTCCACACTTAAAAAGTGTGCTATGGGCTTCAAATAAGTTTTCTAAAAATATTATACCCATTATAACAAAATCATGCAACTCATCCTCTGTGAACCATGACAAATTTTGCTTATAATAATTGGAAGAAAAGTTAGAATGATATACCATACAGTGCGTTTCTACAACCTTATCTTCAGCTTCCTGCCCATCTATTCTAAGATTGTCGGCTCATTAGCTTCTTGCCTTTGGTATTAAGCAAATTAAAAGTAAATCTATGCCTCTGAACTATGTATCCTGCATCGGTTAGCTTAAACGGCTGCATAGAAATAAACTTAAAACAACTAAAAGAATCAAAATAATAACTGTAAATAAAATTTGCTTAAAATAAAGGATAACGTTGGGATTGCCTCCTAAGTGCGCCATGGTTTAACGTCTCCTGGCCAGACGTTGTGTGCTCTATCCATCAAAGCACACTGATTTTGGGACCTTACCAAGCGTCCCATGTACTTTTGCTTCAAGAAATGCCCCAAGGTGTAGGATATTCTTGAATTCCCACGCAAATAAAGGAAGAACGAGGTGTATAATCGGAAGGTTTATGGCTTCAAACACTCCCCTTGATTTCTCAAAGGTAGTGTGATCTTCCCCTATTTTGTCATACTCTCTTCTACCCCTGATATTCTTAACAATTTTATCATAAGGTCGAGACCATATCCCTTCACTGGAAGTCATATCACCATCCTCAATTCCCTCAAACAAATCAAATGTGAAGATTCCCTCATTATCCATCATCTCTTTCTCACACTCTATATTCTCATTTCCCCACTCTAATTGCCTAAAAGAATCACCCTTTTCTTTTTCAGAATATAACGACGTAATATCCCCCTCACCTATCAACTCATCTCGTCCCAAATCATAGGATTCATTTTCCAAGAATTTAAACCTATCATATTCATCTTCAAACAAACTAGAATCCCTATGATTTCCAACCAATATATCACGATTTACTATAGAGTCATCCTCCCAAAAATTAAAGCAATCATAGTCGCAAGTAATAGAAATATCAATGCGTAGGGAGTCGTCTTTACAAGGAGCATGAGTATTTTTATCAAGACTTTCACACTCATTGATAAAATTGTCAACAAAGCCTATGGAATCATTCTCCCGTTTGCCATCCCCGGCAACGGCGCCATTTTGATGTTGTGGTTTAGTGTGAGTTGTGAATGTGAAGGTGGTAAAACGAAGAGTCAAGACTCCCCGAGTGTCGTGTCTCTCAAGGATGGCGAATGGGAATCGAATTAGTGTGTTGGCATCTAAGAGGTTGAAAGAAAAGAGTTACGAGATTTGCTAAGGGTTGGATTCATTGGTAAGAAGGTAGAAAGGTTGATAGTGGTTGTGTAAAAGAAATGTAAAGACGGAGATCGGGGCCTTAGGCTTCTCTATGTGGACTATCTATGTATGGTTTCGTGAGCTAGAGATGTGGAATAGACTAGGGAGTTCATGGCACATCACCAAGTGGCGTCACACTTTGGACTCCCACATCCTCATTCGGTTGGGGCATTTCATCGAACACATTGTCTACCACTCCTCTCGGATCTCGTCCTTTCGGACTAAGAGCGGAGATGTGGGTGAGTTAGGCTCGTGAGTGGCCGCTATCGCGCACACACTCACTTCCTTTGGGTTTGCTACCTAATGTGGCCACACTTAGGCACAAAGCATCAATAAACATCATCCACACAAGATCATCATCCAACAATCAAAAAGCTCACATTTAATCTAGCAATTTATATCAAACATCCACATAGATTGACCTTGGGGCCACCAATCCCCTTTCTACTCTACTCTAACATACTAAAGAAACAAGGAAAAGATATGAAATCTCAAAGAAGCAAATATTAAATTAAGAAATGGATAGAATAGTTACAACCCTCAAGAGGGGAGTCTTTTACACTTTGTCTTTGAAATTCCAATCTTCCTCCTTGCCCTTAAAGCTAATCTAATCTAGGAGAAGAGGAATTTCCCCCAAAAGGGGAGGAAAACCCCAAGAAAACCTAATCTATGCTATTGTATGCTAAAATCTGATTTTATCTACTAATATCTACTGCCTAGGGCTTGGGATAATGATCCTTATATAGGGGGAACAAAATAGGGGCAAGATAGACAATTTCCGCGCAGCAGAATTTTAGGGTGACACAGGGCTCTCGACGCGTCGAGCCAGGGGCTCGACGTGTCGAGCCCTTAAGGATTTTCCGAGAAAATGCTATGGCACACTTTCGACGCGTCGAGCCTTGAGGCTTCGACGATTATCGCCACGCATGGTGGAGGGCGTGGGGAGCTGCTGGAATTATTCCACGCCCCTCCACGCGCGTGTGAGGCCGCGTGGGAGGCTCCTACTTCATGGTTTCTTCATTTTCTGCTCAGTTTTGGCCTTAAGTCCTCCTTTTGGCTGTAGAATAGCTTAAAAGCATCTTCCATACTCACGGTAGAAGTTTTGGTCACATCTGAGTCTAAACGCATGATATTCTTATGAAATGGGTAATAAACTATACAATTCTAGCCCGTAAATGACCCTTAAAACAAGCTATTCTTGGTGCTTATCAATAACTCCTTAAAATAAATCACATTGACAAATAATATGCATATACCCGAATGATCAATATTAAATCATCAAAATAATATAAGCATGCTCACAGATGGAAATAAATATAAATCATTCATGGAGATTAAAAAACTAAAATACATAGCATGCTTCAAAAAATCACAAATCATGTAATTCCAAAATAATTTTGCATGGCAAATAATCACACGTAAAGTATTGCATTCGAAAATTAAAACAAATAATAAACACATATTGCAATGTAAATAACGTGAATTTATTTCAAATATGCTCATGCAATACGTAAAATAAATCAATTTGAGCACAAGTATCAATTCGAAATACTGAGAATAAGATTCAGTGATACTTAACTCAATTCCATCATTCCCATCTCATGCCTTAATGTTGCAAATCTCATTTCGCACAGGGGCTTTGTGAAAATGTCAGCTAATTGATTCTCCGTAGGGATATATTCAATCTTCAAATCCTTTTTCTCAACATGATCCCTTATGAAGTGATGTCGAATGTTGATGTGCTTGGTTCTTGAATGAAGTACTGTATTGTACTAGTATTGTCACAATAAATACTAATGTTGTCACAAATTACTCCATAATCTTTTAATTGTTGCTTCATTTATAAGATTGATCGACATCCTCTATATTTTGTTTGATCGACATCCTTTCCATTTTCATCTTTGTCTATTCTCAATGATGTGCTCATTGGAAATTTTACCGATAATTTTCCATCAAGTCCAAACTTCTTGATTAAATCACCTGTATACTTGGCTTGATTGGTGAAAATGGCTTCTTTCATTTGCTTAACTTGTAAGCCTAAGAAGTAGTTCAATTCGCCCATCATACTCATCTCAAACCTATTCTACATAAGCTTTGAAAATTTCTCACACAAGGAATTATTAGTACTTCCAAGTATAATATCATCAACATATATTTGTACTAATAAAATATGTTCACTAACTTGAATTCTAAAGAGAGTTTTATCGACTAGGCCCTTGGTGAATCCACAACTAATTAGGAACATTTACAAGGTATCATACCAAGCTCTATGAGCTTGTTTTAAACCATACAATGCCTTCTTTAGTTTATAGACTTTATCACCTTCGCCTTTTACCTGAAAACCTGGTGGTTGTTCCACGTAGACTTCTTCTTCAAGTAATCCATTTAGGAAGGCACTTTTGACATCCATTTGGTAAACGGTGAAGTCCTTGTGTGTAACATAAGCTAGAAAAATTCTTATGGCTTCAAGTCTTATTACTGGTGCAAAGGTTTCATCAAAATCTATTCATTCCTCTTGCGAATATCCCTTCGCTACGAGCCTTGCTTTATTCCTAACAATCACACCATCTTCGTTTGCTTTGTTCTGAAAGACCCAACTTCATTTCCCATTTCATTTCCATTCTCATCCCTTACTTCACTTCCAATTTCATTTCTAACTTCCACTTTATGAGGGATGGGATTTTCTAGAGAATTAATTTCCAACTCATCTAATCCCTGCAAAATATCATTCTCACATGAATCAATTTGAGAATTGTTACCATTTTGCACATTTTCCACGTCCAGTGTAACATTTTTGACGCATGATTTTTCATCGAACACGACGTGTATGTATTCTTCAACCACTATCGATCTTTTATTTAGAACTCTGAATGCCTTGCTGGTAGTTGAGTATCCTAGAAAAATTCCTTCATTTGGACGCTCATCGAAAGCTTTTAGATGCAATTTATCATTAATATGAATAAAACATTTGCATCCAAAAATATGAAAATAACTTATGTTAGGTTTCCTCCATTTCCAAAGTTCATATGGCGCGTTGTTGTACTACTTGTGAATTATGCTTCTATTTTGAGTGAAGCAAGCAATGTTGATTGCTTCCGCCCAATATCTCTTAGGGAGTCCAGCTGCAGATATCATTACTCGTGTGACTTCTTTTAATGTACGATTTCTTCTTTGTTGTGGTGTCCTTGCGGCAAATAATTGTTGAGAAATTCCTTGCTCATTGCAAAAGTCTTGAATTATGTTATTCACGAACTCAGTTTGAATTTTGAAAATCTTAATGTCTTTCTCGTTCTGAAGTTGTTTCAATAATTTTGGTAGTGCTTTCTCAACTTCATTCTTTCTTTTGAGAAATATCTTCCAAGTGTACCTAGAAAAGTCATCAACAACAAAAGTATATTTCTTACCACTTACGCTTACCGGGTCAACCGGACTAAATAAAACCATGTGTAGTATGCTTAGCGGCCTTGATGTTGACTCATTTGACTTCGTCTTGAATGACAATTTTATTTGTTTCCCGCGTTAACATGCATCACACATTTGGTCCTTCTTAAAGACTATATTTGGCAATCCTTCAACAAGATTTTTCTTTGCAAATAGATTGATGGTCTTGAAATTTTGATGATTGAGCTTCCTATGTCATTCCCAATTTGTGGCATTTGAATTATTGGCAATTAAGCATACTGAGTCTTTTCTTGAGCTCCAATCAACCACGTACATACTTTTCTTCCTTGCTCTAGTGAGTACAACTTCATTTGTAAGCTCATTTTTAATTGACATTTATTTTTGGAAAATTCCACAAGATAACCTTTGTCACAAAATTAGCTTGTACTCGATAGATTGAATTTCAATACTTCCACGTATGAGACTTCTTCGATCCTTAAACCATTTTTGACAATTGTTCCAACTCATTTGGTGATTCCATAATTTTGCTTTCCGCCAAAAATAACTTTAGGTCCATCGACTTCTCTAAATTGTGCTAGATTTGATTTATTTCTAGTCATGTGACGTGAACATCCACTGTCGATGTACCAAATATCTTATAAGAAAGATTAATTTCTTTTAGGTACCCATATTTGCTTGGGTCTTTCACTGTTAGTAATTTTCGGTAACCAAACCCACCTAGATCCCATTAATCCAAGAGTATGTGGTTTGTAACCATTTGAGACATGATAATCATAATTAATTCTACTAAAGACTGTAGGTACACGTTTCTTTGGTACCAGGGAAGCAGGTAATTGTTTAATTCTATGAAAAGAATTAAACCTTAATTTATTCCATGGTTTGTAGTCATACAACCAATCTTGCTCAGTGGGATATAATATCCCAGCTCCATTTCGAGAAGATCTCCCCACTTTTCTAGAAAATTTTTGTGCACTTGACTCATTGGAAAATCTTTTGTGTTAATGAATTTTTGTTGATGTGTCGTGATATTATTTGATTTCAGCCTTACAACATTCATTTTTGCATTTGCTTGATAACCAAGTCCCGGTCTCATCGTGCTATTGATAAGCCTCCGAGATACCCTTAAATCAAGTGCATATTAGGGTGTTTTGTCACGTTTATAGCATCCTTACATAATGAATTATGCTCATAAATGCTTTAAATTCACTAACCAACACACAAAAGCTACTTTTAGCCTAAAGGAGGTGAAACAGGAGTCTCGGGAGCCAATAGGAGCAAAAGTTGAGCTTAAAGAACGAACTAGGCAAGATCGGAGCCCCGGAGGACCCAAGAGGATGGCCACACGCATGTGAGCATGCGTGGAAATAATCCAGTAGCCTCCCACGCACACTCACATGCGTGTGAGCTGGCGTGGAGACTGCATTGCGCGGAAATGTTGCTAGGGTTGTTTTTCGGAGACTATTTAAACCCATTTGATAGATTTTCAGAAAAGAGGTTCCCAGAAATTTAGTTTTCCCTTTCCCTAGTTTTTCCTTTGGAGAACTTTCTCCATTTTCTTAGATTTTCATTTCTTAGTTTCCATAAATCTCCATTGTAGCAAGACAACAAGCTTGGATTGAAGGATTACTTCACTCTAGGTGATCTCTATTACATTTCTATATTATTTTGTTATCTTGTTCTTGGATTAAATTAGCTTTTGTCTTGAATTTCATATCATGAGTGGCTAGTTTAATCTAGGGATTTGGATTGTGTGATTGCATGTTACTAGTGTGATGATCTTATCTCTATTTTGGATCTAAATGCTTAGATTGTTGGATTATCTATTCTTGTCTATTGATTGTTGTTTTGATGAGATCTTGTTTGGATTTGGCCAATCTAGATGAGAGATTGAGCTCTTGACTCTTTCATGTCTTTGATTAGAGTTAGGATTTGAAGCTTTGAAACAATCATAGTTCCTATGGACTTCTTAAGGATAGTAGGATAGTGTGTAGCTTAAGTGTTTGATAAATTTCCTCTTAAAGCTTTGGATGCTTGAAGGCACTCCTAAGTTAAAGAAGCCTTAGTACACAAAGGTGGAAAAGGACTAAGACAACACACTCTTGAATAGCCAACATCCTTGTATTGTTTATCCATTACCTTAGTCACACCACAATGCAACATACATGAACACTATCCAATCCCTACCCCTTTTACATATTTTCAAACTCTTTTACTTTATTACTTTCTTGCACTCAAACCAAACCTTACGAACTCCTTTCACTCACGATCCACCATTCACCACACTCGAATCCCTTGCATGACTCAATCAAGTAAACACCCGAACACTTGACACACCTCCACGTCCCTCCTTCGAGACCGACACTCGGGGAGTCACTGACTTTCCATTTTAACACAAATATCTTTTGACACCTCAACCCTAAGCAAAACTAACAATGTCAGCTATCTTGACTTTTGATAAATTTTACTACTGGAACTTTATTAATTTCTCAAGTTCTAAGGGGTTCTAAAACATGTGGAGTCATAGCCCAAACCGGTCTTGTCTCCCGAGGGTTTTTGCATGCTTACCATCTTATCCGTGATTTTGGATGAATTTGTAAACGTAGCAATGGTAGCGCTTAGATTATGTTCTCTAACCTCTCTTGCTTTGCAGTTTTCTTGGAGTCGAATATTTTCTCCCTTCAAGTTACTCACTTCAAGTAAAGCATTTTGCAATTTTTATTCATTTCTTCTTTTTCAAGAATAAGAATATCATTGCGCTTCTTGAGTTGAGATTGAGTGGTCATACACTCTTGGTAATCTCGCATGAGATTAACAATTGACTCTTTAGAGAAAGAAAAACTAACGGAATCAAATGAATTAGATGTTACATTTTCATCTTCAGCTCCAAGTTCCATGAGACAATCTTCATTTGAACTTAGCTCCATTGATTTGCTTACTAGACATACTAGTGCGGTGTCATTCTCTAAGCTTAAGCTTTCATCACGTGATGAAGATTCATCCGATTCTTCATCTTCGTTAGGTTCGTTCCTTACGAGAGCCTTTCTTTTGTCACGTTTGAATCTTCATTCCTTTCTTTTCGATTTATTTTGAAAAGACTCAAGGACTTTGTTGCCTTGATTTTTGCTCACTATTGGGTACGGACAATTGATCTTGCAATGTCCAAGTTTGTTGTAATTGTAGCATAAATCTTTGTTTTCTTCTTCATTTTCTTCTCTTGAACTTTCTAACAAAAAGGGAAAATTGTTCGTTAGTCATAAAATCAATATTTTCTATTGACCTGGAAGTTGATGGTTCGGCCATCAAAGCAGAGTTTCGAACTTCATGGTCTTCTTCGACTTTACCCTTCATCTTAAATTCATATGCTTTGAGATGACTAAATAATTTGTCAGTTGATAGCATCCTCAAATTTCGATGATCACGCATGGCAGTAACCTTCATGTCCCATGCAGATGGTAGTCCACGTAACACTTTGAGATTAATTTCCTTTTGACTAATGACCTTGCCTAGATCATCAATTTCACCAAGAATTTTAATAATTCTTGCTTCCATATCCTAAATACTTTCATTTGAAAGCATTTTGAAATCTTCGAATTTCTTCATGGCGATTGTACGGTTATTATCTTTCTCTTATTCATCGCCTTCTCTGATCTTGATGAGAGTTTCCCAAATTTCCTTCGCGATTGCGCATTTTCAAATTTTTGGGAAGATTATATCATCTACGGCTTTGAATAGAATATCCTTAGCAATATTGTCAAGATTATTCTGTATTCTATCTCCAAACGTCCACTCTGGTTTTGGCTTTTGTACGTACTGAGGAGCGTTCGGTGATAAGACCAATACTATATTAGCCTTCAATATTTCAATCGGTCATATGGAAATTACTTTCCACATTTCATCATGTAATGTAGATAAATGTACATGCATGCGAGCTTTCCAGTCATCAAATTTATCAAGTGAAAATAATAAATTTTTTGCTAAATCTTTCTTCATCTTCACGTGAGATACGAAAGAGAATAATCCAATTACACACACCTATGAATTGGATCTGCTTAGCAGTCAAGAACAAGTTGACTCAATTAGACAACGTGCTTTGATACCAATTGTTAGTTCCAAAAGAGATAAGGAAAAATCTAGAGAGGGGGGTGGGGTGAATAGACTTTTCTCTCAATTTCAATCGCTAAGCCAAATATAAAATCAAACCAAAACACTTAAGAGATTGTTAGTGTCTTGTACGCAACAAAATAATAAATAATTTTATAGTGTGTGTTTTACGTGTGAATCGTGCATGCAAAAATAAATAAAGTAAAGCAATAATGGACACAAGAAATTTATAGTGGTTCAGAGGTGTATGTAATCCTCCTACTCCACTTTCTCCTATCTCCATGAGGAATTTGTTAGACATGTATGCCCTAGGAGCCAACATTTATTGTTTTGGGCATTAATTTCTTATTAAATAAATATAATAAATAATTATTTTATTTATTAAGGCTTAGTTAATATTTGATATTATTCCATACAATCTTCTTAATTCTTCATTCTTAAGTGTTAAGAATATGAGTGACGAAGAATTAATAAATGAAGTATTGTAAAAATGTTCCTAGTCATAGGAATTCTAATTGGGCATTAGAATTCCGATAAGACTAGCACATTGTCCTTCTTATGGTGAGTCTCATGCCATTCTGTATGAGATACAGAGAGTTGACATGTGGATGATTGTTAGAGAACAAGTCATTGAACATTAACTGACTACAACGTACTGCATGGTGTTTACCTACGTGTCATCGGTATGTTGTATGTTACAAGTATGCAATAATCCTTTGACTTGAGACGACATGGTTGTCTCGTACATATGGTGGACTAGTTTTTGCCAGTATGCGTCTTTTGTTCCTTATGGGACTATAAGTGTACTTGGTGGCCTAGTTCAGTATTGTACGAAGACATGTGTGCGTTCAATAGAGGATCCACCGCCTTGAGGTAACAAGGATGTTCCAGTCTATTCAATAATCATACAACGAGAATCTCTGGCCAGAGTATGATGAAGTTGGACTTCAGGTTGAGAATATTGAATAGACATATTCACCGGGTTTATGGGTTTGACCAAGTTTGACCATGACCTTTATCTGGTTCGGAACAAGTATTGTGTGGAAGGAATGTTGCATGATATTTGTAACGGAAAGGTTCATTAAAATATATTCATTGTCAACTAGGCAGTCATGACATACTGCTAGGTGTTACTCATGACTTACGAGTTATTTAATAATGAGTTATTAAATATTACTCGTTGCTAGTTTGACTATGAACGTAGAAAGTCACACCTTAATGTTTCGTGGTAATGCTGAGAACTTTAAAAGAAATCGATAAAGAGTTATCGATATTGAATTAATACGTTAATAATTGATTAATGGATTAATTTAATATTGGGTAGTTTTGGGCTTTTAAAGGCTGGGCCCAAACCAGGCTATATATATAGCCTTGCCCTCTTTCTTAAGTGGGAGAGAAGATATACAGAGATTGTCAGGAAAATAGTTTTCACGTAGAAATCTCTGGAGTTCTCGCGTGCCCGACCGGTGGACGGACTAGATGCCGGACGATTGGACGGTTTTGATTCTGCCAAAGCACGCTTCAAGGGTAAACCTTTTTAACTCCCTCGTTTACATAGAATCATAGAAAATGCGATTTGATGCTTCCGCTGCGTCTGTATGATTTTTCTAACAGTGGCATCAAGAGTTAGACTTTTTCTAATGATTTTATGTTTAGATTAATATGTGGCTTTTGATTTTTGATCTAAAAATATTGGGTTAATTTAATCATATAATAATTTGATTAATATATGAAAATGTTTTTATAAAATATATTTGATATATATGAAATTAAAACATAAAGAAAAAACAAAAAAAAAGGTTTTGCGTAAAAAGTGTTTTACGTATTTGAGAACTCAGTTTTGCGTAACTTGCGTCTTTCCGGTCATCTTCTCCGCTTCTTCTTGCGTTTTCTGGTCTCCTTGCCCGATTCTCTGATTAGCGTCGTTGCTCAGGGGGTGAGGCTAACGTAGGTTGGCTGTTCACTTTCCGTCGACGATGTCACTCCGGAGAAGCTGATGAAGAGTTCATCGCCGGAAGTCCGAGGAAGATGAGGAGCCACTGGATGGCGTTTGATGAACCAGCGGCTTAGGAGTTGGAGAAGGCGATGAAGAGTTCATTGCCGGTAACTCCAGCACGGCTATGGGCTGTTTCCGGCATGAGATGCGGTGGTCCGTACTCAGTGTTTTTGGAGGAAGATGCGACGTCCATGTCGCTGGATGTTCGCGCCGGCGGTGCAGGGATATGCCTAGTCATCCTCTACTGCTCTTCATCGCCGAAAGTTCCATGCAGCAGACGGTGCATCGGCGATCTGGCGGGAGGCAGGAGACGCGGCGATGGTCGCTGGCGTTCTTTTGTTAATAGTCGGAGTAGGAGAATGGTGGAAGACTGGAAATCGCAGATATGGCAAGAAATTAAAAAATTAATAAAATTACCAATTAAATTAATTGTTAATTTTGGTAGTTTTATATTTTGAAAATCCAATTGATATGATAATTGGAATTATATTATCAAATAAAATATTAGATATTTTATGTGGTATTAATTGTTATTATATTTGAAATTGATAATTGGAAATTAAGTACTACTAATTAAATATGAGATATTTTTGGTGGTATTAATTATTATTATCATAATATATGATTATTTTCTATATTTGAAAAATTAATATTTTTGGAAGGTTAGAAGATAATATATTGTTATTACCATTTGAAATATGATTTTTATGGTATTAATAATTATATTATTATAATCTTGAAATATTTATTTTTCTCCTTAAATAGTAATTCTTTATGTGATAATTGAATGCTATTTAGGTATGTTTCCATGATTATAATATTTTAGATTAAAGTGTTTAATTTAAAATAATATTATAATGGTAATTAATTGATTACATACAAATTAAATTTTGGTATGAAACTAATTAGTTAATGGAAAGTTTTGATTTGTTATATGGAAATTGGTTTCCATATAGTGTTTTTAGATTGACCCAAGTTTTTATGGTATAATTGGATTATATCTTTTAAAGCCACAAATTAATGCATTATTTATTTTATGCTATGTATGGATTGCTTAGCATGTCGGTTTGGTCATGGACTTAGGACCCTTTGAATGAATGCGATTTATTTTGGGTTTTGCACCGTTTTTGATGATTAATTAAAATTGGGGACTGCGTGCCTCTTATCTATTATTGTAATGTAAATCCCTTCCCCGAAACATGTACCCCTTTTCTGGTAGATAGAAAATGTATGAATCTCGAAGTCTTCAAGAGTTGAAGACTAGAAGACTTCAAGAGTTGAAAACCCGAAGAATATGTATGATGGAAGCTTACATGTAATAGATAGGATTTAATTTTTCACTATTCACTGTGCACGGTCAAAATTAGCTGGCTCAATTTTGACTATTTAGAAGTCCATGACCGATATCGAGTTTACGTTTCATGCACTTTATATATGTGATATATGTGAAAATGTTGCATGAGTAAAGTGAAACATAATAATTCTTAAAATCTTCCCTTTATTAAATATTAAGTTGTAAGCGGTTAGGCCTCAAGAGTTGAGATTACCTAATCGTGGCTCTCCATCATCGTAAGAAATCAAATATTTTTCTTAGCACGGTGTCGGCTATGCCAACATAGGGGCAACGTGTTAATTTTAAAATATTTTGATTTTCTTATTTCAAACATGTGATGTGGTAGCACTTAGAAACTTTACTTTTCAAGAAACCACTAAAGGTGAGAAAAGTCAAGGTTCAACTCTACTTGTTACCAGGATGGTGGGTTTGACTTAACTGAGTCCATTGGGCTAAGATGCCCCTTTAAGGTGAGGTTCAATGGGCCATGGAGCCCAAGTATAATAAAATCGAATCATGCATGAGATGTATTGGCAAGAGTTGGCCACATACAAATTTTTAAAATTCCAAGATGCCCCTTAAGGTGAGGAATGAGATAAATTTATAAGACCTCGATTACCCATTAGAAATCTTCCAACGGGATTTCCGTTTCTTGCTTGGGACGTGCAGGATTCGAAAAATTTAGTGGGAGGTACTATTTGATTATATAATCGAAAATCAAATAGTTTAATAAAGAATCGTGTCTAATAATTAATGTAATTTTCTACAGTTATTTTGAAATGGCTTTAAATCCTTTGTCCAAAATACTCGAAGAAAACAAACTTACTGGACCAAATTTCACTGATTGGCTCCGAAATTTGAGAATCGTTCTCAATTTGGAAAAGATCGGTTATGTTTTGGACCAAGATCCTCCATTAATTGGTATCATACCAGATGATGCTGATGTTGATCAGCTTGCTGTTCATAATGCTGAGGTTGCAGCATTTGATAAGTGGAAGGACGATGATCTGAGGGCTAAGAGTTATATCCTTGCCTCTATGACCAATGAGTTACAACATCAGCATGAAAAGATGCCTGACGCAAAATCTATGGTCAATCACCTACAAGAGTTGTACGGTGAGCACAGTAGGATTGCACGTTATGAGGTTACTAAGGCCTTATTTCGAGCAAAACTACAAGAAGGAGAAAATGTAGGAGATCATGTCTTAAATATGATTGGCTTATTGGAGAGATTGGAAGAATTAAATATCTTCCTTGACTCTGAGCTTGAAGTAGACTTAATTCTATAGTCTCTTCCAGATTCTTTTGGGCCTTTCATAATGAATTTCCACATGAATAAGCTTCATTGTTCCAAATCTGATCTGCACAATATGTTGTGCACTGCTCATGCTACAATGAAGGGTATGAACACTGGTACTATTCTTTTGGCCTCTTCCAAGTCAAAGAAGAAGAGAAAGAACAAGAAGGTTTCTGAAGTGAAACCAACTGGAGGAGTGACCAAAACTAAAGGGAAGGTTGCAAGTAAAGAAAGTGTTTCCGTTGCAACAAAGAAGGGCATTGGAAAAGAAATTGCACAGAATACCTAAAGTCTTTGAAGGTCAAGGACAATGACAAACCTTCAGAAGGTATGCTCATTAAAGAGACTAATTTTTAATTGGTCTAAATAACTACTTCTTTGGTAATATACTCAAAAGCAACTTCACATGGTTGTGTATCGTTGCAGGATCTGAAAAGAAGTAGAGAGTTGACTGAAGATGAGATTGCTCTAAGGATGGAAAATGAAGCAAGAATTGCTGCATTAGTTGTTGGAGATTTATCTATTCAGTTTTCATTTAATCATGTTTTTAAAATACTATTTATGTAATTCTAGTATTTAAAACATTATTTCCATTCCAGTTAAGAATAATTATGAATTTTTCTTTTCGTAATAATGTTTATTGCATTTATTTTAATAATAAATGTGATGGCACTAGAACATTATTAAATGGTATTTATCGCTTAAATATGATTAATGATAGTATAAATGAGCATTTAATACATATTAATATATCCATGTGATCCATTTGATGAAATGGATTTTAGAGCATGGAGTTTCATCTAAGTCTGTTCGTAAGACACCATATGAGATATGGGACACCCCATCTTAAGTATGTGACAACAACTTGCGTGCATAGGGTGAAATGTCAAAAGATATTTGTATGATAAAACGGAAAGTCTGTGACTCCCCGAGTGTCGGTCTCGAAGGAGGGACGTGGAGGTACGTCAAACATTCGGGAGTTTACTTAATTGGATCATGCATAGGACTTGAGTGTGGTGAAGGGTGGAATTGCAAGTGAGAGTGTAGTTCATTGGTTGGTTTGAGTGCAAAAGAGTAGTAAAGTAAAAGTGATTTTGGGAATATGTAAAAGGGGTAGGGATTGGATAGTGTTCATGAATATTGCATAGTGAGAGTGCAAGGTCATGGATTAGGATTGCTAGGAAATTGGCTATTCAAGAGTGTGTTGTCTTATTCCTTTTCCACCTTGTGTACTAAGGCTTCTTTGACTTAGGAGTGCCTTCAAGCATCCAAAGTTCTAAGAGGAATTTTATCAAACACTTAAGCTACACACTATCCTACTATTCTTAAGAAGTTCATAGGAACTTTGATTATGTAAAGCTTTAAATCCTAACTCTAATCAAAGACATGAAAGAGTCAAGAGCTCAATCTCTCATCTAGATTGGCCAAATCCAAACAAGATCTCATCAAAACAACAATCAAAAGACAAGAATAGATAATCCATCAACACAAACTCATAGATCCAAGATATAGAAATAAGATCATCACAAAAGCAATATTCAATCACACAATCCAAATCCCTAGACTAAATTAGCTACTCATGATATGAAATGCAAGCAAGAGCTAATTTAATCCAAGAATAAGATTACTAAAATTATAGAAATGAAATAGAGATCACCTAGAGAGAAGAAGATCTTCAATCCAAGCTTGTTGTCTTCTACAATGGAGATTGATCTAATCTAGAAACTAGGAAAAAATGGAGAAAGTTCTCCAAAGGAAAAACTAAGAAAAGGGAAAACTTAAATTCTGGAATCCTCCCTGGAAATTCATCAAAGGGGTTTAAATAGTCTCCGAAATGACAACCCTAGCTGAAATTCGCGCATCACGCCTCCACACCTCTTACACGCGTGTGAGCGTGCGTGGAGAGCTTCTGGAAAGTTTCCACGCTTGCTCACACGCGTGTGCCCTTCCAGTTTGGTCCTCCGGGGCTCCGCTTTTGCCTGGTTTGCTCTTTAAGCTCATCTTTTGGTCCTATTTGCTCTCGGGGCTCCTGTTTTACTTCTTTTAAGCTAAAAATAGCTTTTGTGCATCAGTTAGTGATTTTCAAACATTTACGCACATAATTTACCAAATAAGGATGCTATAGACGCGATAAAACACCCTAAAATGTGCCTGAAATAAGGGTATCTCGGAGTCTTATCAGTATGCTAAGATTTGGGGTTACACGGCTTATATCAAAAGCCTAAAATAGACAAATTCGAAACAAGATCTGAAAAAGGTAGAAAGATATAACTTGACAAAGAGTTTGTTAATAAATCTTCCTAACCTAATCAGATTTAAGAATCTGTGCAATATGAACAAAAGGTTATGCCTCCTCTTTGGAGAAGTGTTAGACATATTTGTTTATTAGACATATTATAATTGTCTTCATGACATAGAAAGTGTCTTTGCAATTGGAGATGATGTGTCTAGTGGCAATCCTATCATTTACAAAGAGGCGATATCAGATATCGATTTTAGAATGTGGAACATCTGTTTTGATAAGGTAGTCAAATTGTTTAACTATATGTGAAAACATTGATGAAACATGTGTATAAAATGGTCAGTGGGAGTACTATCACATTTCTTGTATTAAATGTAGATGACATATTAATAACAAGAAATGACGTAACGATGATGACTCCGATAAAAGTTTGATTATCTAAAATTTTCTATATGATAGATGTGAGATAAGCAGCCTATATGCTTGGGATTCGAGTCTATAGAGATAGATCGAAAAGATAAATAGGATTATCTCAAAGTATGTACATAAAATATTGAATTTGTTCAATATGTTAGATTCTAAGAAAGGTTTTATTACCTTTCAAGCATGAAATCTATATCTCTAAAGTTTGTGTCCTGACACAACTGAAGAGAGGGATCACATGAGTAAAATACCATAGGCTTCAGCTATTGGGTATCTTATATATGTGATATTATGTACAAGTTTTGATGTTTCTCATGTAGTGAGTGTCACTTGTAAACATCAATCATATCTAAGTGAATAACACTGGACATAAGTTAAGTAACTAAGAGTTTAGTCTTAACTAATGGAAAACGAGTATTAAAGAGTAAAGGATACACAAATTTGATTTTCTATCGGATCAAATGATAGAAAGTCTACTTTTTGTAATAGTGGTGCAATTAGTTGGAAGAGTTCCAAACAGGAAATGATTGCATATTCAACCACTGAAGCCGAGTTTGTTGCTGCTATCATCCCCTAAGAAAGTTTGTTGGAAACGGTGATATAGCAATGCAGATAAAAGCATTTACGGATAACCTAGCAGATCCGTTTTCTATACTACTTAATCAAGAGCAGTTAGACCGGCATCTTGAGAAGATGAGGGTTACCGATTGGCTCTAGTGCAAGTGGGACACTGTTAGACATGTATGCCCTAGGAGCCAACATTTATTGTTTTGGGCATTAATTTCTTATTAAATAAATATAATAAATAATTATTTTATTTATTAAGGCTTAGTTAATATTTGATATTATTCCATACAATCTTCTTAATTCTTCATTCTTAAGTGTTAAGAATATGAGTGACGAAGAATTAATAAATGAAGTATTGTAAAAATGTTCCTAGTCATAGGAATTCTAATTGAGCATAGGAATTCCGATAAGACTAGCACATTGTCCTTCTTATGGTGAGTCTCATGTCATTCTGTATGAGATACAGAGAGTGGACATGTGGATGAATGTTAGAGAACAAGTCATTGAACATTAACTGACTACAACGTACTGCATGGTGTTTACCTACGTGTCATCGGTATGTTGTATGTTACAAGTATGCAATAATCCTTTGACTTGAGACGACATGGTTGTCTCGTACATATGGTGGACTAGTTTTTGCCAGTATGCGTCTTTTGTTCCTTATGGGACTATAAGTGTACTTGGTGGCCTAGTTCAGTATTGTACGAAGACATGTGTGCGTTCAATAGAGGATCCACCGCCTTGAGGTAACAAGGATGATCCAGTCTATTCAATAATCATACAACGAGAATCTCTGGCCAGAGTATGATGAAGTTAGACTTCAGGTTGAGAATATTGAATAGGCATATTGACCGGGTTTATGGGTTTGACCAAGTTTGACCATGACCTTTATCTGGTTCGGAACAAGTGTTGTGTGGAAAGAATGTTGCATGATATTTGTAACGGAAAGGTTCATTATAATATATTAAAATATATTCATTGTCAACTAGGCAGTCATGACATACTGCTAGGTGTCACTCATGACTTACGAGTTATTTAATAATGAGTTATTAAATATTACTCGTTGCTAGTTTGACTATGAACCTAGAAAGTCACACCTTAATGGTTCGTGGTAATGCTGAGAACTTTAAAAGAAATCGATAAAGAGTTATCGATATTGAATTATTACATTAATAATTGATTAATGGATTAATTCAATATTGGATAGTTTTGGGCTTTTAAAGGCTAGCACCTTTGGGCCCAAACCAGGCTATATATATAGCATTGCCCTCTTTCTTAAGTGGGAGAGAAGATATACAGAGATTGTCAGGAAAATAGTTTTCACGTAGAAATCTCTGGGAGTTCTCGCGTGCCCGACCGGTGGACGGACTAAAGATCGGACGATTGGACGGTTTTGATTCTGCCAAAGCACGCTTCAAGGGTAAACCTTTTTAACTCCCTCATTTACATAGAATCATAGAAAATGCGATTTGATGCTTCCGCTGCGTCTGTGTGATTTTTCTAACAGAATCCACTATATCTACCACTCCCTCCCTGATTACAAGATACAATGAATTATCCACGATCTAGTGCTTTGATCTCCAAGCCCACACTAATCTTGCCCTTTCGTAAAGTAGTGCTTTGATCACCAAGCACACATTAGTTACGCCCCATGATCTAGTGCTTTGATCACCAAGCCCACACTTGTTGCACCAGGATTTCACACTCCTTTGTGGCACTAGTTCACTTGTTGGACCGTCTTAATGGCTTGCCCGCGAACTGCTAAAGACAGCTTAATGGACCGTCTCAAATGCCGCTATTACTTACTCTATTTCTACGGCTGTTAGTTCACTTTCTATTGTGCATCACTTTATCAGTATTATGCTTACTCACAAAAATTATTTGTTTTGGAGAACACAAGTGGTGTCTTTTCTCCAAGTTCACAGGCTCATGGGATTTATTGATGGCAGTCACCCATGTCCGAACAACTTCCTCCCTGCATCTGGTGACGTCGTACCACAGGCCAATCCGGCTTATGCAGTATGGTTTCATCATGATCAGTCTTTGATGTCTATGTTAATTTCTTCGCTTTCAAAAGAGGTTATGCATTTTGCCACTAGCTACCGGACATCGCGGAAAGTTTGGGAGTCAATAGAACAATCATTGGCGTCCTCATCTCGTGCTCGGATGCTAGCTTAATCTTATTGGTCAGCTTCAATCCCTCCAACAAGGTGATTCCTCTGTAGCCGATTATATTGGTCGTGCACGAGTGGTTGTGGAGGATCTCGCTTTGGCCGGTTAACCGGTCAGTTTAGACGAGATGAACCAATATGTGTTTCACGGCATACGTCCAAAGTATCATAGCCTAACCTCATCTTTAGCGGTTCGCGGGCAGGCCGTCACCCTTTCGAAATTAGCCGACTTCCTTGGCACCCACGACTTCATCCATGGTGACGGCTCCGGTGGCTCCTCGCCGACCATCTTCACTACTCAGCGCAGCGGCCAGACGCGGCACAACGGCAGTCACAGAGGCGACGACGGCATCCCTCAGTGTAGTGGTGGCAGTCGGCAACAGGGGGGCCACAGTGGTGGTCACGATCGAGGTAGTCAAACACAATGTCAGATTTGTAATCGTTATGGTTATACAATGACCTCATGTTACAATCGTTGTGATCCTCCTCCCCAGGCAAACTTAACATATCAATGTCATGATAATGGTTCTCAAGTATGGGTCACTAACATTGGGGCTACCAATCATGTGACTCCTGATATTACAGCCTTGTCTACATCAGAGGAGTATTTTGGTAATGATACACTACGTGTTGGTGATGGTAAGGGTTTATTTATTAGTCATGTTGGTCATGCTTCTTTTACTACCCCATCTAAGTCTTTTCAGTTGTCTAACATCCTTCATGTTCCTAGTTTGCCTACATCTTTATTGTCTGTTCAGAAGTTTGCATAAGATAATAAAGTGCTTTTTAGTTGCACCCCTCCTTTTTTGTTGTGAAGGACATCAATACCAAGGAGATTCTTCTACGGGGCAATAGTTCTAGGGGTTTATACACACTTCCTATCATTAGTTCGTCTCCATCTACTTTTCTTTCTGCTCGTGCATCTGCGTCTGTGTGGCATGATCGCCTAGGACATCTACACCATAGTGTTTTACATCGTATTCTTTAGTCTTATTCAGTTAGTGGGTCTAGTAGTTCTATTCATTGTACTTCTGATTTGTGTAATGCGTGTCAATAGGGTAAATATGTGTGTTTCCCATTGCCGCGTGTTGAGTCTTCTACTTCAAGTGTTCTTGATTTAATATATACAGATATTTTGGGTCCAACTCCTTTATTGTCTACTGATGGCTATCGTTACTTTGTTACTTTTGTGGATGATTATTCTTGTTATACCTAGTATTTTCCCTGAAATTAAAATCTAATCTCTATGCCATCTTTGATAAGTTTCATACTATGGTTGAGTGTTCCTTCAATAAGAAAATTAAATCCATACAATCTGATTTAGGAGTTGAATACTTAAAATATCACTCTACCTTTGTTCATTTAGGAATTGTTCACAGACAATCTTGTGCATATACTCATGAACAGAATGGTCGTGTTGAACGAAAACATAGACACACTATTGAAACAGGATAGACTCTTTTAGCTCGTGTTTATGTTCTGTAAAAATTCTGGGATTTTGCCTTTGAGACTGCTGTTTATTTAATAAATAGGATGCCATCTACTGTGTTAAATAACTCCAGTCTTCACCAAATGTTGCATAAATCGCCTCCATTATCATATTCTTTTCTTCGTGTCTTTGGGTGTCTATGTTATCCTTATCTTAGACCATATAATCGTTATAAAATGTCATATGAGTCCTCTCCATGTGTCTTTCTGGGCTATCCTGAGTCGTTTAATGGGTATAGGTGCATGGACTTACATACTAATATGATTTATGTGTGCATGCATGTGCGGTTTGATGAACATGTCTTTCCCTTTGCTATTAAAACTATTTTGCAGGCATCTCGAACTTCGCAAAGTAGTCCATAGGCTGAATCTGTGATACGCCCTGTCAAAACCGTCATTGCTACACCACAGTAGCCCCACATGGCCAGGCCGAGGCCACCCAGCAGCGACATCACTGAGCATGGATAGTCCACACACCAGTCGAGTGTAGCTGCTAGAATGGCGTGCTGCTTGGCGCTGCTACTGGGCACGATTCGCACGACATGCAGACTAGCACGCACTGGTCGAGAGGCACGTCTGTAAAGCCCACCACTCGTACTCACACGATGAGGACTCAAAGTTAGTCTCAGGCTCCTCCATCGGCTTTGAATGTTCAGGTTTGCTCTACGGATCCCACTTGTTATACTCAAGTAGTTAAATATCCAAAATGGCATGAGACTATGGCCCAGGAATTTAAATATTTAATGCCCTTCTACAGAATGACTTGGTTTCTTGTACCATTTCAAACAGATATGAATATTATTGGGTGTAAGTGGGTTTTTCACACCAAACGAAAGGCAGATGGCTCCATTGAACGACACAAGGCAAGGTTAGTAGCAAAAGATTTTAATCAAGTGCTTGGACATGATTTCTTTGATACATTCAGCCCAGTGGTAAAACCCAGTACTTTCAAGTTACTTCTTTCCTCAGCTATATCCTCTGGTTGGGTTATTCGACAGCTTGATGTCCATAATGCTTTTCTGAATGGTAATCCGTCTAAAACTGTGTATATGAAGCCACCCCTGGTTATATTGATACTCAATATCCCAATCATGTTTTCCTGCTTAAACGTTCGTTGTATGGCTTGAAACAGGATCCTGGAGCATGATTTAATCGTCTGCACTTGTTTTTACTTTTTATCAAATTTCAAACATATAAAATAGATGTATCTCTGTTTTATTAGTCAAGATTCTGCTTATGTGTATCTCTTAGTTTATGTTGATGATATACTTGTGATGGGGAGTGATCAGGATCTTGTAACTAGTTTATTATCAAACTTATC
Source organism: Ipomoea triloba (assembly GCF_003576645.1). Lineage (NCBI taxonomy): Eukaryota > Viridiplantae > Streptophyta > Magnoliopsida > Solanales > Convolvulaceae > Ipomoea > Ipomoea triloba. The sequence goes on from NC_044927.1 coordinate 12,448,089, forward strand.
TGCTGCTTTTAAGATTAGTGATCTTGGTGACCTGGTTTCTTTCTTGGTATTGAGACAATTAAATGTGATGATGGAATATGACTTTCACAATAGAAATATATGACTGATATTTTGAAACTTGTTGGAATAGCATAATGCAAAGCATTATCTACTCCTAATTTTGTTTCGAAATATATTCATTTCAATATAAACTTGTATGAGAATTCTACCAAATATAGAAGTTTGGTAGGGGCACTACAGTATCTGACTGTCACGCATCCAAATCTATCTTTTGCAGTCAACAAATTGTGTCAAAATATGCATGCTCCTACAGTTTCACATTGGGAACAACTTAAACGAGTACTGGGGTATGTTAAGGGAACTATCACTTATGGTCTGCGAATAAGAAAGCCAATGTCTAGAGATTTACATGCTTTTTCTGATTTTGATTGGGCTAGTTGTCCTGAAGACTGAAATTCAACTAGTGGTTATGCTGTGTTTGTTGAGTCCAATCTTGTGTCTTGGGTTTGTAATAAACAAAGAACCATTGCTAGATCTTCTATTGAGGCTAAGTATAAAGCACTAGCAAATGTTTGTGCTGAAGCAATTTGGATTTTGTCTTTACTGCGTGAGATTAATGTTCCCAATATTTCTGTTTCGAAGTTATGGTGTGACAATCTTGGTGCTACATACATTTGTGCAAATCCGATTTTCCATGCTCATACAAAACATGTTGAGATTGATTATCACTTTGTTAGAGACAGAGTTGCTTCTGGAGATATTCAATTCAACTTTATTTCAACCAAAGATCAACGTGCTGATATTTTTACTAAAGCTCTGTCTGGTCCTAGATTTTATTTTCTTAGAGACAAGCTACAGGTTACTAGCTTGCCATATGCTTAAGGAGGAATATTAGGACTCTATGTATTTCAGTCAAACTATGACTACCTATCTTAGTCTCTGTATGATTCTCTCTTGTATATATTCCCATAGTTTGTACATATGTAATTACTGTTCATCTAATACAGTTTATACCGTTCTCATCTATGTAAGTAGATGTATGTGATAAGCACCAAGAATAGTATAAGTTAAGGGTCAAAAGTAGGATAGAATAGGAAGTTTTGCCACCCGTTTATAACAATTTCGTGCATTTTAAACTCAGATGTGATCAAAAACCTCTAACACAACTTTAGAAGAAGTTTTGAAGTTATTTCCACAGATTGAAAAGGGATTTAAAGCCAAAACAGAGCATAAAGCAAAGAAACCACGGAGCAGGGACTGTCCACGCAACCAACACGCGTGTGGGTGGTGTGGATCAATTCCAGTAGCTATCCACGCCCCCCGTCCATGCGTGGTGCTGGCGTGGTCTGGCCATAGGGGCCATTTCGGGATTTTTGGCTTCGTGTTGCCTATTTAAACCCCTATTTCAGAAACTTGAAAAGGGGGAGAGCAAGAAAAATAGGTTTAGGTTTGAAGTTCCTTTTGTTTTTCTCCCCTTTTGGGGGAAAACTTCATTTTCCTTAGAATAGATTGAAGAAACAATGGTAGAAGGGTAGAAGATTGAAGGCAAAAATGTAATAGAACCCATTCTCCAAGGATGGTAGCTCTTCTTTTCACTATCTATTTTGATTTCGATTTTTTTTCTTTGAATCTTCTATTGCTTCTTCTTGTTTCCTTATTTTAATGTTTGCTTAGATTAGATAGGGGATTGGTGGCCCCAAAACTAGCTATGTGGTTGAGATGTTGAAAAAATTGCTTTAAAATTGTTAGCTTTATGTTCATGGATTTGAATACTTGTGTGGATGATGTTTGATATGCTTTGTGCCTAAGTGTGGCCACATTAGGTAGCAAACCTCTGTGAAAGTGAGTGTGTGCGCGATAGCGGCCTCTCACAACTCGAACTCATCTACATCCCCGCCCTTAGTCCGAAAGGAAGAGGTCCGGGAAGAGTGGTAGACAAGGTGTTTGATAAAATTCCCTAACCGAATGAGGATGTAGGAGTCCAAGTGTGACGTCACTTGGTGAAGTGCCATGAGCTCCCTAGTTGATTCCAAATCATTGGCTTGCAAATCCATTAGATAGTAAACCACTTAGGCTAGTCACGAGCCCCAATCTCCACTTTACCTTCTTCCAAACCCACCTTTTAAAACCTCAAAACCCTTGTACAAATACCTTTGAGCCTAGTCATTCACGCAACTCTTCCCCTTCAACTTCCTAAATGCCAACATTAACTCGACTCCAAACCTGCCTTCCGTGAGAGACACGACACTTGGGGAGTCTTGACTCTTCGTTTTACCACTTCCATACCACTTATCCACCTCACCATGAACAAAATAATACTACCTTCAGTATGGGACCGCAGATTGTGAATGGTAAAGCATTGAATTATTCCTGATCACACGGCTGCAATTAAAGCATCAAAGACAATAATAGTAGGTGGAATATGAACCAACGTAGGGGCCTCAACCTCAAGAACACTACCCGCCCTACTACATACATACGTTAACCGTGGTATCATCCATCAGTAAGAACACAATGTTGTACCCCTGAACGTGTATGAACGAAAGAAGATCGATAGGAGTCTTCTTCGTGCAAGTTTGATATAGGTTGGTTATAGGAATAGGTGAATATGAAAGAGTAGTAACAATTCTGTGTCCTGTTTTGGAAACACTACCTTAAAAGCATTTAGACCAGGGCTATCGTATGCTTTCGACAGGCACACACAGAATCAACAGGCCACCAAACCTGTTAATATATAATTATAAGCTCAGAATGTTTGGATGTAGCTCTGTAAAGAGTAGAGAGGATTGTTTTGAAGTGTGTCTTGATTAGCAATTAATTAAGCCATTATATACTATTTAGCTATAACAGCATTAATCCTTACTAGCCACAAAAGAGGAGAGAACCATGCATTAAAGGACACATGTAGGACAAGAATATAGATATCCACAAAATTAGGACAAATGGCCTTTTACCTTGAATGTTTCCCAACAATCCCCCACACATTTAAAGGTACAAGGCTGGAGTGGATCACATCTGAGCTTAACCACAAGAGTTAACCTTTATGCCAGGGTGAAAACTTGAACTGACATGCAACACCCGGGAGTGAGTTGCCTCTTGAACTCGTCGGATAACTAAATTTTGAACTTATATGTGCGGGTTAACTCTAGAACCACAAATTTTGAGAGGTCAGACACTTTGACCTTGAAGTTCCCTGTCTAGTCTATCTCAGCATAGACTTTAACTCTGTCAAGTCTGTCTTGACACAGACCACCTATTCAGGCTACAGAGTATGCACTTACAAATTTAGGTGTAAGTCTTTCCATGACTTCGTTTGACCACAGATGTGGAGTCCATCATGAATTCCTTACCTCACTGGGTTTCAAACCCATCTCTCTTGATGTTTCAAGGATGGACTTTCGATTCAGGCCTTTTGTGAGAGGATCTGCTATATTCCTCTCAGATCTCACAAACTCCATTGTGATCACCCCGTTCAGCATTAACTGCCGTACAGACTCATGTCTGACTCTTATGTGTCTTCTTTTCCCATTATAGACACTATTTTGTGCAACACAAATCGCGGTCTGTGAGTCACAATGTATAGGTACAGCGGGAGTTGGACTTCCCCACAATGGCACGTCTACCAGTAAATTTCGTAATCACTCAGCCTCTTGGCTTGCTAGATCTAATGCTATGAACTCTGCTTCCATAGTTGATCTAGCAATACATGATTTTTTAGTTGATTTCCACGATACAGCGGCACCACACATGGTGAACACATATCCGCTGGTTGAGTTTACATCAACGCTGTCATTCACCCAGTTCGCATCACAGAACCCTTCCATCACAGCTAAGTACCCTGTATAGTTAATTAAGTCCCTAATCTAGTGTGCCTTTGAGGTACCGAAGTACTCTTCTCAGTGCATCCCAATGTGGAGCACTTGGGTTGTGTGTGTAACAACTGAGCTTGTTCACTGCAAATGCAATATCAGGTCTAGTATAGTTCATTAGGAATATTAGACTCCCAATTATTTTTGCATACTTTTCTTGAGACACACTAGCCTCAACATTCTTTGATAACTTGATACTCGGATCATAAGGGGTTTTAGCTGGGGTTACATCAAAACTCTCAAACTTCTTCAGAAGTTTTTCTGTATAGTGACTTTGGGACAAAAGGTAGCACGTTTTGGTTTTTGTAACCTTTATTTCGAGTATCACGTCGGCTTCACCCAGATCCTTCATATCAAATTTTTCAAAGTGTTCTCTTAGCCTCATTTATTGTTTCAATATCTGAACTGAAAATTACCATATCATCTACATAGAGGCATATAATCACAACTTTGGATTTTATCTCTTTAGTATATAAGCAGGCATCTGACCGGTTAGCGGAGTAACCCAGGTCTATCAAAGTTTTATGAAATTTTTCATACCACTGCTTGGGGGCTTGTTTTAAGCCGTAAAGAGATTTCTTGAGTCTACATACCTTTCCTTCCTGGCCAGGCTCTATGCATCCAAGAAGTTGTTCCATGTAGATTTCTTCTTCTAAATCACCATTTAGAAAAGCTGTTTTCACGTCCATTTGATGGACTATCAACATGTTTAAAGAGGCTAGAGCAAAGATAACGCGTATGGTTGCAATTTTTGTTACTAGTGAATAGGTATAAAAATAATCTTCACCAAACTTCTGAGTGTAGCCATTTGCTACCAGCCTTGCTTTGAACCTTTCAATGGACCCATCTGGCCTCAACTTTCTTGTGAAGATCCATTTACAGCCAATTGGTTTACACCCTTTGGGTAGATTGACCAATTCCCAAGTGAGGTTCGACTGTATAGAGTCTAACTCACTCTTGACTACTTCTTTCCATAAGGTGGAGTCGACCAAGCGCATGGCTTCTTCAAAGGTCTTTGGTTCTTCTTCTAACACTAGTTGACAAATGAGCTGATCATATAGCTCATTTAGGTCTTTCAACTCTGTTACAAATGTTATGAAGTCAGAGACAAAGCTTTTCTCAATTCTTTACCTTTTGCTTCTTTCAGCTCATCAGTATAATCTGTACTTCTAGGGAACACAATATTTTCATTGCTTTGAATTCTGTCAACAGATAAATCAAGAGAATTCTTTAAAGGAAATAAGTGTTCGAAGAATATAGCATCTCTGGACTCACACATAGAGCGATTTTCCAAACACATAAACCTGTAAGCAACACTGTTCTCAGCATACCCAACAAAGATGGCATATATTGTTTTAGGTCCCAGATTGGGCCTTTTGAATGATGGAAGTCCAACCTTTGCTAAACAACCCCACACTTTAAAGTATTTGAGGTTTGGAGCATACCCTCTCCATAACCATAGGGGTTTTTTCAAATCCCCTATGAGGTATTCTGTTCAAAATGTGGTTGGCTGTCAAAACAGCTTCTCCCCACAAGGAGTCTGGAGCACCTGAGTTGATAAGCATGGCATTAATCATTTCTTTGAGAGTTCTATTCTTCTTTCAGCTATGCCATTTTGTTGGGGAGTATAAGGGGCAGTGACTTCATGAATTATGCCAGAGGATTCACACAACTTTTTCAGGGTATTTGCTTCATATTCTCCTCCCCTGTCGGATCGAAGCCTTTTAATCTTTTTATCCAATTGGTTTTCTACTTTTGTTTTGAAAACCATAAATTTTTGTTCTGCTTCATCCTTTGATCTTAACAGATAAATCTTTGTAAAACGAGAGGAATCATCAATAAATGTAATATAATAACGCTTTCCACCTTTGCTTTCGGTATTTTTGAAATCAGCTAAGTCAGAATGAATCAATTCTAACACACTTGTTGTATGATGATTTACAGAGGAGAAAGATTTTCTAGCAAATTTTACTTCGGCAGATGTTTCACATTGAGTAAAAGAATCGCTAGACAAGTTTGGTAACAAGTTCATGCTTTTTAATCTATTTAAACACTTTGTACAAACATGTCCTAATCTACCATGCCAAATATTAACTAGGATAGTGATATAAGCAGAAGGAGAACCATTATTATTATTGCCTATAACAGACCAATTTGGAAGAAAATCATAAATGAAGGTCGCATCACGACCCTCAAACATATTAGGCCTAATTACAGAAACATCTAGCACAAAAAGTCCTCCACGTAAGTATCCCTTCCCAAGAAATTTCTCATAGCGAGTCATGACCAGACGGTCGAACTCAAAAACCATTTTAATCCTGGCCTTGTTCAACAAGGCCCCGGAAATCAATTTTCTACGAAGGGAAGGGACATACAACACATTTTTCAACATTAACTGCTTCCCAGAATATAACATTAGTTCTACGGTGCCTCTATCACTTACCTGGGAGACGCTGGAGTTTCCCATGAACACTTGTTCTCCTTCAGTGATAGGTTCAAACTCCTTGAAAATATCTTTGTTATTGCAGAAGTGGCGCGATGCTCCAGTGTCCACAACCCACTCTTCTGGATCTCCAACGATATTAGCTTCAGTTATCACGGCTGCTACCACTTCCGTGTTGTATGTGTCTTCAGTTAGATGGGCTTGATTTTTGGTCCCCCGTTGTCAGACTTTTTTGTGTTCTGATTTACGCATTTGTGAAAGTAGCATTGTGCAGCGCGATGGCCTTGCTTCCCACAAACGAAACATCCAGGACCTGTTCCTTTCTTCTGAATTTTGCCATGCTTGACTTGATTATTGTTGTTTTGTTTGAAGCTTCGTTTGTGGTTCTTAGTATGATCATTAGGTCTTGGTCAGTCAAAACCAACACTTGACTCAACAACATTAGCTTTTACATTATTAGAAAGGGTAGCTGACCTGAGCACAAGGCGGTTTTCTTCTTCTATGTTTAGGCTGTTGATCAACTGTTGTAGAGTGTAGTCGCGCCTTTCATGCTTCATTTTGTTCTTGAAATCAAGCCAGGAGTCGGGTAACTTTTCAATAAGGGCACCAGACAGAAAAACATCATTTACCTCAGCTCCTTCAACGGTTATGTCCGCAACCAAGTTTTCAAATTCGTGCACTTGTTCAACGATGGATTTTGAGTCGTTCATTCTGAAGTTCATCCAACGGCCGACTGCATACTTTGTCCTGCCAGCATCGTCAGTACCATACTTCTGGCGTAATAAGTTCCAAATGACTTTGGCAGACTTATAGCTAGAAAACATGTCGAATAGAGAATTTGCCATTCGTTGCAAGATGATTGCTCGAGCAGTCTTGTTGTCCTTTTCAAATTTAACACTAACCTGTGATAATGTAGCTGAAGGCGTTGGTGTAGGTGCCTTAGGATTAGGAGTGGCGTCAACAGCCGTGTCCTGCGAATCGTCCTTCTTAATTTGCTTCTGAGTTTGTGTAGACGTGGAGTGCGTAGCCGGGCTGAATGATGAGTGATCAGTATGGATTACATAGTCAACATCTTTGTCTTCCAAGAGCATGATTATTTTTGCTGACCACCTTCGGTAATTAAGTCCACCAGTGAGAGGTTCGACGATAGAGACATCAGAGTTTGTTTTCGCTGGCATCGCCATAGGATGATAACTGGATAAATGTTTTTAACTGTTATACCCCTGAACGTGTATGAACGAAAGAAGATCGACAGGAGTCTTCTTCGTGTAAGTTTGATATAGGCTGGTTATAGGAATAGGTGAATATGAAAGAGTAGTAACAATTCTGTGTCCTGTTTTGGAAATACTACCTTAAAAGCATTTAGACCAGGGCTATCGTATGCTTTCGACAGGCACACACAGAATCAACAGGCCACCAAACCTGTTAATATATATTATAAGCTCAGAATGTTGGGACGTAGCTTTGTAGAGAGTAGAGAGGATTGTTTTGAAGTGTGTCTTGATTAGCAATGAATTAAGCCATTATATACTATTTAGCTATAACAGCATTAATCCTTACCAACCACAAAAGAGGAGAGAACCATGCATTAAATGGCTATCCACAAAATTAGGATAAATGGCCTTTTACCTTGAATGTTTCCCAACACACAAGAGTTGTTGTTGTTGTTGTTATTATTATTATTATTATTATTATTATTATTATTATTATTATTATTATTATTATTATTATTATTTAATTTAAGGTCACGGTTCAAACCTATGACCACCCATTTAGAATGATAATCAGAATGTGATTACACTATATAGTAGTTAGCACAAAAGTTAATTTAAATTTGAGTAACTACAACATTTCATTATTGTTTCCATCAGAATGTCCTCACACTATATTGTGTGACCCGTGAGACGAGTCGGTCAAGATGAAAATATAATACTTATACTGAAAAATGAAATACTAATTAGGAATAAAATGTTTGTTACTTATATGAGAAAGTGTAATACTTTTGAATAAAAATTTACTCGTAATATTTTTACATCTGATTTAAAAGCATTACATTTTTCACAGAAGTATTACATTTTTTTATAAGTAACAAATACATTATTCCTGATTAATATTACATTTTTTAGTATAAGTATTACATTTTCTACATTGACTTGATCCGTCTCATGGATAATGAGACGGTTTCACAGGAGAGTCACTCTAGAACCAATTGGAGCAGTTTAAATGTACTTTAGTTTTACGACTCTTCAAAAAGGAATTTGAATATTGTCTTAAACATTCCTCTTATATATACATCATCTAGAATCTCTATCATTGTAAGACTAATTCAAATTTGATTTTAATATCGCGTTTTTAACAATTTCATGATATATGCATAAAAGAGGGGACTTGCTCATATGATCTCCGGCCTTATAGTCATTCTACAGAGTTTTCACTGTTTTAACTTAAAATACAAAGCATACCTAAATGTCACCCTAAAAAGTTTTAAATTCAGTAAAAAGAAAATAATGAAAATTATTGCGCTGTTACTTCTAATAGTGGTGTTGTTGTTGGTTTATTTATGATATATTTGAATAGGTGAGAATTCAACTTATTAAGACCTGTAAATATATATATATATATATGTATATATATGAATAAAGGCTTAGACTAATAACCCAACGGTCACAAAGTCATTTAATTTCCAGTTTATAATAATAATAATAATAATAATAATAATAATAATAATAATAATAAGTGTAGTAGCATATATATTACTGAACCCATTGGTGTGGCAATCATGAGTAATTAGTAGAGTATACTTATTAGGTTAGACATAAATCATGTAATAATCATCATTCTGTTTGCTTAAAGCTTTGATTTAAAATTTCTAATATGGTTTCTGGTACTGCACAATCATATCATATTCTCCCTGCATATATCTTAAAGTGTATCTTAAATTAGTTGTAGCTTTTAACAGTTATTTTTTTAAGAGTTAATTCCATTTTTGGTCCTAAATTTATATGTGACAATTTACTTTTAGCCCTTTTTTATTAGAACATCCACTTTTGGTCCTAATATTATTGTGACATGACCATTTTCGGTCCTTTATCAACAAATCAGTTTAAATATCGTTAAATACAAGGACATTTCGCTCTTCAATTATGAATGTTTTCAAATAAATAAGCATAAAAAATATAACGGTTCAACATACTTTGTATAAAAAAGATTGAAATATCTTTGTATTTAACGATATTTCAACGATTTTGTTGCCGAAGGACTAAAATTGGTTATGCCACAATAATACTAGGACCAAATGACGATGTTCTAATAAAAAAATGACTAAAAGTGAATTATCACCTATAAATCTAGGACCAAAAATGAAATTAACTTATTTTTTAAAATTATATTTCCCTCATTTTTTGTTTCTTCAGCAATGGGTCGGGAATCTACATTAAATATAATCAGAAACAGTTTTTTTTTTTTAAACACAGTGACATTTTTGTAAATAATTCAAACTTTGAAGTGCAAGTAAAAGTTTCATAGAGTGCACTTAAGTACAAGTAAAACGTACTAAAAGTGGAACAATATAATATACACTGAGCAACAATATTAAGTAAACCATGTGTTATCATCAGTTGCACCAAATTAAACGTTATCATTAAGTGCACAAATGTGAAGAGGTAAGTTGTTTGCACTAGTAATTGTAAATGGTTACACTTTGAGTGATGTTACTTGCACTCAAAGTTTGAGTTATTTAAAAAAAGAAGTCGCAATTTTTTTTTCTAAATTACATTTGATCCGTTGATCTTTTCAAATGAACAGCTCAGATTAGTTCCTAGGTTTCTCCTAAGCGCCCTTTCTCACATGAGCGCACCCCATATATATGTGTGTATTTATTTATTTATTTATTTATTTATTTATTTATGTATTTATGTGCTGAAAGTAAGTGAAAGTTGCTAACTAAAGCAAGCATTGTTCTTTAATATTTATCCATAACTTTACACTAAGCTAACCTTAGCTAGATAGTATTGTGTCAATGATAGATATATTTCTAAATTTAATCTAATAAAACATTATATTTGTCAATGCTGGTTATGTCATGGGTTTTTGTCAGTTTTTTGTGTTCTATAATTATTGGACAAAATTATCCTCCCATCATTATAACTATGTTACTATTTAATGACTTATAAAATTGATGACTAAATAAATAAAAAGTATAATGCACTCTTATAATTACCATATATAGTGTTAAGACCATAGATTAATTATTTTAATGGTTTTACACCAATTGTCTTTATAGTTTTGTACATGATATGTAACTCAAAATTTTTAGTTATCGTTTTTTCAATATAAATAGAATTTTCTCAATATAAATAGAAATATTACAATAATAATTCCTCATTTCAATATAATATATATGAATTCTACGGCTTATAATATTTATTTATTTATTTACTATTTTTTAAATCATTTAAATATTTATATAATCATATTTTTAATATTAGGTAAAGCAATGGATATTTTCATGCATGGCGCATACAAAAACTACTATTTATATGTGTAAAAAGTTTAGATTCAATTCAATAAATTATCTTGCGATTCTTAGAAATTCCAAACATTATACTTGTAAGATTCGTATGAATTATAATTCATTTTGAACTTAAATATGATTCCTCTTTCTGAATTTTTGTCGAATATGTCAAATTTTAAAGGAAAAAAAAATTAAAAAATAAAAATAAAAAAAATGGCAACACGTGTGGTGAAGATGTGATTGAGTCAAAGGCAAAGTCCAATTTAAGTTGTAGGAAACAATACACTTCCCCTTAGGAGTTAGGACTATTGAGTACTAATTTCTACACTACTATACACGTACATAAAGTTCAAATCCAATTTAAACTGTGATTAGAACCAACAAAATTTCCGTTTTAGATTCATGAATTCTATAGAATGGCTCCATTTAACTTGTTCAAACAATTGGCTTAGCTTAGTAATCCTTTGATTGGTTTGAACCGGTTAACTATAGACAATTTATGCTAGTTAACTATATGTTTTCAAAAATAAATAAATATATATTATCGGAGGTTCAGAGATTTAAGGTTGTTTCATTCCCAAAGTCAAGGATCGAACCCTTAACTTTTGATTAAGGATGGATAAGTCACTTCCACTCAACTAGACCCTCCAAGTTATATAAATATATATATATATATATATTGGTTCAAATGCGGCGGCGAGCTCCGGTGCGGTCATGCGACCTAATCTGCACCGTCCAATTTTATTAATCTTACTGAAATTCGCGTATGTTTAAGTGGGGTTATTATGGTAATTTTAGTATTTATATTACGTCAATTGGAATGGTGCATTTTAGTACATAGTGTGGTGCGTTTAAATATATGCTGTGGTGCGTTTTATTACGTATGTTGTGCATTAACTGTGTTGTGGAATGGTGTGTTTTAATCTATCCGTTGGTGCATTTTCATACGTTGAATAATGTGTAACTGTGTTGTGGAATGGTGTGTTTTAATATGTCGTCTGGTGCATTTTAATACATTGAATGGTGTGTATTTTAACACATGTGTTTCTAATAAGTGTGGTGCATTTTAATACGTATAATGGTGCATATTTTAGCACATGTTTTTTTTTTTTGAAAACTAGCACATGTTTTCTAATATGTGTAAATAGTGTATGCTTATAATCTGACATCAGGCACGTTGTGGTACATTTTAATACCTAGAATGATGTGTTTTATTAAGTATATTGATGAATTTTAAGTGAATAGACGCATTTGGTATATTGTGTGGAATGGTGTGTTTTATCGGTCCTCTGGTGCTTTTTAGTACGTAGAATGGTGTGTTCTGTAACATATATATATTGCGCGTTGATTTGAGGAGTTGATATGATCTAATGGTTGAAAATAGGCCACACGACCACACCTAATGACCAGGTCACACCTGATCATGTATTTATATATATATATATATATATATATATATATATATATATATATATATATATATATAGGGGCGCGCTCAGGTGCGGACGCTCAGTGGCGGAGCCAGAAATTAATTTGAGTGGGGGCGAAGAAGCAAAGGTAAAATGAATTCAAAATTGTTTAAATAAAAAAATATCAAATACAAATAAGATTGTTCAAATACAAAATATATTATAAATTACAATACAAGGTTTATGATGAACTACGAATAATATTTCTCTACACTTTCCCATATTTTGAAATCGGTGTAGAATTGCTTCATTTAAAAAAAAAAAAAAAAAAAGAAACACTTAGAGATCGAGTCATAAATATTGTTAACTAAAAATAAAAAATTAAAATATATCAAGATTAAAAAATATTTAAAACAAAATATAAAATATAATTAATTAGATAAAATAGTTTGAATGGAAAACACATTATAAATCACTCATCTTACTATTAATATTAAAAAAGAAAGTAAAAATAAAAAAGATAAAAAATCACAATGTTACAAATAAAAAATCCAATTAGAATTTCTCCCTATTAATATTAAAAAATGTCAAAAACAAAATTTCAGTTAAAAATAAAACAAAATTTGACTTAAAATTTTTGAAAACAGAGTTTAGGCTACAAGGTTCAAATTGTAGCCTCGAACACAGGACCATTTCATTTCACATGAATGTATGATAATGGTGAAGCCCTACCATCTAAGCCAGATTAACTTGTATTTGAGTTTTGGTATATTTGGTATATATACTATATATATAGGGTGGGGGAGTGGGGGCAGCTGCCCCCATTGTGGCTCCGCCAGTGCGGACGCTCACCCATGAAGGAAATGAGAACGCTTCACAGCCGTCCACGTGTCGAGATCAATTTAACACAGTAACTTTTAAAAAACGATGCGGTGACATTTTCGTAAATAACTCGAACTTTGGTGCAAGTAATTATGTTGTAAGTGCACCTCTTTTCGCACATATTTTCACTTACAAGTGCAAGTAATTTACCTTATTACATTCATGCACTTGGGTGCAACCTAGGTGCATCTAATTATAACATTAGGTGCACCTAGTTATAACATTAGGTGCACTTAGTATTGATGCTCAATGTACAATTTACTTATACTTGTAATATATTTTACTTGCACTTGTGTACCTATTTTCACTTACAAGTGCAAGTAATTTACCTTGTTAACATTCATGCACCTAGGTGCACCTAAATATAATATTAGGTTCACCTAGTTATAACATTAGGTGCACTTAGTATTCATGCTCAGTATACAATTTACTTGCACCTGTAATACATTTTACTTGCACTTGTGCACCTTTTTTCACTTACAAGTGCAAGTAATTTACCTTGTTAACATTCATGCACCTAGGTGCAACCTAGGTGCACCTAGTTATAACGTTAGGTGCAACTACATCCTAGACATGTGGCGCGTTGCGAAGAGTTCTCAGTTCTTTCCTGGGCGGGTGGTTCTCACCTGAACACGATCCTATATATATATATATATATATATATATATATATATATATATATATATATATATATATATATTAGTTAGTGAAATATTTTAGTATTTAGTTTTTTGCCGGCCTATTCCACTTACGTACTTAACTTTGCTTGTGAGGAAAGAGATGGAATTTGAAATAGGCAATCAGTACAACATTCATTGTTTTTGAAACATGATTTTAGCTCTAAATTAATGCACATAGGGTTGATGTTTGGCTTTTTATGTTCAACGCTTTTAATATTCAAATGCCTAAATCAAATTTTCCAAAAGAGTAACGAAAATTGGCCAAGTTGCAACAAATTAAGGATGGCCTAGGGTCTAGGGAAAAGTTGAGTTAGTGATAGTAGGGTTTTAAATGATTGAAAGTTCATATTAATATTATCTTTTCACGAGTTGATTTTTAAAAAAATAATATTTAAATGTCATTTTAATTTTATTTCACTTCACATGAATTTAAAAATATAGTGTAATGTTAATCGGCATCTTTATATACCTTCTACTCACCTTCTATCTTTCATTTAAGATAAAATCAATACAATCTTTCTTAGACCTACTTTGAATGACTTTAATTTTACCTCTTTATACTTGAAAAGAGCTCTCCACTTGCATTTTTACTTCTATCTGAAGATTAGACTGTTATAATTCTTTTTAGTCTTGTTTTGAATAGACTTGTTTCTCTTCTAACGTTTGTAAATGAGTCCTTGTCTTCATCTAGAATACTTTCTTGCAATTAATATTTTTAGTCAATCACTCTCTAGTTATTGTTAACTTTAACAATTTACGATTTTAGCTATTTACCCTCCAGATAACTTTGACAACTAGCATTTCTTGCAATTAGTATTTTTAGAAGCCAGTTACCTCTGATTCCCCAAAATTTATCATTCACAACGAAATCACTCCATGACGTGACAAATTCTAATAGGTTTGTTTTCTTTTTTTTACTTATTTTTTCTTTTTCAAATGTCAACTTATTAGAGCTTACCACATTAGAGAGTGGCATTGTTGTGAGTAGTAAATGTAGGAGTATACAACATTGTCCTTTTAAAATTGATTTAGACCCTGTTTGGTAAATAATCAGCCTTATCAGCCAATTTTAGCTTATTTGACCACTATTAGTTGTTTGGTTAATAAGCTTTTAGTAACTCCAAAATGCTAAAATTCAAAAGACTACTAAAAGCAGCCTTTTCAATTAACTTTTTGATAAAAGAAATTATACCAAACAGCTATCAGCTAACAACTTGGCACTGTTTGGTAAATAATTAGCCTATCAGCCAATTTTGGCTTATTTGACCACTATTAGTTGGTAAATAATAAGCTTTTTGTAACTTCAAAAGGCTAAAATTCAAAAGACTCCTTAAAGCAGCCTTTTCAATTAGCTTTTTGAGAAAAGAAATTATACCAAACAGCTATAAGCTAACAGCTAATTTATCAAACAACTTTCTACAATCAGCCAATGTTATCAACAAATCATACATTCTAACCCAAACAGCCAACCCAATCAGCTAACAACCATTTACAGAACAGGGCCCTAATCTATCAAACAACTTTCTGCAATCAGCTAATGTTATCAACAAATTATACCTTCTAACCCAAACAGCCAACCTAATCAGCTAACAGCCATTTACCAAACAGGGCCTATACATTGGCATTTTCACTATCCACATCGCACTACCAAGTTCCAAAAAAAAAAAAAAAAAAACTGAATATGTTAATTGTGTTACTACCTCCGTCCCATTTTGTTTGTCTGATTCGGTTAACGAGGCTTGACTGAAATTATTTTTAGTTCAAATTTTCATAATATTAAGTTTAGTATTAGTATATAAAATTTATATATTTAGAAACTACATCAAAAGTACTATTAAACACAAAAAAATCAAATTTAAAAATAATTAAAAATTATTAAAGAAAATAAGCAATAAAGAAAGAGTTAGTTTAACCAATGAATAGTAAACAGGACAGGTAAAATAGAACAGAGGGAGTATTACTTTCGTAAAATTATGAAGCACTTATTTACAGGGCGTTTGGTTGGGAGGAGGGAATTAAGGTGGAAAAGAATTGTAATTCGGTGGAATTGCAATTCAATGAATAAAGTATGAATTGAAATTACAGTGTTTGGTATGCAAAAATAGGAGTACAGGAAATTGAAAGGTAAGAAGTGACAAAATGACTAAAATACCCTTATGTTGTGGTAGTTGTTGTAGTAATAATAGTAGTCATAATAATAATAATAAATAATAATAATAATAATAATAATAATAATTCTTTCAAAATAATAATAATAATAATAATAATAATTTATTCAAATAATAATAATAACAATAATTCTTTCAAAATAATAAAAACAATAATAATAATAATTATTATTATTATTATTATTTTTTTTTTATTTCAAATTTAAAAAAAAAAAAAAAAAAAAAAAAGAGAAAGGGTATGGAGGAGGGACAAAATTGTTCTTACACCAACAAATTGCCCCTCCTCTCCACAGAATTACAATTCATGGAGGGTACCCCAGGAATTGCAATTCATCATTTGGAGGGAATTGCAATTCTGCAGAATTGCAATTCCCTCCAAACTACATCCATCCAAACAGGCCATTAAGTGAGATTGGGGAACAGATGTAGGCGAAGAGTGGTGAGGGGAAAAGATAGATGTTTCATGTTACACGTGCCAGTGTGAGTACAACAAAAAGAATGTGCAAATTCGATTCCAGCCATACAAATAAATATTGCACAGCTAACAGCCTTCCCGCAAGTGTTTTGTTTATGTTCATCTCCCTCCTTCCCTTCCCTTCCCTTCCCTTCCCTTCATGCCTGTCAAATGCAATGAACTTGCGAATGACAAGATCACCTTCCTTTAACTCGTCTCTACGCCTAAACCTATCACAATCACAATCACAAATCACAAATTCATAACTCGTCTCTACGCTACACAACATTCTTGTTTTCAAACAAATTATGAAATACCACCCCTGCACCTCCCTGAATGAATTGAATTAGTTTAGACTTCAATATAAGTGACTACTAAATATCACGTGTAAAAACCAAAATGCAATAGCTTTAAGACAACATTGGACTTTGGTAAAATGTAAACTAAAATAAAAGATTAGAGAAATAATCTCTTATAATTTAGTCTTTACAAGCCCATTCATTCCTTGTGTAAAGTAACACTAGAAAACTTGGGAATATAAGAAGAAGAAATTTAGGAGAAAACAAAAAACAATGAGTATAAGAATCCAGACTATACATTCATTACCTTGAAACAAAATCTTTCTATGCAGCAATATAACTACACAAACTAATTTTAAAAGACAGACATCTACAATCTATGCATGGCAGACAGACCCACATGGGCATGGGGAAAGGAAACATCATCCCTTCCCCAATCAAATCATAGCAGCCTACGATCCGTTGATACTTGAATATGAATATGCTAAGTCAGGCAGGACATGAATAATAATAAAATCAAACAACCAGAAATTAAAAAGCATGTTCCGAAAAAAATAATAATAGACAAAAGAGAAGGGGAAACTTGTACAAGAGTACTCCCTCTGCCTTGTTCCCAAGCTCACAACATTTTACATTTTCCTTTCAGCTGAACAGCTTTCTGCACAAAGCTTTAAAGCCCCCATTGGCATGGCATGGCATGCCATGTCATGTCTTAGATAGCTGCTGCTTGTACAAGATTGTAAGCTCCAGCTTAATTATATATTTTAACAGGCTTTTCAAATGTGTGACGGTTCTGCAATCACCCAAACATCAAACCAAATCAGACAGCTGTCCAAAGGCCACAAACTAATCCCTCCCTCAGACATCTTCGCAAATGACTGTAAACTGTACTAACACACACATACGTATCGGGAAAGCATTACCTGACTAGCTGCATAAGCTCTCTTTGGTGTATTATCAGAGTGCTCCAAACCAAGGTACTGCTCCCATGCACCATATACATCTCGTCTCTGGATAAAAATAAATAATGTGCTATCAGATGTAGTCAACCGTGGTCATAAAAATGAATCATGTAGATAGTAACTAAACATGATGACAAGTCATTTTAAACAAATCTATCAAAGAGGAAACTTTTATGAAGAAAGAGAGTACAAACAAAAGAAACTGTAAATATCACCTGAAAACGGCTGGATACAATGTCCGCGTCCTGAAGATATTCTGGACGCCCCAGTGATAAAAATGCAAACTTCCACTGTTCATAACACAGTAGAGAAGCTAGGTCAATGATTGGGATTTGAAATATCAAACCAAAAAGAGACGCAGTATACAGGATGAATATGTCCAACAATTATTGAAGTGTATCAGTATAAACTTATGCTGTGGAGAGCAAGTATACAGAAGAGATTGTACCTTGGAGAATTCCTCTTCAGGAACCTGCAATTTTTTTTGAATGCGGACCTTAATTTCGGCTAATGTCTCACCTTCATGGATAACCAAAAAGAAAGGCTCCCCAAAATTTTGAACTTGCTGTTGGAAAGCAATGCAATTTTTTACACAACACAATTTTGAAATGAGAATGATAATAGTCATCTAAGAGAATAAAAATAAATAAATAAATAGTAATAATGTTTCCTACCAGTTGGTTCTGAGATGTCTCTTTTGTGAAGTGGTAAACATGAACTAAGCGGTCATGAGGACCAATGTTTTTCTCCTCTTCTGGTATCTGATGGAAATAACAACAATAATGCACCATACAAAACAAGCAGATAAAGATGCATTACATGAACGATAGAATATATGGCATGCACTAAAATTCCTAAAGCACATAAGAAACCATTGTGCATCAGCAATAACCAGTAATGCTATATAGTAATGAATGGAGAGAAAGCAAAGTGAACAACCATAGATATCTCACCTCCTCAGCACGCAGCGTCCAGTACTGATCATTTATGTTCTCAATTTTTTCATTGGGAGGGAAGATCTGCAGATGAGAAAAATCTGATTTCAAACATGAATGGAGAAACATAACGAGATCCAAGATAACTAACTTTATGAGCAAGACAATAGAAAGCCCATTTCTCATAAAGATTTTGACAAAATTTGTATTTACACAGTGAACTCCTCACCTTATAGATTTTGTGATAGAAAACTTCAAGCAATCTAAGTTCGGCATTAGGATGAGACAGCTCTACCTGTTTCACCATACACATTAGAAAATACATAGTCAACCATTATTAAAGGAGCCACCATAGTTGATAAAATGTATATGTGCAGGTACAGGAGTATAACAGAAGTACAATCCTTGTGCTTCTTTTTCTTTCATTTATAATAGAAAAAGGAGAAGGGAGGGCAAGACAAAGTACAGAGGTGATACTGCAGAATACTTTCTTCAGTTTTACACAACAAACCAACTCTAAATTAGGGTGGAAGGTCAAACTGCATGCATCTACAATGCTTTAGTAATGAGAACAATTGGGATGGCAGCAATACAAAACAATATTATCCCACTGAAGAAAACAGAATTTCTCTCATCAACAGGAATGACAAGAAGAAAATTGCAAAGATACTGCCTTCCCTTTACATTTAAAACTTCTCTTTTGAAAATTGATATAATACTGCTCCATACCTTTCCCTTGATTTCATTAAGCACATCTCCTACAGTACTCTGTTTTGGCAATCTAACATTGGTAATTACAACCTGCAAACAACAAAACTTTACGATGCTATAGAATGTTTTCTGAGTGAGAAATTAGCTGTTGGACATTTAAAGACACACCTCATCCTTTGTGGCATGGTGAAACGCAACTTTGAGTGTCTTGAGACACTGCAACTCTGGTAGAGGAATGTCCAGAACTTCATAATACAAAATATCAGAAATCTACCACAAGAAAGAAAAAAATGTTAACTCACTGTGATCAGGTGTCATGCTAGCTAATAAGATTGCTACTGAATCATGGGTAAATATAACCTTGCAAACCCCAAACCCAGCAAGATTAGTGCCCTAATTATTATTCCTCTATTGGAAAAGATCATTTCAAGTCATACTCACCTGATTGTAGTGGACAAGCATGTCAACCAAATGATCAACAGATCGGTATTTGATGGGATTAGGCTTGGGTTGCTGAGAATAGCAGTTGTGTGGGGTAAGTCTAATTTTGGAGGGATCATTTAAACCAAGGCGTTGAGCTACTCTATCCACAACATCATCATATGTATGATTTTTTGCTCTGAAAATTAATGATTAAAAATTGGTTAAAACTCTTATAAGCAAATAAATACCTCACTGTCAATCTAGAAGAATGATAGAAATGTACTCACAACTCCAGACAAAAATCATCCTCCTTGGGTCTCTCCAAAGATCGAAAATGGACAAGCTGTAAACATGAAATTTTAGAGAATGGCATTGTAAGTTCTGTTTTGCCTATTTTAACTTTCGAAAGCTACCAAAACTTCAAAAAGGGAGGGACTCCAATCACATTTTCAGCTGTAAGGCTCACGAATTATGTAGGCTATGGAGAATAAAGACCACATAGATGAAATATTTCTAGAGGTTAACTTATGACCAAATAGTTAACAGCTGAGCACTTGGTTACTACAAGAAAGCCCAACCATCTACTAAATTATTAAGCAAATCACATTTATGCATGGCAATAACTAGATCTAAATAATACAAAAGACGAGATATCAATACCTGGCGATTTTTCACATATTCCAAAAATGAAGGAACATCTGGATATCTGAGTTGCTCCTCAATTTCAGGGGAAGGTCTCTTTTGAAAGCAAATAATATCACCATCTTCAATCTGTCATAAGATCAAAGAATCTAAAGATCAAAATGTGGAGTTAACCCAATGTTAAAAAGGACCCAAGTTAACCCAAATGCAGACCTGGCTGATCCGAAATGAAACCGTTTTGTCAAGACGTTCACACATGACAGAAGGCTCGAATTTGATTTCCTAACAGAAGATCAGAAACAAATAAAATAAAGAATAAAGGTATAAATGAGTATTTCAGATGCCAAATGTATACAGTATACTATGCATCAAGTACCTTATTTTAACCCTTATTTTAACAAGTAAATGATCACAATACAAGAAAAGGTACTGAATCTACTGATAGCACAAACCTCAAATAGTTCAATTTCCTGATCAGGAGCAAACCCAGCCAGTTCATTCAGCTTTGTTAATATTTCAATTGGTTTACCAGTACTCTTCACAAAAAGCCGACCAACATAACTAAAAAAAACAAAATAAATCAAAACTTTAAAGAAAAATAAAAAGAACAAAATCCTCCTGCTAAAAATAATTGAGAAGCTTTTTATTTTAAAGGGAGCAGCTTACCGAAGTTGTTCTTTTTCAGGATCATAAAGCTTAAAGAAAAGAAGTATCTCTTCTTTACTTTTGTCAGGTGGAGGAATGGGATGCAGATCCTTTTTTTTGGGTAACAAATAACAGAAACAAAAGCAGCAACAGTCAACATTAATACCATTGCCCAGTGAAAAGAAAATGATAAATTGTCTTCAAGATGACCTAGAAATTTACCAGCCCAAATTCTACTTCCAAGAATAATTTAAGCTCTGCATTATTGGTCTTGTTGGAAACTTCTCTCAGCTGCCCAACCTGCACTTGCAAAATACATACGATGAAATATTACAAAGCTTACCATTTAGTTGCAAGAGACATACTATATTATAGCTTGCCACTGTCTATTTAACACTGAATACTTTGTTTGACTTCGGATATGACAATTATGGTAAAATATTGGCTTGGTACTAATGTGTTTCATAAAAAATATGTTTTCGCACAAGTAGGCACAAAAAATAATAGGATATCGTATTTTTATGTTGTTTAGATGTTGAACTATTGAGAAGTGTGATAATGAGCCCAATCCTTTCGCTACCTGTCAATGTAAACCAAGTGGTTGACAGCTGTCAGCTTAGAACAAAAGCTTGCCCAGCTTAGAAAATAAAGCTATAAAATAATACACAAAATAGCTAGATAAACCTTTGATTCCAAACATGAAACATCAAGAAAGTATCTTCTCTTTTGGCCAGTGTAAACTATTTTTACAATAGCCACAAAGTAGCTAGTATTGTATTCACAAAAGACAATTACCTTACATACATTGCACAGATGTCATCCAAACAACAAAAGTTAACAGTGAAGGATTATGTAGAACAAATAGGATCAATTCAAATAAATTTATTTATAAAAAAAAAAAACAGGGAAACTCACTGATTGTAACTCCTCTTGGGGAGTCAAAGGGCGATTTGGGCGATATGTGTGGTTTTGTCGCTTTGCCCATATCCAAAACCGCTGAAACTGTACAGGTATACCAAGCTCTTTGGCAACCTCTTCCTGCATTTTTCATGGATAAGTTAGCCAAGTTCCAAAAGCTATTCAAGTTCAAGCCTCTCCAAAAATAAATTAAAGATGGAGACATGTTAGGCATTTCCCGATGTAACCAAGAAAAGGGTACACACAAAAAGGACTTTGAATTTATTCAAAGGAATTTGATGCCCAAAAAATTTTGTTCTAAACAAGCCAAAGCAAACAGAGAGGAGAAAGAAATCATGCTTTGTTTCCCTCTCTCTGCTTCAGATTCCAAACTTAGCCAAGTTAGCTAGACCATTGACTACACATACACACAAAGAAAGCTCATACTTGCCAAAATCTATATAACGTCGCCAACAAAAAAAATGGAATTCATAATATATTTATTTAACTTTGTTCATTTTATCATTTAACAACCAACTGGTATTACTATGAAAGATTAAGATATGCATCTATCTTGGATTTTGTACGCATATGCCACAATATCACATTATACAGTTCTTGAGTGGGCCATCACATCTAGCTACTCAATTCACATTTTGCATGTGTTTGGTTGCTTTAATTTAATGGAGGAAATATTGGAATTAGGGGCATCTGTTTTTTAAATATATGAATTTAGGAAAACAAAGATGAAACAGTACCTTGAAAAGGTTAAAAGGCATCTGTTTCTGAATCCGGAAGCTATGAACTTTGTCATGATCAACGAGATCAAAATATATCTCCTTACCAATCTGTTCTCTTAGATCCTCATCACGGGCAACCTACATGTATTAGTGGCTTTTATGAACATTTGTGGGGAACAAATATCAATGTCATTTAAACTATATCAATTTTAAGAAAACCTTGATAATAGTATAAAGGTGGGCCTGTGCTTTATATCGCCTCTTATCCTCCTTCTCTTCTTGCTCTTTCTTCAACCTTATCTGGAACAAGAACAACCATTCTTAACCCGAAGTTCATACAAAAATAATTAATATACTTCCAAGTATGAAATAACAGAACCTACCCTAAGGTGTTCTGCTATATCATTCTCATCCACATCACAAATTATCTTATCCTTGTCACTCTCACGTATATAAACAAGCATGTAAGCATTTGAGTATTTTGTAAATTTGAATGGAGTGTTGTTGAAGCCTGGATTCGTCTGTGGCAACTATTTCACATAGCAAAGAACAAGTCAGAAATCAGAATGGAAAATAAGCAGGATAAATTTCTTTTTTGACCAAGTAATAAAAAAGCAGGATAACTGCTTTTATTAATAATATTACCTCCTCCTCACCACCATACTGCTCCTCTAATGCCCTCTTAATGTCTTCTTTGGTGACCCGTTCATCATCAAATTTATACCTATAAGATAATCAAATGGTCAGATTTGAATATTTGATGATTAGAAAACTTGCTTCAGATTTTAATAGCTAAGATTATTCACATACATCAAATAGATAAGGATTGTCATAGAGAAGAGGTACACATATATATGAGGCGTTATAGAAGGAATAGTACAAAAGCAAGCATTATTAAAATCATTAAAACATGTGCATTACTAAAATCAGACAAATTTGAGGCATAATTACAGTCTTCATTACATACATAGACAAACCAATACTTGAGTGGCAGAGCGGAAAAGTAAAGGAAATTTCAGGAATATGATGCGCACCATTGATCAGAGAGTGTAGGCCTGATGAAAGCATAATAGTGTCCACCATGCACGCCACCACTATGAACTAAGACACTGTCAAATGAAAAAAGATTGATGGGCTGTGCATCTCAAGGAAAAATATTAACAGCTCAAGAAAAAAAAAGTTTGATGAGCTTGTGTGAGCAGATAGAGAAAGAGAGAAGGGATGAAGCCAGGGAGGCAAACAAACCTGTGAAGCGTATAGAGGTTGCGAACACTCCTATCTGCTTCTGGAGACAAATATTTGCCATTTTCTCTATCAAGATCAAGCTCTAGAGGGAATTCATAGCGGTCATTTATCTGCAAATATTAGCATCACTATAACTCAGTAACACATTTGAATGAAACCATTCGGAGGTTGCAGGACAATAAGCTTAGATTATATGAAAAATCTAAGTGAATCATTCAAGCAAGCATAACAAGTTCGAATTACTTTTCATAGCAGTTTCCTATTTAAGTAAGAGGTTGATTGGTTCCAAAATTTGTTAATGCATTCACTAATTCAATCCCAAAAACTGGGAATGTTCAAACATAATCCAGATTTGTTACCCGCCCCCACCCCCCTTTTTTCTGGTTGTTTGGGGGAAAGGGCTGAAGGGAGAGCTGGGGGAGAGATTGTAAACTTCCTGAATCCCAAGAACCAAGTCACCCCTAGGATTCCCACTACTCTAACAGGTTAAGTTGTCAGCAGTTTCTTAAGTTGGACCCCTGTACTTTATTCCTAGAATTTTCCTCCTCACTCTGTTCAAAACTTACAAATGACCATAAATCATAGTCTATATCCCACCCAATTCCCCATTGTTTCAGCCAGAAAACAAGTCCCGATCAGTAATAAACAACCCCAAATCATCTCATTTTTCAGCTGCAAAACTGCAAGCCAAGTTGACCCCAAATTGGTACTGCATCACTGTCCAGCTTCCTACTGCAGAACAGAGTGCACAAGGCATAAATTATGATCCATCTCATCTCTTATGCATATGCATGATGCAGTAAGCATCAACTATACTTCAATAGATTGCATATACTCTTGGTGATTATTAAAAATTAAAAAAAAAAAAAAAAAAGTAAATACTACACGAGAAATAGAAGATTTAAGCACTACTATTTGATGTTATTGCAAGTAACCTAACCAATTTAACTACAAAGGTAAATTACAAATAATTTCTTGTCATAGCAATAATAAGTTACCATAGGTTTCCTTGAACAAATTGAAATGATGGGCTACACCAAATAACATTACAGAATATGTATTGGAAAATGAAGCAATAACAAAATGTCCTAATATCAACCTTAACCATTGTATCTCGCATGAAATCATATTCAAAACGCTTCAGCTGAAGCTGCAGAACTGGAGGGAAATCAATAAATAGTACACCCTTTTTAGCATCCTGAAAACAGAGTGGCAATAATCAAAATTTCTGTGAACATGGAAGAAATTAATCAGTGAATACAAGTTGGAAAAGATGTGGAAATATAAATAGAAGAGAAAATAATTTGATTTCTGCATGGAAAATGGCAATACCATTCTTTCAATTCAAGACATCCAACACACCCATAAGAATAATTCAATTTCTGATATTGTTACCTCTCAAGAACTATTGAAAAAATTAAATTAAATGTTTCTAAAAGATTCTAGGCAATAACAAACTCATAATTATATTTTATAGCTATTACTGACCTGTAAACCATGTTCTTCAGCATGGTACTTGTTATCACCTTCAAGACGTTCAACTTCAACATATTTGTCAAAAGAAGCATAGACATCCCGACAGCCTTTAACATCAAGCTGAAGATCTACAAGAATGGACAACAAAGTTCAGTACATCGCAAGTATCAAAGATTTCATGATCAACTTGAGAAACAAAACACAATACCATAAAATGATTCTTTTCTTGTTGATTTGAAGTCCACATTTATGCATTCAATGTAATTCATATGGTGCCCTTCAAATAACTTCTGTATCGTCCCTTCTACAACAGTACCCTGGACCACCAAATCCATTGGTAAAATGTTTGACCAGATGTATGTCGATTATGATCTTATTTTTATTTAATAAAATAAAGGTCATGCCTTCATCTTGTCTTCAAGCTTTTCACACAACACCCTGTTAAGTTCTTGCACATCATGCTGCATGAATGAATCATACGTGTCCCATCCAAATGACTTTGTCAATTCTTTTGTAGCCACACTAGTATCACTATACTGGAGCTTGTAAAACAACCTCTGCAGAGCCAAAGGAATGCTCCCAGATGGCATATCATTCTCTGTAGTTGGCATGTGATACACAGCCTGATAGAACACGATCACAAATGAGAAGCATTCTACTCCAGAATATCAATAGGAAAATGAAATTTAAACTGATTAATAATTAAGATCACATTCTGACCTTCCTAAAGTAGGGAATATGGTAAAGAGTTTGCAGGAGAGAATTCATGTAACAAGTTGCTCCCTGGTTCTTAAGCCCAACGTAACCTGTCTCCTTCTTTGAGTCATATGACCAATAATCAATGACCTTCCTAACAGCAACATCAGCTTCAATAACAACAGTATCGCTCACAAGGTATCCCTTGCCAGGGTCATAAAGCTCACTAAGAAGCATGAACGATGTAAAACCCCAATCACTCTCCCTTTGGTTGAATTGGTGTTGCGTCTCTGCAAAGTCATAATAACACCATCCTAAATAAAGTATGACGGAAAAATCCAAGTGGCCATTTAAATATCTATACAAGATGGTGACTCGAGGAGACCTATTCATTTTCCTAGCACGCTTATTAACTTATTATCCTAATCAAGCTTCTAAGATCAAATAACAGTACAAATATGGTCTCTTGAAATTCAGTGGTAAAGCTTCCTTCAGAGCTGCAAAAACTAGTAATTCTCTGTCAATGAGCAGCTACCATAACATTTGTACCCCACTATTGGATTGATTCCAATTAACCTTGTTTGTTTGCCTACTTTTGCATTCAAATATTTTAGTAATGACAAAAGTCATCATCTTGCCCCCTCTCCTACTTTTGGACTTCTGAATCAAAAATAGAGATACGAAAGGAAAAAAAATAAATAAATAAAATGCTATCTTCCATGTTCAATGTGTTGGCTGTGGAATTTGAATATGTTTGTGTGTGAGAGTATTATTTTCATTTCTTTACTTATTTTTACTCCAACTCTCATTTTACCAAACAAAGAGACTATTTTACACAGTCATTCCAATTACTCAGTACTTGATTCTAACCATAGGGATAGCAATTTCAATCTGATCTGCCAGTATTCACACAAACAAACCCAAGCATATATCCGGTACAGGTTTCATATTAAAAAACCAGCATAGAACCCCACCAAACTCACCATGTTATATATATATATATATATATATATATATATATATATATATATATATATATATATANACTGACCTGTAAACCATGTTCTTCAGCATGGTACTTGTTATCACCTTCAAGACGTTCAACTTCAACATATTTGTCAAAAGAAGCATAGACATCCCGACAGCCTTTAACATCAAGCTGAAGATCTACAAGAATGGACAACAAAGTTCAGTACATCGCAAGTATCAAAGATTTCATGATCAACTTGAGAAACAAAACACAATACCATAAAATGATTCTTTTCTTGTTGATTTGAAGTCCACATTTATGCATTCAATGTAATTCATATGGTGCCCTTCAAATAACTTCTGTATCGTCCCTTCTACAACAGTACCCTGGACCACCAAATCCATTGGTAAAATGTTTGACCAGATGTATGTCGATTATGATCTTATTTTTATTTAATAAAATAAAGGTCATGCCTTCATCTTGTCTTCAAGCTTTTCACACAACACCCTGTTAAGTTCTTGCACATCATGCTGCATGAATGAATCATACGTGTCCCATCCAAATGACTTTGTCAATTCTTTTGTAGCCACACTAGTATCACTATACTGGAGCTTGTAAAACAACCTCTGCAGAGCCAAAGGAATGCTCCCAGATGGCATATCATTCTCTGTAGTTGGCATGTGATACACAGCCTGATAGAACACGATCACAAATGAGAAGCATTCTACTCCAGAATATCAATAGGAAAATGAAATTTAAACTGATTAATAATTAAGATCACATTCTGACCTTCCTAAAGTAGGGAATATGGTAAAGAGTTTGCAGGAGAGAATTCATGTAACAAGTTGCTCCCTGGTTCTTAAGCCCAACGTAACCTGTCTCCTTCTTTGAGTCATATGACCAATAATCAATGACCTTCCTAACAGCAACATCAGCTTCAATAACAACAGTATCGCTCACAAGGTATCCCTTGCCAGGGTCATAAAGCTCACTAAGAAGCATGAACGATGTAAAACCCCAATCACTCTCCCTTTGGTTGAATTGGTGTTGCGTCTCTGCAAAGTCATAATAACACCATCCTAAATAAAGTATGACGGAAAAATCCAAGTGGCCATTTAAATATCTATACAAGATGGTGACTCGAGGAGACCTATTCATTTTCCTAGCACGCTTATTAACTTATTATCCTAATCAAGCTTCTAAGATCAAATAACAGTACAAATATGGTCTCTTGAAATTCAGTGGTAAAGCTTCCTTCAGAGCTGCAAAAACTAGTAATTCTCTGTCAATGAGCAGCTACCATAACATTTGTACCCCACTATTGGATTGATTCCAATTAACCTTGTTTGTTTGCCTACTTTTGCATTCAAATATTTTAGTAATGACAAAAGTCATCATCTTGCCCCCTCTCCTACTTTTGGACTTCTGAATCAAAAATAGAGATACGAAAGGAAAAAAAATAAATAAATAAAATGCTATCTTCCATGTTCAATGTGTTGGCTGTGGAATTTGAATATGTTTGTGTGTGAGAGTATTATTTTCATTTCTTTACTTATTTTTACTCCAACTCTCATTTTACCAAACAAAGAGACTATTTTACACAGTCATTCCAATTACTCAGTACTTGATTCTAACCATAGGGATAGCAATTTCAATCTGATCTGCCAGTATTCACACAAACAAACCCAAGCATATATCCGGTACAGGTTTCATATTAAAAAACCAGCATAGAACCCCACCAAACTCACCATGTTATATATATATATATATATATATATATATATATATATATATATATATATA
>NC_044927.1:12477812-12487016 GCF_003576645.1 Ipomoea triloba
TATATATATATATATATATATATATATATATATATATATATATATATATATATATATACAGTAGTTATTTCTAAAATTTTGCAAGAATTATAACTCACCTTAAATTTTAATTTTTCATTTCTAAATAAATAAGTTTATTTGAAAAAATGAACAATTTAGTTATTATATTTTAATATTTTTATTATTTTATATTTTAATATAACTAGTGAATTTTATTATGCATATAAATAGTTTAAATACTATTACTTTTTTTATAAAAAAAATAATAAGATTTAAAAAAACAAAAAAAAACAAACGTGATGGGTATCTACATGTAATGGGGTGGGGGTGGGTTTTTAAAAGGTCCACCCACTGCGGGTCAAGGGTGGGGTAGGGGTGAGTAGAGAAAGTAAGGTGGGTCAGGTGGTGGATGTAGTCGCTCCCAACCCATTGCCATCCGACCAAATACCTCCTGAATTTATCATACCCAATATAATGTTGCATGCAGATCAGACCTTATTCTGTAAAGAAAAGAATTTGCATGAATTGCACCTGCATGGACACTTAGCAGTATACCATGCTTAAGCAACAAGTTAGAATAAAAAAATTTGTGCTCATCATCTCACTTCATGAAACTATTAGGGTTCAAATGTTCAACCACTAAAATGCAAATGAGATTCCAAGGAAAGCAGGACCTTGTCACAGTATTCAGTTTTCATCTTTTATTTTATGGTTATTATCCTAGTCTTCTTACAAGCTACATCAAGAAGCAAAGATGGGGAGCAACAACATTCAAATGTTCATATGGAGTTTAAATTTAGGGAAAGACCAATGATAGATCTTATCCATCCTTATCCAACAATCCAACACAAGACTCAAAGTTCTTTTCCTCCAAGCCTCTATTATGTTCTAAATAGTATTTCCAAATATGTGATAGTTACTATATAAAATATGATTAGTGTATCACCAAGAAGACAAGTACAAATACGGAAACAACCCAAGGCAGAGGCATAAATAACAAATATTTCTTATGATAGAATAAAGTTTTAGGAAAAGCCAAATGATAAATCTTATCTAACCTTATCCAACTATCCAAGAGGAGCACCAAAAGTACCCTTTCCCACCATGCCTATGATGTTATTTTATTAGTATAGGTCAGAAGTCACAGAATCATGATCATTAGGTAGAAACGAGAGAAATGACTATCAGTACACTTTTTATCCATTGGTATTAAAAATTTAAAATACACTCCATCGCTGTGTGTGTGTATCTGGGGTCAGATATAATTAGTTTCTTCCAGAATTAACTGATAGTAAAACTTTTGGCAGCACAATCCAGGTGCTTTTTTATTAGTAAACGGTTGGATGCACTCATCTAAAAAAGATTTTAGTTTCTTGGACACTAGCCACAAATACAGTGGTGCTCAAGTACAATAGTTATTATACTGAATGTATAAAAAAAAAAAAAAAAATACTTTGTACAAAGAATCATTACTTTAAGGAAATCAGGAAAATATGCACTCGAGAAAGTATTTCATTATATGCATTAATTAAAAAACATAAACACAGAAACCAAGGAAGATAGAGCCTGGAGGGGTATGCAAGAAAAGTCTCTTCCTGTGGGACAGAAGGCCTAGTAGTAAACATGAAAACACAAGCTGAGTCTTCCTAGAACATAAAAACAAGCATATACTTGTACTCTAAACTTTAACAAAAAAATTAATTAGAGACAATCTAATTACACAAGAAGTAATGGAGGCAAACACTAGACAATACCCTTTTTAACAGTATACTTGGGATTAATTTGATTCACAACAGCTAAGCTGAACTGGGCATATCTATTCCACCCATATGGTAAAGTAGCTGAATCTGCCACATCCAAATACATTGACAAGCATTCCACATTGTTTCCTTTTGGAAATATTAGCACCCGCCTGCAAGAACCAATGTCAGCCACTAATCACCCAATTCTCTAACACAGCAAATGACCAGAGCAAAGTGATCACTTCTTACCATTTATAACCACCTACAGTAAAAACCTCTGAGTATAGCTTCTTCACATTTAACCTAGAAAAATTTTCAATTGTCCATGTGAAGCGAGAAGCCTGTGGCTCATCTACTGCTTGGTTTTCCACTGCATTAGCATTCTCTGTTGGTGTCACTGTTAATTAAATCAACCAATAGAAAAATCAAACTTAATACAAGACATCAGTGCATGTGCGCAGAAAGAGACACCAATTGGGAGTGTTAAGAGAACAACCTTCCATGGGCTGAGGACCTTCCACTAGTGGCTGAGGACCCTCCACTACATCAGAGTGCGGCACAAGCATCTCCTCTTCCTGCTGCTGGATTTTTTAAGAAAGCAAAAATTCAGAAATGATCGCAACTTTAAGCCAGAGGCAATAAAACGAAGATGAGACCACATGACCAGGTGTGATCCAGTAAAACCCTAGCCCAAACTGATATAATCAAAACTCATTTCGATTCTCGAAGACGTTAAATCCACTTGAGAAGCCGAATCATCACCTCCCTAACCAAAACCCTAGCATGATCAATATCCTCCCCACCCCCAATTGTGCGCATGTATACTTATACGTATCGACCTGAACAAGCAGGTGCTTACCATTCTAGGTATTACGAAATGAAAGACAAATTAAGGGCGGCAGAAGTGTGTAGAGAGAGAGACTCACATCCAAAGGTTGATGATTCAGCATGGTCATAACTAAAGAGAGATTGAGGGTCCGATCAACGATTGAAAGGGATAGCAAGAGGAGGCCCTCCGGTGAAGAGAGAAGCGAGTTGAGGTGAGAAAGGGGGAGAGAGAGAGAGAGAAGACTCTGGGTTTCCGAGTGTGTCGATGGCGGGGATATGCTGGGGATTATGGGAAAAGATGAGGGTAGATTAGGGGAAGGGAAACTTGTTCGGGAGTGAGGGGCTAATAGGTAACGCTATTGTAATCCCGTTTTACGCAACGCGATTAGAAGTAGCGAATGAGGGTATGAAACGTAAAATGGCACGAGTCACTACACTACGCCTTCTGTTTCTGGGGAAACTTGCCGTTCTCAAAACGCAAGAAACTGTTTTCTAAGGCTCCTTTTCAACACTCAACAGCGGTAAGGTTTAACAAATATTTTACAGGATGTTTGATATGAGAGAATTACAATTCTATTATCACTTAATTTTTACTTAATTTTAAATAATTTTAAATGTAATTAAATTTCTTCGTTTAGTTGGATGGAATTACAATTTTCTCATTTTCATAGAATTAGAATCTCATGGCTTCCCTTGGATTTTAATTCCATGAATTTTACGAAAACAAAAAGATAATCGTAAGACAAAATTACCCCTCTATTTTTTAACCTAAAATTTATGTCTGGCATTCCCTTCTAAATTATACGTGTATTATTTTTCGATTTCCCTTTGTGTATGTTCATTTAAATCTTTATATGCAACAACTATTCAAAATTTACATTCTTTACATGCATTGTTTATATACAGCAACTTTCGTGTATATTCCTTTGAATTCTTTATATGCAAAACTCTTCAAAATTGTAGTAGTTGTAGTATAAATAAATGTTTGCAATTTTGTAAAAACGCTAATCTAAATACTTAGTATAAAAATGATATTATAAATAAATATTACTTTATCAACAAATCATTTCTAAGTAGTTAATATGATTGACTTCAAACTGTTTTTTTCCATGTTATTAACATAATAATACTTGGTAAATAAATATATAACATTATTTTTTAGTATAACTTTGATATTTAATTACAAGATACTGTAAAAATAAAACAATGAACAATGTAATGAATATAATTAATTAATAATGTTGGTTTTATGACTACGGGGTAGCCAACGACAGGCCAACACTATCGTAAAATGAAAATTGGATTCCTATAAAATAAAATCTACGAATGATAAATCTAGGAACAGAGGACAAAAATGATAAGTAGGAAGCCTAATTGATGTTTGGAAACAAGAAGAGAAATGAATTGAAAATCAAATAGAAGAAAGAAGGAATTGAATTGAAAATCAAATAGGAGAAAGAAGGAATTGGCTTTGATTAGCCTTTGAATTGATTCTGAATGGAATGAATAAGTTTGAAGGGTTAGAGTCCTTTATATAGGTGTAGGACCTGACCCCGCAGGAATATAATATTACATCAATAATTCAATACAATAATTCAATAATAATTCAATACAATAATTCAATACAAATAATATTTAATTCGGGGTTGATCTTGGACTGAGCTGTAATTCTGATTGGGCTTCATGTATGATCTGGATAACCATATATTTTGGGCCTCATATCTTTATGGGCTGTATACCATATCCAACAAATAAATTGGAAGGTAAAAAATCTTTGCATTGTAGACAATATAGACAATATAACTAATGAAATTATATCTCTTTTTAAATTCTTTGATAATGAGTTTTTTTTTTCAATAAGGCATTATAGACATTGAATTATAAATTAAAGAAACGCATATGTATTATTTTTTTTATTGTAACTACTAATTTATTTAATTTAATAAGAGCAATAGAGTGGATACTTACTTTTAAATAATATATTCTAACATATTGTAGTATTTGTTCAACAATTATGCCAACTTTGATTGGGATGTGGTTCGAACCTAAGACCTTACTTATAGAAATTAATGGGTAATTTAAAAGTTAACAAAATATTAACGGAAAAGAGAATATTTAACGGAAAATTTAACGGATAATCATATAATTAAGGATAAAGTAGGGAATCTCAAGAAAAAATATAAATCTAAACAATCTGAATCATCCATTTGATTTAATAATTTTACTATCATTTTTTCTACCCATTATAGGCCTAACTTATTTTGGCTCTTATTAGTATACTAGTTTTATACGCGCATTGCGCGAATGGGTTAATGTCCAATGTTTATATTTAAATAAATATTTGAAAGTATATCAATGTAAGATTATATAGGAGAAGTTTATACATGGGTAATTGAATGTCGAATTTTTTTATTTAAATATCTAACTCAAAGTATATGAATCCAAGATAATATAGAAAATTCATTATAATTATTACTAAAATAAATGTTTGCAACCTTGTAAAATCGATAGTCTAAATATTTGGTCTAAAAATGATAGTCTAAATAAATATTACTTTTCATTTGAATTTTTCTAAGTGTTCTTAATTCTCTTTTGAGTAACATTGTCATTGTCTTCATCTTTACTATTTGTTCTATTCCTTTTTGTTGGTAGTGTGTTATTTGCAATTCAGTTATTGTTGGTAGCATAGATGATAACGTCATGCAATGAGATTATGATATAGGAGCTATGGACTTTCCTTTAGGTGTTCTGCTTGGGGTTCATTTGGTTCAACCATTATTGTTGAATGCGTTATTGCGGATAAATAAATCCCTAGTTTAAGAAAAAAGATTAAATAAATTAATAAAAATTTGAAAATTTAAAATATTATATATTCCAAAGATATTAAAAGGTAGTTTCTCGCTTCAATTTGCTGGGTAATGGGTTATTTGAGTACTTTCATTGCAACAAATCTCACAAGTAGTTAATATGATTGGTTTCAAACTATTCTTTTTTATTTTTTTCATGGTATTAAAGAAATACATATATATGTATCATTTTTTGGTGTAACTACTAATTTATTTAATTCAATAAGAGTAAAATAGAGCGATTCCGCTTCAATTTGTTGGGTTATTTGAGTACTCTCTTTGTCAACCAATCCCCAAGTAGTTAATATAATTAGCTTCAAATTATTTTAAAATTTTTTTTCATAGTATTAAAAAAATACTTGGTAAATAAATATATAACATTATTTTGTACTACAACTTTGATATTTAATTACAAGATATTGTAAAAATTAGATAATGGACAATGTAATGAATATCAATTGATAAATTTGAATGTAAAGAATCTTTACATGAGAGAAAATAAAGACAATATAACTAATGAAATTATTTCTCTTGTTTAATTTAATTTTTTGATAATGAATAATTTTTTCAAATAAAGGTATTGTAGACACATAATTCTAAATTAAAGAAATACATATGTATCATTTTTTGTTGTAGCTACTAATTTATTTAATTTAATAAGAGTAAATAGAGTGAGAAACTTAATTATGTCAAATTTGATTGAGATGAGGTTCGAACCTAAGACCTTTCTTATAGAAATTAATGGGTAAGTTAAAAGTTAACGGAATATTAACGGAGAAGAGAATATTTAACGGAAAACTTAACGGATAATCATAAAAGTAAGGTTAAATTAGGTAATCACTATTAATAATATTAATCTGAATTATCTTAACCATCTATTTGATTAAATAATTTATCTGAACCATCCATTTGATTAAATAATTTGACCGCCATTTTTTCTACCCATTTTAGGCCTAACTCTCTTTGGCTCTTATTAGTATATATATATATATATATATATATATATAGGATTGCGTTTAGGTGCGTACTGGCCGCCCAGGAGAGAACTGCAGACGAATCACAGGGCGCCACGTGTCCGGAATGTAGTTGCATATAACGTTATAACTAGGTGCACATAGGTGCATCCAGGTGCATAAATGTTAACAAATTAAATTACTTGCACCTGTAAGTGAAAATAGGTGCACACGTGCAAGTAAACTGTATTACAAGTGCAAGTAAATTGTACAATGAGCATTAATACTAAGTGCGCCTAATGTTATAACTAGGTGCACCTACTGTTATAACTAGGTGCACATAGGTTGCACCTAGGTGCATGAATGTTAACAAAGTAAATTACTTGCACAAGTTCAACTAAAATGTATTGCAGATGCAAGTAAAATGTATTACAGGTGCAAGTGAATTGTACAGTGAGCATCAATACTAAGTGCAAGTAATGTTATAACTAGGTTCACCTAATGTTATAACTAGGTGCACCTAGGTTGCACCCAGGTGCATGAGTATTAACAAGGTAAATTTACTTGCATTTGTAAGTGAAAATATTTGCGAAAATAGGTGCATGAATATTAACAAGGTAAATTATTCGCACTTGTAAGTGAAAATAGGTGCGAAAATAGGTGCACTTGTAAGTTAAACTAGGTGCACTTGTAAGTGAAACTAGGTGCACTGGTAAGTGAAACTAGGTGCACCAAAGTTCCAGTTATTTACGAAAATGCCACCGCGTCATTTTTTTAAAATTGCATCTGATTCGTTGATCTGGACACGTGGACGGTTGTGGAGCGTTCTTATTTCCTACCTAGGCGAGAGTTCGCACGAGAGTGCAACCCTATATATATATATATATATATATATATATATATATATATATATATATATATATATAGTAGATATTTCCTCTTCAATTCCCTTGTATACCAAACATTGGAATTGAAATCCCTAGTAATTTTATTCCTACGAACCAAATACTGAAATTTAAACTCTCACTTTATTCTCGCATTATTCTTTTCCCATTGAATTGCAATTATTTTCTCACCTAATTCTTCTCTCAAACCAAACGCCATGTTAATTCAAGTTATTTAATAGGAGTAAAGGTCAAATAGGTCATCGAACTGCATTTTATACAATTAGGTCACTAAATCTATAAAAAAAATTGCAATTGAGTCCTCAAATTAACCCATTTTATACAATTACTTCAGTTTACCGATTTTCTCAGTTTTTAACAGGTCACCAAATTTAACTTCTTAAAAAAAAAATTATTTAAAAACAAAATTTTTTTTAAAAAAAAACTTCATCTCCTCCGTCGGAGACAAAGATACCTTCTTCATCTCCGGGCATGGAGATGAAGAAAATGTTACTTTATCTCCAATGCCGGAGACGAAGGTTTTGTTTTTTGTTTTTTTTTTAAATATTTTTTTTATTAGGGGGTAGGCTCAATATCGTGATTCAAAAAAACCAGAACTCCATAGCTACAACAGAGGTTGAGTATATTGAAGTATGAAGCTATAGTGCACAAAGTCTATGAATGAAAAAGTAGCTTATGAATTATGGGATCATGATGAAAGAAGATCATTCACTTGGAGAATGTCAACACTTAGAAGCAATTAACAACTGAATAAAATTAGCTGAAATTAATGACAAACTAGTTGATATGAAGAGAAATCAACTAAGAAGGAAAGTTAGGAATTTTACAAGTCTAGAAATCAAAATGGAATACAAAGCTTTGATGACGTGGAGGAATCAACGCAATTGAACAGATCAATGGAGATTAGAAGTAAAAAAAAAAAAGAATCTGAAGCGTTTGAAGAAACTACGACATTTCAATTTTGAAAAGAAATGATATCCAAATGCTACACGTGTCAATAGATCTTCAAAAGAAATCTTTTGGCATAGATTGTGGACTGACAATGTTGGTTTTACGGCTGCTCTTATAATCGTCCAGTGAGCCAACACTACTGTAAAACTTAGAGAAAATAATGAAAGATAACACAAGGATAATTGAGCAAAGTACTTATGCTTGCATTAAAGTCAGAACCTTAATAATGTGACATAGGGGGGTATTTATACTAGAATAATCAAAATTAGGAAAGAATCCTCACAGATTCTGTTAGGAACATCATGTAATAGGTTTTGATGATACTAACTGTTAAGTAGAAATCCCCAAGTCTCGATACATAGGCAAAACGCTGTAAGTTCGACAAGTAAACCAAGAGCGAAAATACAACCGGGTAACTTTGAGCTCAACTCGGAAAATATTTAAGCTTGAGGTAAATTTGTTTGAACATCTTAGAAGTCTCGTGTGTTGTAATCATATAGACAGATCAGAAGAAAGCATGGGACAACACTGGAGGAATAAGGGTCTGCGAGACATCAACTAAGTCTCGAGACATAAGCAGAGTTCGAGAGGTAGGACCTCTCGATACAGCTATCCAGTTCGAGACATAAACAGAGTTCGAGAGATAGACCTCTCGATATTTGAGTTCGAGACATCAAGCAATCAAGATATCAACCTTGGTCTCGATACACTAACAATTCTCCAACAAAACTGAATGACGGCCAGGAAGCATACTTAAAGTTTGGAGAAGAAGAATATCATGGAGATAGAATAATGAAGAGGTGCCGAACGTGAAGATTTCAAAATGGGCGGAAATGGATGACACGTCAGATTTCCACCACAAACGGTCAAAAGGTGCACCAATGCTGAAGTGGTCTGATTCCCTACAAACAAGGAATAATGGGAATATAAAAAGAGTAACTTTTACCAAAAGACGAAAGTGGAGCATGGACTCAAGAAA
>NC_044927.1:12487245-12490991 GCF_003576645.1 Ipomoea triloba
GATAGCTTGTGGTCAGATTGGAGTCTGTTACATTCAACTGTGACAACCAAAAACACCTTGCTTTGGATTAAGCAAGAGAGGTGGAGTAACCTGGCAGCTGTCCGAGTGAAAGAAACCTGAGGCTTGACGCGGGCTTGGTGATCAAAGGTCAAGTGCTTGAGAGGTGGAGTAGCTGGAAGCGAGGAGAAAGACCTTGGAGAGGCGGAGTAACCTGGGAGCTGTCTTGTGAAGATCCTGAGGCTTGAGGCGGGCTTGGTGATCAAAGCTCAAGTGCTCGATAGGTGGAGTAACAAGAAGCGGGGCGAAAAACCTGAGGCTTGAGGCGGGCTTCGTGATCAAAGCTCAAGCGCTCGATATTGTACTAAAAAGGGAAGTTTTTAGTGCAATCCTTCCAGGGAGTTTCTGGAAGAAGAGTGGACGTAGGCGGGTTGGCCGAACCACTTAAAAATCTCTCTTGCATTTACTTACTGCTTTTATCTCTCGCTAACCTCTCGATTGCACTGCATATAAACCCACTTCTCGAACTAACTCAAACTCGTGCTAACTAAAAGGGGATAACATTTCCGCTGCGCATAAAACTTTGTCTTCACCTCGTGAGGTATCGACCCTAAACATCCTAAGTTCAATACACACGAGAGGTCGATAAGATTTGCAAAATCTTATACAAGTCTATTCACCCCCCCTCTAGACTTGTACCCCATCCCCTTGGACCAACAATTGGTATCAGAGCAAGTTCTCTGATCGATATAAACCTTTGTTTATATTGCCTAGAGATCCTTCTTTGAAAAATCTTTTAAAAGTTTTCAAAGCACGAGATAATTTTTCTAATATGGATAGCATGTTGTCGAGACATCTTCTCTTTGATCTTAGCAGGTTCGATGACTGGAAAACACGCATGCTTGCGTATCTATCAGCCCTCCATGATGAGATGGCCGAAGTTATAACATCTGGACCAGTCAAGATCATGATGGTAAACACGACTGCTGAGCAAACCAGAGATACACCAAAGTATGTCCCCAAACCTAGGGAAGAATGGACAAGTGATGATAGGAAGAGAAACAACTTGGACAACATTGCCAAGGATATTCTCTTCAGAGCTATAGACGAAACCATCTTCCCAAAAGTAAGAAAGTGCAAAACGGCGAAAGAGGTATGGGATACTTTGATGTTAATTGGTGAAGGAGACGAACAGGAAAAGGAGAACAAGCTCACCGTGGCCATGAAGAAGTTCGAGGACTTCAAGATGAAGCTAGGGGAAAGCATCGACAGCATGGAATCTCGTTTCATGAAGCTATCAATAGAGATCAGTGATCTCGAGAAGGAGATTCCACAAAAGGAGCTAAACCTGAAGGTCTTACGAGGCCTTACCAAGGAGTAGGAAATGAAGGTGATCACAATGCGTGATCACAGGGATTTAAAGAACACCACAACCGACCAACTATTCAGAGATCTCAAAGCCTTCGAATTTGAGATGTTTCCGAGAGATGAGGACGTGGTGGACAGACGGAATGTGGCACTGGTTGCGGACCAACCAACCACCTCCTCAAGGTCAGATCCTAATCCCACTGATTTTTTATCTGACGAACAGTTTGCTTTCTTCATAAAAAAATTCAGGAAGTTCATGAAGAAGACACCGGAAAGCAATACAAGTTCACCTTCCTCCTCAAGAAGGAAAAATGAGAGATACACATCCAGAAGAATGGAGGAAGAAGATCAAGGTCTGTGCTACAACTGCAGGAGACCTGGGCACTTCAAGGCTGACTGTCCTTACCCCAAGGTAAGCAAGTATCAAGGCCAAGAAGGCAGGGATTCCAGGAGAAAGGAGGAATCCAAAGAGAAGCCAGCACAAAGTGGCTTCAAGGGAGATACAAAGAAACATTTGCGCAGAAAGGCGCTTGTTGCTGAGGAACTCGAGAGAACAATCGAGGAGTCCGAGACGTCGAGCTCCAGTGAAAGCAGCAGCAGCTCAGAAGATGAGAGGGGACTCATCTGCTTATACACCGAGGAAGAAGAGAGTCAATGCCTAATACCCATTGACAATGAGGTAACCTCTACTTCCACATCTCGCTGCTCTACTTCTACCTCTCGTTGTTCTTCTTTTAGAAGCGATGAAGATCCCTTTGAGATGCTTGAAACATTTAAAAGGGATCTCGCAGTCGCTAACAGCACTCATGCCAAAATCAGGGAAGAAAACAGCAAGCTAACTGCTGAAAGAGATATGCTTAAGAACGTCTCGAAAGAGAATTCAGAGCTAACTCTCAAAGTAAGTGAGTTAGAAGCTAAAGTAATCCTACTTACTGAAGAGTGCATAGCTCGAGAGACCAGAGAGCTAAATCTTAGAAAGGTCATAGCATCATACACTAATTCCTCCAAAGCTATGGAGAAAATGGTGGATGATTACAGACCAGCAAATGACAGAACTGGTCTCGGGTTTCGTCGGAACAGTCTCTCGAGAGATAAGCAGACCAATGGTTTAGGAACTTCAAGAAATGGAGGATCTCAACCCAAACCAAATAAAGGTCATAAAGGACCAACAGAAAGGACCAGAGTAGCTATTCATAAACCGTCCCTATACACCAGCAATGGAAAGTATAGGAAAGCTACGAAGAATGGCCGGGTAAACAACATCGAGAGATCACCTTGCTATCTCTCGCAAGGCCATTCCAAGTACAAAAAGAGCTACATTCCATATAATGCGACTCAAGGCGAATATGGAAGGTCTGAGATCCACATAGTTAGGAACTCACGAATGGAGAAAGGCAGACTCTATCCATCTAGTGAGAATTGGTCATCGAATCACAATTTCTGGAAGAAATCTCACTTTCAGCAATTTCACATGACCAAACAGCGTATGAAAGGCATGGTGCATAAGCCGATCGAAAAGTCTATACCTAAGTTGATTTATGCACCAAAGAGGCCCAAAACATTTGCTAGCATTCCTTATGATTATCAAACGTACAATGGCTACATTGCGCCTAGGCCTGGAATAATGGGCACAAGGTACAAATGGATGCCTAAACTCACTAACCCACCAGGACCCAAAGTTTGGGTACCTAAACTTGCTTAATTGCCTTGCAGGACACCAGGGACGTGTGGTTCATTGACAGTGGATGTTCGAGACATATGACGGGAAATCTAACACTGATAGAGAACATCCAACCTATCGAAGGTCCCTTGGTGACATTTGGCGACAACGAGAAGAAGGGACGCACAAAAGCTGTTGGTGAAATTCAAAAGAATGAGCTGGTTATTAAGGGAGTATCCTACGTTGAAGGGCTCAAGTTCAATCTCCTTAGTACAAGCCAGTTCTGTGACAAGGGCTACAAAGTTATCTTCACCAAAAGCAAATGCCAGATTATGAGCGAGGAATCTCTCGAAGTCGTCTTGGAAGCAGCAAGGAAAGGAAACATGTACATAGTGGATTGGAGGTCTGCAAAACCATCCCTATGTATGCTAGCAAGGAGCAAGGAAGATGTATGCTGGGATTGGCATGGTAAGCTTAGTCATCTGAACTTCAAGACTATCAACAAGCTTACTAAGAGGAACCTAGTGGAAGGACTGCCCAAAGTGACGTTTCGAAAGGACAAAATTTGTGAGGCATGTCAACGTTGCAAACAGATCAAATCTTCCTTCAAGAGCAAAGCCGAGACATCATCCACTAGACCATTAAGTCTTCTTCACATGGACTTATTTAGCCCAGTAGATCCACCCAGCATCAAGGGAAAGAAGTATACTCTTGTGGTAGT
>NC_044927.1:12491317-12517453 GCF_003576645.1 Ipomoea triloba
ACATCATCCACTAGACCATTAAGTCTTCTTCACATGGACTTATTTGGCCCAGTGGATCCACCCAGCATAAAGGGAAAGAAGTACACTCTTGTGGTAGTGGATGACTACACAAGATTCACTTGGACCGTGTTCTTAACCAAGAAAAGCGAGACAAAAATTGCCCTACCAAATCTCTTGAAGCAAGTTCAAGTTGAAAAGGATGTCTCGATACTAAAGATTCGGTCAGATCAAGGTGGAGAGTTCGTTAATCAAGTAATCGAGAGCTACTGCAATGAGAACGAGATTCATCATCAACTGTCAGCTGCTCGAACGCCTCAACAAAACGGGGTTGCTGAAAGAAGGAACAGAACTCTCAAAGAAGCCGCAAGGACCATGCTCTCGCAAGCCAACATATCACAAGGATTTTGGGCAGAAGCAATCAACACAGCGTGCTATACCCAAAATCGGTCCTTGATCGTGAAAGGAGTTGGAAAGACTCCATATGAGTTGTGGAATGGAAGAAAACCAAATGTAAGCCACTTCCACACATTCGGGTGCAAATGCTATATCCACAACAATGGGAAGGCTCAACTAAGAACTTTTGAAGAAAAGGCAGATGATGGAGTATTTCTGGGATACTCATCGACAAGCAAAGCATTCAGAGTCTTCAACAAGCGGAGTTTGGTGGTTGAAGAGTCCATACATGTTACCTTTGATGATAGGGCATCGACAGATCAACCATCAAAGTCAACGGAAGCAGCTGAGGAAGATCAGCCAGAGTCTATCGAGAGATCAAACTTACCTCTCGAAGACAAGCAGTCGATAGTTCGAGACGTAGCGGAACTCCAGTCAGAATCAGATGATGAAGAGTCTACCAAGAAGAAAGCTCCTGACTCAGTTGATCAAATCCAGATCATAGATGTTCAACCCACATCTCAACCTTCAACGGAAGTATCAACTGAGGAGCCACAACCCGACCTAAGATGGCTGAGAAGTCACCCTGCTGATCAAGTGATTGGAGATGTACGTGACAGAGTTCGAACCAGATCAGCATACAGAGAAAGCATGTTTGCTTGCTTTCTATCTCAAATAGAGCCTAAGGTGATCGATGAGGCTCTATGTGATCCAGATTGGGTGCAAGCCATGCAAGAGGAACTTCATCAGTTTGAACGGAACGATGTTTGGGAACTAGTTCCGAGACCTCATCATCAGAATGTCATTGGTACAAAGTGGGTTTTCAGAAACAAGATGAATGGGGATGGAGTTATTGTTAGGAACAAGGCCAGACTTGTTGCCAAAGGCTATTGTCAGGAGGAAGGAATAGATTTTGATGAAACCTTCGCTCCAGTGGCACGTCTCGAAGCCATACGCATCTTTCTCGCATATGCCGCCTTCAAAGACTTTAAAGTATATCAAATGGATGTCAAGAGCGCTTTTCTGAACGGACTTCTCGAAGAAGAGGTGTACGTTGAACAACCTCCGGGTTTCTTGAAGGACGTGGGAACTGACAAAGTATACAAATTAAAGAAGGCACTTTACGGCTTAAAACAAGCTCCGAGAGCTTGGTATGATACCTTATCCTCTTTTCTACTTCAGTGTGGGTTCACCAA
Source organism: Ipomoea triloba (assembly GCF_003576645.1). Taxonomy (NCBI): domain Eukaryota; kingdom Viridiplantae; phylum Streptophyta; class Magnoliopsida; order Solanales; family Convolvulaceae; genus Ipomoea; species Ipomoea triloba. Next base: position 12,492,907 of record NC_044927.1, read on the forward strand.
AGGCCTAGTGGACAAAACACTGTTTAGAATTAAGGATGAGGATCACATCTTATTGGTGCAAATCTATGTGGACGATATCATTTTTGGAAGCACCAATCCAGACTTGTGCGAGAAGTTCTCCAGGTTGATGAAAGGGAAGTTCGAGATGAGCATGATGGGAGAACTCAACTACTTCCTTGGATTACAAGTGAGACAGCTTAAGGAAGGTATCTTCATCAATCAGGAGAAATACACCAAGGATCTGCTCATAAAATACAATATAGAAGGGAAATCCTCAGTCAAAGTACCCATGGGAACCTCTCTACGTATCGATGTCGATAGTGAAGGTCGAGAGGTCGATCAAACTACATATCGAGGTATCATCGGATCTCTTCTCTATTTAACTGCTAGTAGACCAGATATATCCTTTGCAGTAGGTGTATGTGCTAGGTTTCAGGCAAGTCCTAAGGAAAGTCACTTAAATGCATCTAAAAGGATCCTTAGATATCTCAAAGGTATGCAAAGTGTTGGGCTTTGGTATTCGAGAGGTGGATCTTTCGAACTTATGGGTTATTCAGATGCGGACTTTGCCGGCTGTAAAATAGATCGAAAAAGCACATCAGGGACATGTCAGTTTCTAGGTGGAAGACTTGTCTCATGGTTTAGCAAGAAACAGCATTCGATAGCTACAAGCACCGCTGAGGCAGAGTATGTAGCAGCTGGAAGTTGCTGTGCTCAGGTTTTATGGATGAAGCAACAATTACTGGATTATGGTGTTGAATGTAAAGAGGTTAAGATTATGTGTGACAACACAAGTGCCATAGCTATCACTCAGAATCCAGTATTACATTCCAGGACGAAACACATTGATATCAAATATCACTTCATCCGAGACCATGTTGAGAAAAAGGACATAACTTTGGAATATGTTGCGACGGAGGAGCAACTTGCAGATATTTTCACAAAAGCATTAAGTGAGAATAGATTTTCTCAACTAAGGTTAGAATTGGGAATGATAGAATTGGAATGAATGGTTAAATCTTATCTTCTTGTATTTAGTGCCATGAACTGTTTCGCATGTGAGGGGCGGTTTCATCAACTTTATGGCAGCTTTGGAGTTACACAAGCATTGAATGGTCATTCATATCACATCCCGTGACTCAACAGTGGTAACCTTATTGGGCTATAAATAAGAGGGTTTCTTTCAGAAGTTCATATCATCAACTTCCTATGGAGAAAAAGAAAGGAAAAGATGATGTTCCACTCTTTTATAGAGGAAAGAAACCGGCAGTCAAGTCCAAAGATTTTCAAGGAGAAAACTATCCAGAATCAACGAAGGGTGAACAGATTGCGGAGCTTCCTGATAATCCAAGCAAGAATCCTATTCCCATCCAAGGTGAATGGATCCCCAAATACGAGGAGATCCACAACGATGGGATACTGGAGTCAGGAGAAGAGTCCCGTATAAGTGGGACTCCTACTGCTGCACATTCTGGAAAAGAGCCTTCCTCAACCAAATGGAGAACCAAGGGAAATGGAGAGGAAGACCAGATGGGACTTTCTGAGGTCAGCAGCAGTCAAAGGGGTGATCATACCTAATCCAAAGACCTTAAGAGGATTAGCGATGAAGATGGTCACTCCCAACTACCGTAAGCAGCTCCGGAGAGAAGAACAAGAAAGGGAGTAGCCACCCCTAGTTCTGTTATTAGAGAAATAGGACTTTAGATGGCTAGTTCATGCTTAAACGATAGATTCCTATAAGGCTGACCAAGGCCAAACAAAAGTTTCTAGGGAATCTAATAGGATATTGATTCATATGTAATGTATCTGGAAATCACTAAATGAACTTAAGAATATGTTCCAAGTGATATCTTTTAGATGAATCAAACTTGTTCCTCTTGCAATCTGTGTTCGAAAGGTAGTTCGAGAGGTCACCCGATCAGTTTGTCTATATACGTTATGTCTCGAAGAAGGGTAGTTCGAGAGGTCACCCGATCAGTTTGTCTATATACGTTATGTCTCGAAGAAGGGTAGTTCGAGAGGTCACTTCGAAAGATAACAAACTGATATCTCTGAACGGAGGAATAAGGAAGGTTAGGGATCAATCACTCAGGGGGAAGATCCTTAACCAGATCAAGACGGAGGAATAAGGAGGTTTAGGGATCAATCACTCAGGGGGAAGATCCTTAAACTCATGTGGAAGACAATTCACCTTCGAGAGGTGAATCTGATAAGTTCAACGAATATATGAGGGGAAACGGCTAACTTTGGATATTAATGCTAGCCACGTGGTCATCGGTTACTGACGGTTTTCCGCACTTAAGGGCATTATCTTGGTTAATGGGAGCATGCCTGTATAAACATCTCATTATATCCTACAATCCAAAAACCGCATTATACTTTACCAAAATACCCTTACCATATCCTACATACATAACCGTTATTAGGGGTATTTCTGACCTTTTACTTCTTCAAAATTAATCGGTATCCCTCCTCGGATCAAATATTCAACCCTGCCCATATATCCAACCCGAATCCACATGATATAAAAGCCAAATTCTTCTTCTTTACCCGGATTCAAGCTAAAACCGTTTACCCAAAATCCCCAAATCCTAAACGCAGTACACATTCCCTCCAAAACATCTAACCTTCATCAATGGCGTCCGAATCCTCTACATCAACCTCATCTTCCGACGCATATCAGAGGGAGTTGCTACACATTCGCTCTCAGATCAAACAAGTCAAGGCGGGGAGTATCCTTGACAAAAACGGCTTCATCACCAACTCTTCTAATCCAAAAATGGCGGAAAAAGTCCTGAAGAAGTTTGAGAAAGCAGGACTGATGAAATACATGACGCACGACTACCGGACCGTTCACCCCCTCGACTTCACAGAATGGTTCGCAAATGCCAAGGTCACGAAGGGTAAAATCGAAAGCCGATTCAATGAATTTCCCATCACAACCTCTGTAGGTGACCTCAGAGCGGCATTTGATTTCGCGTCATCGGAGGAAGCAGTCAAGAATCTATCGGATTACGACTTGGACAAGCAAGCCTTTTGGGAGAAAATCCGACTAGCGACTGCACCACCCAGAGCATCCTCTGCCCTCCGCAAGTACCACCTAAAGGAGAGGTTTGCTCTCGCTGCCGACCTAATCATAAAGTTTGTGCTCGGCAAGGTGTCCGGAACTGACGAGGTTAGTCTAGACCTCCTCAAAATCCTCCATGCCATTTGGAACAACAACAAGCTGGACTGGGCACATATTATCTTCAACTTCCTCCAACAGCAAGTGATGCGCTCAGTCTCCAATGCCAACCTGTCGATCAGTAAAAAGGTTGGTTTCGGCTTTGTTGTTTAATTTCTCTTAAGCCTGAAGGGCTTTGAATTGAGGGAAGGAAAAGAGATTCATCGAAATACCTATATGGGTAGGACGAAATCTCTAGTCCCCAAAGCTAAAGGTGTTAAGGCTGCACCTTCTCCCTCACAGCCAAAAGGAAGGGGCAAAAGGAAAGCCCCAGCCAAGGAGAAGGACTCTGATGATGAGCCTTTGGATGCTCTGATTCAGAGAGTTGCTTTGAGGGCCAAAAGGGCCAAAAATATTGCTGTCACCCAGGTTCGAGAGGTGACACCGTCGGTAATACAAGTACCCTTCGAGGACAGGGCACAAGCCCAGGGGGAACCTCAGGCTACACTGGCCACTGAGGTTGAGAGAGTGCCCCCTACCAGGTCCCTGTCAAGAGATTTGTGTGATAATCTTCATGATGATATTACTGCTGAGGGTACTGGTGAATCTGTGTTAGAACCTCGAGAGGAGGCTCAAGAGGTTGAAGGTACTGGGATCAGTGATCCAGTACAGGGGGATACAGAAGAACCACGACAGGTGGTTCGAGAGATAGATGTTCCAGCAGCTGAAGCTCAGGATTACATGGTAGCTGCTGATGATCAGGGCATTGTGGTCAGGGACCCAGTGCAACATGCTCTAAATGTTGAGTTGACACCCACTGAATCTGCTCAGATTGATAGATCAGTTGCTCAAGTAATAGCAGATGTCAGATTGGAAGATGATCTCTCGGATAATGGTCGAGAGATCACTACTACAGAGGTTCTGTCTGACGGACAGAATGATGGAGAAGAAGAGGTCACTACTCAAGTGGAAGCACCTATTCTTGATGACTTCTCTAGGGTGATCAGGTGGATCAACTGGAGAACCAGTCCTTTCACTCAATTGATGGCCCAAGCAGCTGAGATGAAGGCAGAAGAACAGTTTGCACTCCAGTGGTTGGGTATCTCAGAGATCCCAGCTCATCAACTCCTAGACCTTGCCCACGAAACAAGAATGTTTAAGCTGAACAGTGGAAGAACTGATAAGGGTAAAGGCATAGCTGAAGAAACCGAGGATGAGCCTGAGGAGGAACCAGAACTTGATGCCCAATTTCGAGAAGATATCAGGCTCGCCACTGCCATCTCCTTGGGACAAAACATTGAATTTACGAGAGGTCCAGGAGAGACTTCTGGGGTTGCCCACGATGATATTGCAACAGCCGCAATCCCACTATCCCAAGTCAGTAACTCTGCTCTGGACGAACAGGTAGAAGCTTCGAGAGGTGAATCCGAGACCTCTGAAGCACTTCGAGTGGCACCTAACACTATTCTACTTTTGCCACCACCTGCGTCCACACCCTCGATTGACAACGATGAAGCTCAGACAGTTCAAGAGGGTGTCGTTCCGTTGCTCACACTGCCGGGTTTTCCTACTGCTCCTGAAATAATTATCATTCCAGACTCATCGGAGCAGACCGAAATGCAGTCCAATGAGAACTTAGAGCAGATTGCCCCAAGTCCTGCTGGTTCGAGGAGTACTGAGGAGGACGATACGACCATCGAAGGTGGAAACAGGGAAGCACCTATCGAAACTTCGTCTCCAACCTCACCAGCAGACGACCAAGTTCCCAGCACTGATTCGAGAAGTGACGCTGAGGGGGAACTTCCATNAGACAAGAACAACAGTCAGAAGAAGAAAGGAAGATAGATCTTCTCATGACAAGCTTTAAGTTTGGGAACAGAGAAGACACTGAACAAATTCTGACCCTGGAGATATTCAAGTTTCTGAAAACCATTGGGATATCTACACACAGCAATATGTCTCCAGAAGAATGCATTGCCTGGTGGAAAGATGGAGTAATTGATGGTGAGTTCGTGGGGGAAGCCTACAGGAACTACAGGCATCTAGATGTCACAGATGAATACATAAGCCTGGTATATCCGAAAGACCCCATCAAGACACGAGAAGCCATTAACAAGAAGAGGAAAGCCAACAAGAAGTAAGCTCTTGCGGTCCAAACTCCATCTTATTTCAATGTATTGATGTCTATGTTGTTCTTGGTCTTATTTCTTTTAAACTTTTCTACTAAACTCTGCTTTGTAAACATTCCCTTTTATAATCATATATATATCTTTTGCTGGGGGTGTTGCGTGAGTTCTATTATTCATGTTTTAGTAGAGTATTTGTCAAACTTACCATATGCGCTGAAAAATAAAATCTATGTTAATTCTTTCTATCAAATCAGCCATATAGAGTAAGTATAAGTGTTGGCATCACCAAAAAGGGGGAAATTGTTAGGAACATCATGTAATAGGTTTTGATGATACCAACTGTTAAGTAGAAATCCCCAAGTCTCGATACATAGGCAAAACGCTGTAAGTTCGACAAGTAAACCAAGAGCGAAAATACAACCGGGTAACTTTGAGCTCAACTCGGAAAATATTTAAGCTTGAGGTAAATTTGTTTGAACATCTTAGAAGTCTCGTGTGTTGTAATCATATAGACAGATCAAAAGAAAGCATGGGACAACACTGGAGGAATAAGGGTCTGCGAGACATCAACTAAGTCTCGAGACATAAGTAGAGTTCGAGAGGTAGGACCTCTCGATACAGCTATCCAGTTCGAGACATAAACAGAGTTCGAGAGATAGACCTCTCGATATTTGAGTTCGAGACATCAAGCAATCAAGATATCAACCTTGGTCTCGATACACTAACAATTCTCCAACAAAGCTGAATGACGGCCAGGAAGCATACTTAAAGTTTGGAGAAGAAGAATATCATGGAGATAGAATAATGAAGAGGTGCCGAACGTGAAGATTTCAAAATGGGCGGAAATGGATGACACGTCAGATTTCCACCACAAACGGTCAAAAGGTGCACCAATGCTGAAGTGGTCTGATTCCCTACAAACAAGGAATAATGGGAATATAAAAAGAATAACTTTTACCAAAAGACGAAAGTGGAGCATGGACTCAAGAAAGTGAACTATGGAATATTCACTACAAGACAAAGAGGTTCAAGTTACAAGATCACCACTCCATGAAATATGCTGAAAATATGCAAGACCCATGATCAGCATGGGAGACAAATTTGAAACGGAATAATTTTCCCTCCAACAGAATTATTCCTCAACTCTCATATAAAAAGGACGTGAAGACACAAAGCAAGAAAGGTGAAGAGAGTTAGAAAATTCGAAAGAGGTGTCTGATTCAAACGTTCAAGTGCAAGTACTCAACTTGGAATATCATCCTGATATTCAAAACAGTGAGAAAACACATCTTAGTGTTTAAGAGAGTTACAAAGCTTAAACTGTTATACATCTAGAAGGTGACCGAAGCTGCTCTACATTGAAGTTGATTCAACGATAGCTTGTGGTCAGATTGGAGTCTGTTACATTCAACTGTGACAACCAAAAACACCTTGCTTTGGATTAAGCAAGAGAGGTGGAGTAACCTGGCAGCTGTCCGAGTGAAAGAAACCTGAGGCTTGACGCGGGCTTGGTGATCAAAGGTCAAGTGCTTGAGAGGTGGAGTAGCTGGAAGCGAGGAGAAAGACCTTGGAGAGGCGGAGTAACCTGGGAGCTGTCTTGTGAAGATCCTGAGGCTTGAGGCGGGCTTGGTGATCAAAGCTCAAGTGCTCGATAGGTGGAGTAACAAGAAGCGGGGCGAAAAACCTGAGGCTTGAGGCGGGCTTCGTGATCAAAGCTCAAGCGCTCGATATTGTACTAAAAAGGGAAGTTTTTAGTGCAATCCTTCCAGGGAGTTTCTGGAAGAAGAGTGGACGTAGGCGGGTTGGCCGAACCACTTAAAAATCTCTCTTGCATTTACTTACTGCTTTTATCTCTCGCTAACCTCTCGACTGCACTACATATAAACACACCTCTCGAACTAACTCAAACTCGTGCTAACTAAAAGGGGATAACATTTCCGCTGCGCATAAAACTTTGTCTTCACCTCGTGAGGTATCGAACCTAAACATCCTAAGTTCAATACACACGAGAGGTCGATAAGATTTGCAAAATCTTATACAAGTCTATTCACCCCCCCTCTAGACTTGTACCCCATCCCCTTGGGACCAACAGATTCGCCATAAATGTCTGATTTTGTATTATCGCTGCCTTTTAGGGCGCACCTGGTCGGGCACCGCTTCCCGACTGCATGTGTCAACTGGGCCACTCGGGTCCTTCTACCCGGGCCATAAGTTGGAAAGCTCTAGCCAGTCGGCGGGCTCCAAATACTTGGGCCATTCGGGTCGGGTACCCCAGTCAGGGGTATCCATCACTAGTCCATCACTTTCTTGATTTCTTGCAAGGCATCGACTCGGGAAAGTAACTCTTTAAGCGAATCCCTTGGTGCGCGGTGCCCGCACGCATGCAATTAGCACCTTGTCAATTTTGCAGTGTAGCTGACTATAATATCGCTACTTGCCCGGGTCTCAACTTTGTTCTATTATCCTCCCAACTAATCACGCTTCTTTTGACTAGTTCCGCAACGATTCCTAATCAATGCGGCGCAATCATTGCGCCTCCTCGATTCCCATCGGTTACCTTTTCGAAGAATAACCGTTGCATCTGTCAAACATTACGACTGCCTTCCATCCGTCCGATGCCTGCCACGTGCCGCCGTCCGAGCGATCGAACTCCTCTATAAATACCTCTCTTCCTCCCTCCATTTCTTCTTTCCACTATCCCAAAACTTCCGATGCTATCTCTCTCATTTTTCCAGTCATTTCCCTCCTTCTTCAATTAGCCCTTCTCGCAGTCCGTTCCAACCATTGCCCCACTTTCTTCTAAGGCCTGTTTCTTTCTTTCTTTTTCGTCTACTCCTTAAGCTCTTTTAAAATATCTTCCTCCGTCACTTCCTCTCCGTCTTCGTCTACCCGTCGTCAAGGTGTCCTATCTACCCAGCAGCTTCTTATTACCATTTAGCGCCCACCACTCGAGCAACCTCCGTCGCTCCAGTCCAACCGGTGATCGATAGAGATATGGGCTTCTTTGAGGACCTGGGGTGGCCGGCAGGCCGCCGCTCTTCCCTTTCTATCGTTGACTATAATCACGGTCGCCGATTGCTCGGCCAGATAGTAGAGACCCAAGAAGCTGGTAGGTGACTGATGAAGGACCTACCAGATGGTGGTTTCGCTGGTATTCATTACCAGTCAGTCCGCTGCGACTTCTGAGTCCCGCCTTTCTCATTTCTTTCTACTCTTATCAACTACTACTAGTTGGTGCCCGGTCAGCTGGTGCCCATCGCCTTGAGTGGGAATCCTGTAATACCCGGTTATTTTACAATATGGTTCATAATTATATGAATTTATTGTTAGATATTATGTGACCAAAAAAATATTTTGAGGGTATTTTATTAATATTAATTTAAAGATATTATAGTTTCCTAATTCATATTATCTTATGAATATTATATTGAGTTTAATATTTTCCCAATCTGAGTAATCATAATATATCAGATGTAGTATGTACGTATGCCCCATCATATAATCATAATTAAATTCCTAATCCTAATTATATTATCCCTCTACATATAAATACCGTTCCTGAGATAACCCTAATTCTATATATTTCTTTCCTCCTCTGTGTCGCCATTCCCTCTCTCTCTCAAACAAATAAAACCCCAATTTTCTCCCTATTCATCATCAATTAGTTCCAAACTAGCAGACAAGGATAATCAAGAATTTCTAGTGGGTGCAGTAGAGTTTTGGCTCTAGAGTAAGTATCACCAAATTATTACTTTTTCTTAATAAAAGTATTATTATTTATTCCTACGTGTTTATTTTGAATTGTATATGAATATATTTTGTGTGGTATATAGATTATGGTGATTTTATGATAATTAGAAGGAAGGATTAAATTCATTGTAGCCACTGTTTGAGAAAATTCTGACAGGCGCAGTTTGAAATCAAAATTCGTGAAAAATACTTTTTGAACTCCAATTGGCCTGAAATTTTATTTAGAGATCCTAGACTTATTATATTTGATGTATATAAAATTATTTTGTTGGAGATATGCTTCATTATTTTTAGAAAAATTTCGTAAAGTTGTGGCAGTGTGCTGTCAGTTAAATTTCTGTGCAGCGCAGTGTTGGAAATAATTTCGAAAAAAATACTTCTAGACATTGGATTGACCTGAAGCCCAAAATGGATTCATTAAAATGGATTTATTTAATTAAAAATATCTTATAATTGCGGAAGCCCAAAACAAAACGATAGAAAGTAGGGATGCTACCGCCACGTTTAGATACAACTTATAGCTAAACGCACAGGCTAAAACAACTACTAAAAATAACCCATAACTTATACTAGTACAATGAACTAAATACATTTCTTTTAAATACAACCTCTAGATTATCTAATAAAAATGAAACTCGAACCAACTATCTAGGAAGTGGCGAATCGCTCTCATAATCCATGCTCATGCAGATGCACCTGAAATATACTCAAAGAGTATCCAATGTTAGCGCAAAGCTAAGTAAGATTTAATTCACCTCCTAAAATAACTATTTACATACACATAGCACATTCGAGCACAACTTGTAGATCATAATATGTATAAATGTGTACATTAAAATTATTGGAACATAAAGATGCAAATAAGCAATACTCACAATATTCTAAGTAATCATAGTTCTCCAAAGATATTCAAGAATTGCAAAACCCATAATTTCTCAAAAATACTCATAATTCATAATTTCCAAATCAATATTTCTCATAATAGAAATTTTAGGAACATTTCAAAAGTAATATATCTTTCAAAATCACTGTTAATATATACATGTACATATACATGGAGGAACACCATTCTCAATACAATGGGCAGGGTCTTGTTTCATCAAGCCCTAGTGAACAATAATCTCTCTATTGAACACTACACAAAATCCCATTCAATCTCAAATAATGGGCAGGGTCTTAATTAATAAGCCCTAGTGAACAGTAATCACTCTACTGAACACTACACAAAAATCCCATTTAAGTGGAACAAAACTAATACCTTAAGTGTGCACACCTCCAATGGGTTTCCAAGTCCAATGGGTAGTAACTAGTCCTAGTAGTCATGATACGTTTCTAATGACTACTACTCAACAGGGTAAATACCCTAGTGGTAGACTCAGCTAACCACCCATCAGAATAACAGAATCAAAAGTCGTATGGAGACAGGATACGTTTCTACTGCTCGTTACACAATCAACTGGGTCTTAACCCAAGTATCCAAAATTTCACAACAGGATACTACACAAACCTTAAAATTCATTAGGGGCATCACAACCCAACAAAACATTTTATTATCCTTCATCTTTATATAAATATTAATAACAATATTTCTCATATGTCACTCCAAGATGGTAGATTTTCAAAATTCAAGCCAACCAAAACATAGACTACTAATACCGTTCACTTGAACTTATACAAATGTATGCATTTTCTCAAAATATTCATATGCCTCCCATTAACATAACTTTCCAAACTCTGTAACCAACACATATGCATATAATCTCAAGTAAACAACTTCTCCATGGCTCAAATAATCAACAAGACACAAGAAACAGAAACTGACAGAAATTTCAGAAATTATTCCATGGATTGTAGAATTTTCTGTGGAAAATCGGTAGCATATTTTAACACAAAATTTTCTAGATAATAAGTACAGCAAGTCTAGATTATACACAAAAATTTTCAGGTCAATCCAATGTCTAGAAGTATTTTTTTCGAAATTATTTCCAACACTGCGCTGCACAGAAATTTAACTGACAGCACACTGCCACAACTTTACGAAATTTTTCTAAAAATAATGAAGCATATCTCCAACAAAATAATTTTATATACATCAAATATAATAAGTCTAGGATCTCTAAATAAAATTTCAGGCTAATCGGAGTTCAAAAAGTATTTTTCACGAATTTTGATTTCAAACTGCGCCTGTCAGAATTTTCTCAAACAGTGGCTACAATGAATTTAATCCTTCCTTCTAATTATCATAAAATCACCATAATCTATATACCACACAAAATATATTCATATACAATTCAAAATAAACACGTAAGAATAAATAATAATACGTTTATTAAGAAAAAGTAATAATTTGGTGATACTTACTCTAGAGCCAAAACTCTACTGCACCCACTAGAAATTCTTGATTATCCTTGTCTGCTAGTTTAGAACTAATTGATGATGGATAGGGAGAAAATTGGGGTTTTATTTGTTTGAGAGAGAGAGGGAATGGCGACACAGAGGAGGAAAGAAATATATAGAATTAGGGTTATCTCAGGAATGATATTTATATGTAGAGGATAATATAATTAGGATTAGGAATTTAATTATGAATATATGATGGGGCATACGTACATACTACATCTGATATATTATGATTACTCAGATTGGGAAAATATTAAACTCAATATAATATTCATAAGATAATATGAATTAGGAAACTATAATATTTTTAAATTAATATTAATAAAATACCCTCAAAATATTTTTTTGGTCACATAATATCTAACAATAAATTCATATAATTATGAACCATATTGTAAAATAACCGGGTATTACAATCTATCCCCCTTAAAGGATGCTTCGTCCCCGAAGCATATCCATACGACAACAAAGAACAAGGGAGACTCGATCAATAAATAACTCAAGAGACCCAAACTTAATGAAAAATTTTAGTTAAGAAAATGGGGGTGTTACAAATCCTCTCTAGCCCTTTTCCACCAGTTTTCCAACTGACCGCGATTGATTTGGTCGCTCCCAAATCCGTGCTCAGGATGGCCGTAAATTTTTGTATAAGTTGGAATCCTCTCACAAAGGTCAATGGTTTTTGGATAAGTTGGAATCCTAGCTGTCCCATGCGCTTCTTGGGTTGTCGGTCAAGGAAGAAGCGCCCTAGAGACACAATCATTGAGCGTCCTGCTGCCAAGAGAATACTAGTCGGCCTGGAGGCCAATGAGAGCGATGCCATTCATAAGGGAAAGTTCCCTATGACTAAGTCGCTGGACAAGGTGGTCTTCCCCCAGGACCTGGACTCCATCGAAGGGTTAGACGCAAACGACCTTCTACGAGGAGTCGCCCATCGCACCTACCAGGTATTCCGCTTACCCAGTCGGGATCCTACATGCTTTACACTTAGCGTTTTTCTTCGTTTTCTAATTTTCCTTCTACTTGGTAGTCGTTGATAGCCTAGATCGCACTTCGCCATCGTCATAAGGCCAACCTCTTTGAGCTGGAGGTCATGCATGCTACTCGGGCGGACCACGATAAACAATTGAAGGCACTGAATTTCCAATTGGCTACCTCTGCCTCTACCTTGAAAGCCGAGCAGCGGCACAACGAGTAGCTAGTGATGGAGTTGTAGACTACTCGTCTAGTGGCGCTGACTACCTACAAGAAGTTAGAGAAATTCAGGCAAGATACTGAGGAGTACGCCTAGGCGCATGCTGAGTGAATCGCCAAATCCTGGCTAGTCGATCCTGCCGGCCAAAGGTTTTCATGGCTTATGGCTAGTCTTGCCACATTTGTAGCACTTACCATGGAACTTGCCCTTGGTAATGCCACCTTTTTGACCTAGTTTCTGCTTGTCCTTCTTAGCCTTCTTGGAGTGTTGACCGTGCTCCACCACGTTGGCCTTAGTGCCACCAAAGACAGGACCCTTCCCGTCAGTTTTCCTGTTCCCCTTCTCAATTCTGAGTCTATGGATCAGGTCCTACAGGTTTATTTCCTTTCGCTTGTGTTTAAGGTAGTTTTTGAAGTCCTTCCATCCTAGAGGCAACAAGTAGATCATAGATGCCACTAGAAAGGACTCACTAATCTGCATGCCCTCGTCACGGATCTCGTCAAAGATTAATTGCAAATCTTCAACCTGACTTAGCACGATCTTGGAATCAACCATTTTAAAGTCGAGGAATTGGCCAACAACAAATTTCTTTGCGCAGGCATCCTCACTTTTGTACTTGTGATCCAATGTTTCCCACAGCGAGACAGCACTCTCGCTGTGCCAATTTTACGATATACATCGTATAGAGCATCACACAACCCGTTCAGAATGTAGTTGTGGCAAAGGAAGTCCGAATCCTTCCAAAACCCAACCGCCATCACAGATTGTGGATCATTTTCCTTTAACTCAGGAGCTTTCTCGGTCAAGAACCTTGCCAAGCCGAGAGTTGCCAAGTAGAACAGCATCTTTTACTGCCACCTCTTGAAGTTCGAACTAGTGAACTTCTCCGGCCTTTTGGCCAAACCACTTGGTACCATAGGTACCCGCATCGTAGGGATGTACCCCTTAATGCCCACACCATCTTGTGAACAGACATTCACTGGTGCCTGGGAATGAATGTGCAACATTGTTACTGTTCTCACCACTGTTGTTCTCAACAACATTCTCATCACCATAAACTGGAAATGCAAGGTTCTCCATTTCTTCAAGGAAATTAGAGACAAACTAGAAAAGGAATAAGGTTTTAAGCTTGTTAATAAATATTACTATGAAAATAATATTTCTGAAAATTAACAAGCACAAATACGAAAGGATTTTCTGGAAAAAGGTAAGCTTGAGTCGTGTACTCACTACACTGTCCTTATAATCTTATTTGCTACCTCCCTTGGTGCTAGGAGCGTTGTAGTCTAGGTTTCCCAGGATAAAACAAGCTTCGATTTCGAGTTTGAGCACTCAAACTACGAAACCCGGCGAACAAGAACAATAGCTTGTATATACTAAGCAAGAAAGGAGTAGAAGTAGAGCTTCTAGAGAGAAAACAATTTCTTGTGTTGTAAATCTGCTGCTTCTACAATCATATAGGAGTTAAAGGATTAAATAGCATTTAATCAGATAATAAACCTAGGCTTGTAACCCTTGTAACAGTCGAACACTACAACCCTGATAGATCACAACCCGAATCATACACGACAAGGCCAAGTTCCGAGTTCATAAGTTCCGAGTTCATCAGATTACCAATGATATGGCAGCCAAGTTCCAAACGACATTCGTGCCCGCAGGTGTCGGCGCACACGAGTCAAGCCTTTTCAGGCTCATTTTGGGATTTGATTTGCACCCCCCCTGCGCGCGAGAGAGAGCCTTTATGCTACACAATTCACTAAGCCTAAGAAAGACTCTTGTATAAATAGTGGTGCAAACCCCCTTCCCAAACCAATGTGGGACAAAGCCTTATTCTAAAGCTTTTCTCACCATTTTTTCAACTCAAATGGGTCAACTTTGAGAACCAATTTCTCATTCACCCATTATTCGTTTTGTGCGTACTATATATCAATCTCTTCGTCTAACTACGAAGAACCCGAATCCACTTTAACCCGACCCAAATCGGATGTGGACCCCACATATATATTTGTACCACAAAATAGTCACTAGCTAAAATTGCCATTTTATGCTATTTTTCTAACAATTATATCTATTGGAAGCCTTATAATGTATACTACTATTACTATTATTCTATGCTTATATATGTATCTCTTATGATATGCTCTTGCAACCTTTTACTTGGCCATTATGTGGTGTCTCATTTGAGTTAAGTGTGTTTTCAACCAAATATTTCTAAAACCCCTGGTTCAAACCGTTTTTAACTACAAAACCACGTATTTTCTAAATCTATATAAATGTATCGATTGTATGTAGATGAGTGGTTCATACTTAGCATTTTATGCTAACTCTCTATTTTCCCTATTTTGAACTTACCCATTTTCAGGTCCTATGGATGCATGATGGGGGCGGCGGTAGTATCGGTAGTTGGTAGAATTACCCTTTTAGTAGTCCCCTAGCTGTACTCTCTCGTGATGTAGTTTATTTTGGGTTTGACTTTGTAGACATTTGACTTGACTCACTAGTACTTTTGTTTTGTTATGATGCTAGAACCCCTACTGTTTGGTTGATGTATGATGTGTTTTAGATTTTAATCATAGTAACACTCACCGTGTGATGCTTTTGAGTTTTAGACTTTAAACTCTGTATTAATTAGTATAATTTTTTTAAATATATTTCCCCTGCATAAGCTTATAATTAACCTAGACTCTAGTATTTGAATTCGGGGGTGTCACGTAACTAGTCCCAAGCTGGTGCCCGAATCCGGTCAAATGTGTTACGTCGAGGTACACTATCTTCTTAGCCCCCCTTGGGCCCAAACTAGTTTGAGCTAACTAGTGAGGTCGAGCAAGGGGTCGATTTGGTTCTACGTTCCCTCTACGTTCCCTCTACGTTCATATCTAGCTCTACAAAGTTCTGGTCAATTGCCATTTGCATCCGTGTTGCTGCTGGCACTATCATATCTGGCATAACTGGGTCGCCATGTAGAACAGTTATGGATACTTAGGTGGATACGGGGCAAGGATCGGTGGATGTGAATAGGCAGCGACGTAATATCGGGGTGAACTTTGCCAATCTCGAACGGTTGTTGGATTGGCAAGGAAAATGTATGATGTTTGACTTGGTGCGGTCGAATATGTATATCCTTGATTTACCACGTTGACATTGACTGGATCTGGGGGAACGGATGTTTCTGGTGGCGACTGATTGAGGTATACATGTGGTCCTATGCGAGACCAAAGATCAGAGGTGTTGTTGTCAGAATCCCCGTCATTGAAGAAATCGAGATATGGATACATGGCCGAGAACGATAAAGCTAAAAATCGTAGCTGATTGTACCAGTCCCCAAAAACAGTGCCACATTGATGTAGTTATTTCATCGGGTTCTGGATTTAATTTTGAATTTTAGTATTAATGTTAATGTAATAGGTCAGAGGTTCCTGATCTTAGTTACAATATCTTTCAGTTCTTCCAAAAAAAAAAAGGTCTTTTTTCACAAATTAAATGTAACTTATATAGGGGTCTGGAGGGAACAACATGCCGAGCTTGTAGCATGACTCACACATGTTCTTCATGGAGTGGTCGGGATGGCCACAATCCAACTAATCTCACGTGCCTGGAGTATTTTGACAAATTGCGTGAAGGCGATGCGACTATACAATCTATTCGGGTTATATTTCTCTCAAACAATCAAGTCATTGTGTTCGGGTAAGTTCTTCTCGATCACATAAGACCCGGAAGACTAACCCGGCTAAAAACTTTACTACATTGCACGAATAAGCCTTTTTCCCAATTGTTATCTGGTTAGGAAAAACATAAAGTTGGTCGAATATGCTCGAAAAATGAGATTGGTAACTGTAAACACAAAAAATGCGAAATTGTATATATTCACAATATCGGGTTACAATGTGTGTGTAATTGAAGGTGTGGGTACAAAATCTTTGTATAGTCCTCTGATTCTTCACTGACGTGTTCTACTGAAGTGCCTCCTGGTTCAAGTGACGTAGCCTCTAGGATTCAAATAGTGTAGCCTCCGGGATTCAACTGACGTAGCTTCCGGGATTCAAATGACGTAGCTTTCCGGAATTCAAGTGGTGTGGCCTTTCGGGATTCAAGGCCGTGATATTCAACTAGAACCGTCAAAATACTTCAAGCCTCTAACTGCTTCAAAATGCCTTCAATGCTTTCAAAAGCTCTCAAGTCTTCAATCTTCAAGGTGTGTTTTAAATGTGAAATGAGGGGCTCTATTTATAGTGGAGTGTGCAACCAACTTCCCTCAACAAATTCCTTAATTAATTAATTAATTAAGAGGAATGAACATTGCCACAATCAAGTCCAGGTTCAAAACTCTATCATCTAATTCAAATTCAAATTAATTATAATTATTAAATTCAAATATAATAAAATTATATTTAAATTATAATTATAATTATTATTAAATTCAAATAGGAATTGGGCTCGGCTCATTAATTCAATTACTCAACATCAATTTAATTGGGCTAATTAAATTAATTATCATGACCCAATTAATTAAATTGGTCCAATAATCAATCTCAAAATGAGCCCAATAATAATTTAACCGGTCCATTTGTCGGTTCAAATTTTCCGTGTATACAAATTGCCCCCTCGAGACTTGTTGGGACATGCTGCTTGATGTGCTTGGAGCGAGAAAGTCTCGAAACTTAACAAATAGCCCCTTTTTTAACAGATAATATTTTAAGTTCGTTATTGTGCATCTAGACTCCTTGAGCCCAACGTATGCTTGATATTTCACGAACCCAAAACCAAAAGGCTAAATTGGCATGGTAACTTTTAATTCTATGAGCCCAATTATGTGCTTGGACATTCTGTGAGCCCAAAATCATTGGATCAAGTTGAGTCATACTGGAGCTAAACTAACCCCCAAACGAAATTAGGGTCCACTAACAGTTAAACTCCTCTTCAACACTAACAGCCGTAGGATGACATAACAGAATCAAAGCTCCAGCTTATCTCATACGTGATTTCAGCGAAACTCAAAATCTAATTATCCAACTATTTTGTTCAATCATGATAACATTAGAAGTGTAATCCGACTCCAACACCTCCTGACAGTACACTATAAATACCTCCTTCAATACCTCCAAACCCACAGCAATCAACGAAACAAAGAATCAAGAAAGAGCAAGGAAGAGCATCGGTGATCCGCTTCTCAATCAGGTAAATTATCCACTCTTACTATTTCCCCATATGCATTTTCATTTATAGGGTAGGAAGAGCATTAAAGAAACAACAAGAACTCAAGACTCAAAGATCAACGGAGTTCATAAACTCAAGAACAAAGCAACGAGAAACCTGCCGAGTATAACAACCACCGGAGCGCGGTATTATTGATGCCGGCCGAGAGTGGGTTTTTACTTGGAGTACCCAGGTTTCTGTTGTTGTCGGAGTTCTCCAACCGGGACCGCCAAAGTCTTCCCTCCTTGTCAAATTGCTACAACGAAGAGCAACGGGAAGTCTGCCGAGTAGAACAACCACCGGAGCGCGGTATCATTGATGCCGCCCGAGAGTGGGTTTCTACTCGGAGTAGACGGATTTCCGTTGTTGACGGAGTTTCTCGTTGGACTGCCCAACCGTTGACGCCGCCGCGTTCGCTGGGTCGCTGGAGCCCCTCGCCTGGATTATATGTAGAGGATATGTTTTGGCTCTTCTTGTTCTAGACCTTTGCGAAGGAAATCAACACAATACTTTTCTTGATCTTCTTCATCAGAAAGCTCTCCTCTCACTAGCTTATCATATAACTCCGCCTTTCTCTCCAAGGCAGCATAGCTCGTAGCCCCATCCCTGACGGCTTTCAGCTCAAGCTTGTCCTTGGCTGCTCGAGCATCGACACCGGAGTTCTTTGCAGTGAAGGGGTCGTGGACGGAAATTTTACTCTTGGCGCGGTGGACTTGAAGGTGGGAGTATTGCGCGTCGGCGGCGGTGACCGTTTCCTTGGAGAGGCGTTTGGACTCCTCCTTTGTGGATCTCTTGGTTTACTGGAAAAGAACTCAGACAAGGGCTGGAGATAAAACCCACCAAAGCTTGAAAAGAAGGACCTCAAACTCTGAACCACTACAGAGCCTTCACGTGATGCTTTATTGGGGAATGAAGCAAACACTAAAATATCACCTCACCACTTTCACTTTTAATGCCCATTAATCTATTATATACATAACATATACTGGAGGTTTTTTTTTGTTTCGCTTTTTTTTTTTTCAGTTTTGATTTTACGTTTTTTTTTTTTGCTTCTTTCTTTTTCTTTCTGTTTTGCTTTTACGTTTTTCTTTTGTTTTTTTTTCTTTTTTTTTTGCTTTTTTTTTAATTTCTGTTTCTTTTCATTTTTTTTTCCTTTCGTTTTTCTTTATCTTTTGTGTTTTGCTTTTTCTTTTGTTTTTTACTTTCATAACTCTAAATAACAACAAAGTTAATTATTACTATTATATTATATCTTAGATCATAATAATAATAATAATAATAATAATAATAATAATAATAATAATAATAACTTTGTTAATAATGATGAAAATAATAATGATAACCTTAATCATTATCATCATTATTTTTTGCAGTAATTTTTCTCAATTTTTACATAATCTCAACGCGGCTCAAAGATGGTGCAATTTCAAGAACAATGGTTCGAAGGACAAAGGAAATTGGTGATATCAAGCACCAAGAGCGACCACAAAGTCACATTGGCCGTCAATCAACCCCTTGCATCCCCTTCATCGCCAAAGCTCACAGTGTCGTATCACGAACGCAATTGGACTCCTGAGTATAACATTCCACCGTCCAAAGTGTAGACTTTGCAACCGGGATTGAAACACGAACCTTCCACGGACATCCTTCCCACGCTGGGGAATCGCATAATTGATGATGAGGTCAAGTGGGGTAACGACATCGATTTTAGAGGCGAATTCATTTACACTCCAGGATACTGGGAATGGGCTGAAGATGTACTTAACTTCTTCAGAAAACCTCTAAGGGAAGGCATGATATATGATGCCGTGTTCGCGTCATTATTCACATATGACCGCAACGTTGACATTGTCCAAGCTTTTTGCGAAGCGTGGTGCCCACGAACCAACACATTAATTACCTCCTTTGGCGAGATATCCATATTGCTGCGAGATTTGTACATGCTTGGAGGGTTGCCATTGCTTGGGGATATCTACGATGAGCGCATCCCAAACGCCTTGGACTTGAACAAGGGTTCATACACATGCTGTGCGCACTTATTCGAGGCGTTTTTCCATTTGACTCAACAAGCATCCCGATGGATCGACTTCTGTTGCAGGAAAACCCGAAGATATCCAGCTCCTCCAACTGAAAAAGAGAATAAGAAATCTCGACCAAAGGCTACTCACAACCCAAGCGGGATCCTTGAAACTGCTCCTAGATGGTCGCACGTGAGTGAAGCACCCTTCGTCGAACTAAACATCCCCCCAAATCTTGAACAGGAAGTCTACTTAGCAGCATTTCTAGCGTGTTGGCTCTGTACGTTCGCACTACCGGGCAACCCAACGGCAACCATTCGCCCTGAGACTTTTAATATGGCGTGCAAAATGGCGAAAGGGATTAAGGTATGCCTCGCACCTCCAGTCCTTGCCAGCATCTACTATGGGTTCCCAAGTATACTCTCAGGAAAGTTGGTTGGGACAAAGCTTCATTAAAAACCAACTCCTTAGATAGAGTAAGATTCCAAGGGAACCAGTAACACATTGGCTATTCTAGTTTTCTTCCTAAGAAACTTTTCCCGGGTCATGCATTTTCACATTATAACAAAATTGTTCTGAAGGGTTCATTCAAAACTTTGATGTTCATGGTTTGGAAAAGAGCTTTAAGGATAGATGAACTTTTGAACTTAACGGCTAATCTTCAGTCACTACCGTAGTTGTACTAAACCTTATGTACTACTATATACGCAATATGCTAAAGTCCAATATACTAAGGAATTTAACTAATTCCTAAAATATGTTTTTCTAAGGCATAAAAATAAATTGCATAATTCTCCCTTTTCTCTCTAAAACAAAAAGCCTTTCTCTTCTGCTGCTCAACTTCGGCTTCCATCGCCGGCCTCTGGCCAGAGCTCTAATGGAGCTTTGAGCCAGCGGTTTTGGTCACCTTCTACGTTTGCTCTCGCTCTTCTTTTGCCTCGACCACCGTCGCAGCTCCATCCGCCTCCGACCACCGCCACAGATCTTCTTCTTCCGTTTTCTTTCCCTTTGAATAAAATAATAGTAGGTAGGTATTGGGGTTTGTCTTGGTAGTCTTGAACTCCCAACCCTACTTTGGCTTTACCACTTTTTATTTTCTCTATTATTGTGTTTTCCTCTCGTTACTTTCACGGGCTTTCTTCCTCTCGTTACTTTCACGAGCTTTTCATTATCATTAGCATAAATCGTTTAGTTTGGTTTCGGCAAGTGCTGATCTTATCCTGGGCGAGCAAAAAAGAATGATGACGAAGACCCAGATCTTTGATGAAGCTTTAAGCTCCTTGAAGGAACATAGGAGCATAGTTATGAAACAGTCTGCGATTCAAGTTTTCTATAGCATAGTTAGAAAAGTTGTTTCTATGTCTGACTGTAAGGAATGGTTTACCATTTCATTGATCGTTGATGTTAACGCTTTATGTTATGAATTAATGGAATAGCTACGTTTACCTTCAAAAAAAAATAAAATAAATTGCATAATTAAAAAACTAAATATTATACCTATTGGACATAATATGCATATTACAAATACATAAACTTCATATTAAACAACAAATTGCACAAACATTATAACAATTTCATATATGAGTTACTAAATAATTAAATTCAAATTCAATTTGCAATTTGAATGAAAATTTCATTGAAGACAATATAATGTTCAATACTTTAAAAAACAAATTGCAGTTTGAATAAAAATAAACAATGCAAATAGTAGGCCAAAAAAGAATGTACATGAATCTAAAACAAATAGATCAAAGCATACATGCCTAGAAAAAAAAGTTTTTATTTTAAATACATTAAACAAAATTAAAACCTAGCTGCAGTTGACCAACGCACGCTAAAGGAGAGAGGGAGACTTCCATGGCAGACCGAGATAGGGAGAGATCGTCGGAAGACGCGCCGGCCAGAGCACCGCCGCTCGCCACCCTCACCCGAGACCTACCGCCGCCATCCCTCCGCCGTCACCAGCCGCACCAACAGACCGCGACCATCAAGCAGAGAGAGAGAGAGAGAAAGCGGCGATCGAAAGCCGGGAAGCCCCGCCTTGCTACCGCCTTCGCTGCTGCCGCCTGAGGGAGAAAGGGAAGTAGCGACGTCGCCGGGAACCAGCTTCGCCGCCGCCGCCTGTCCTCTTCACCGAGCACCGGAGAAGATAGCGCACCTCCGACCATCCGAAACCGTTACACGATCGTCGGCAAGTGGCCAAAAAACAGAGATCGAAAACGGAGAAAATAAACTCTCCGTAACAACAGGTTGGTTTTTTTTTTCAAAAATACAAATTATATATACCCACGAACATGTATTTCGGAAAATAAATATATATAGCAAAAGAGGGTATTGCAGTATGTATACATGAGACATAATATATATATGAACTCCAGCAAATTCAATATTGCATATAAATTTTCGACAGTAAATCATGTACTCCATATCATATAAATTCGAAAGTATATTATGCAATATAAACAACTAGGCAGAGATAAATAGGCTCTTGATACCAAACGTAAGCATATTCTATTCACATAAGACTAACCTCTAGCAATAGTTGTTCCTTTTGAATTGCCTTGAATTTGTTGTAGTTTGCCTTGCTATAGTAGTATGTCTCTCACTTGCTCTCAGGAAAGTATAGATGATGTATGAATGTCAAAATGACTGTGTCCTAAGTAGTGGAGGACCTATCATATATATATATATATATATATATATATAGTCTATTAACCATCAATATAGACTTTGTAACAGTTTCGTTACAGCCGTTACAACACCAATTATGGCACCACTTAATGGTCATTTAAGGCCATAATAATCTTGTACCATAATATGCATTTTCAATATGGAAAATGTTACATCTCTCTCTTTCAAAAAAAAAAAAAAAAACCACTAAATGGCTAATAATATTGGACCGCATTGTATTGAGTTATTTGAGTCTCTAATTTTAATTTGGGCTATGTTATTGGCTTAATTTATACTATATATAAAAGTAAAATTCTCCTATTTCATTTTCACTCTCAAACTTTTGTAGTCAATTAATTAAATATTTTATTAGTCAAATAATTAATAAAGCTTATTTGGTAAAAAATGTAAAATGGAAATTACTAATATCTATTAATTGGTAATATTGTTTCTATATTCACGTATTAAAGTAATAACATAATACCGTGTAGAAAAGACATATTAATTAGGTAATAACATAATAACATAATTAGTAATATTATATATGATATTCTATAATATAATTGCTTAATTGGTAATATTATTGTTTGCAAATTCTGTGAATAATTAATTAATTCATTATATTAATAAATACGAATATTTAATTTAAAATAATAATAATTTTATTATATACGAATTGATATTTTTTTTAAAGAAAAATAATTAATTTGCACAATGAATAGTAAATAATACAAGTAAAATGCATTTAAAAAAAAGTGTAAATACAATGGGATCAAGGTGTAATAATAAGTACATTAAATGACATAATTTATTTTTTTCGTAATGAAACGGAACAATAAATATAGAATATATTCATTCTTAAATGGTATCTATTAAAAATATCAATAAATAAAATAGGATAAGGAATGAAAATCAATTTTGAGGAAATATATTTAATATATTTAATATTTAATAATTGTATAATATTTAATATTTAATAAATTTAGTATACAATAATAAAATAATTAATTTATCTATTCCATGAATATTAATTTTATTCTCTTATTATTAATTATTAATTATTAATCTATCTATTTCTTTTCTATTAATAAAAATAAAATTCTCCTCTTCAACTTTAATAGTATAGATAATTGGTAAGAAAATGTTATATGGAAATTAACTAATATCTATGGAAATTAACTAAAATTTATTAATTGATAATATATTGTTTCCAATTTCACAAATTATACATAATTATCATGGTGGACATAAATTATACCATAATTCTCACGATAATAACGTAATTCATGGTAATATACTTTCCAAATTCACGGTAATCTCATTATTATGTAAACACGCACATCCAGTTGCACTAATCAATAATATTTTACCTATTTTAATTACTGCTATTTAATATATAATAATTTGTAGGAAAAAGTGTCAAATTGGCCCCGTAAGTTGGGTGGATAGTGCAATTAGGCCCCCTAACTGAAAAAAAAAAACAAAAAGCTTCATTCAAACCCCCTAAACCGGTAAAGTTGTTCAATTAAGTCCAAGTTGACTTGTTTATCAAGTCAAATTCAGTTACGGGCCTAATTGCACTATTCACCTGAGTTAGGTGGTCGGTTAATATTATTTATTATACATAAAAAATAAATAATATTATAAAATATTTTAAAAAAATAATATTTTTTAATATTATTTATTTTTATTTATAATAAATAATATTTTTAATAAAAAAATATTGATTTTGAAAAATAAAATAAAAAATGAAAAAGTATCAAATCGGCCTCCAAAGTCAGGTGAATAGTGCAATTAGGCCCCCTAACTGAATTTGACATGATAAACAAGTCAACTTGGACTTAATTGAACAACTTTACCGATTTTGGGGGCTTGAATGGAGCTTTTTTTAGTTAGGGAGTCTAATTGCACTATCCACCCAACTTAAGGGGCCAATTTGACACTTTTTCCAAAAATAAATGAAATAGTTATTTTAAGAGCCAAAATACTGATTTAACACTACGGAGAGAAGGAGGGGGGGGGGGGGGGG
>NC_044927.1:12517548-12578966 GCF_003576645.1 Ipomoea triloba
GGGGGGGGGGGGGGGGGGAGCTACTTTTAAAATAACTGAGGGGAAAAAACCACTACTTTAATAACTCAGGGGAAAATCTGCTATATGCACATAACTCATGAGAAAAGTATCTTTTTCACCTTTTATTTATAATAAATAATATTTTTAATAAATAAAAAAATATTTGTTTTGAAAAATAGAATAAAAATGAAAAAGTGTCAAATTGACCCCTAAGTCAGGTAGATAGTGCCATTAGGCTCTCTAACTGAATTTGACCTGATAAACAAGTCAACTTGGACTTAATTGAACAATTTTACCGGTTTAGGAGGCTTGAATGGAGCTTTTTTCAGTTAGAGGGCCTAATTGCACTATCCACCCGACTTAGGGCGCCAATTTGACACTTTTTACTAATTTATATATACACTAATTGATATTCATGGTATGAATTTTTTTTTTCGGAAAAATATAATATTAGCGTATACGGTAATTGATATTCATGGTAAGTTGGTCTTTTTTTTTTCTTACTATTTATGTATACGGTAAGAATATATTTACTAATATATTACAATATTTATATTACGTAATAATTATCCTCTATTTTGACCAACTTCCATATAAAGGGTACATATTTTGTTTACATTTTTTATTTCCGTATATATGGTAGAAAACAGGAATGGAAATCGAGAGTATTTGGATGCTTAATATATTTTCAACCATTATTTAATTCTATACGACGCTAGGAGATCACGAACTAATATAAGCAATTGATATATATGCTAGGGGATCACGACTGTTACCCAAAATTGAAATTGATGTAGTATTTAATAATATTATAATTGATTAATTATCTATACTATTAATAAAGGTAAAATCCTCCTCTTCAACTTTCCCGCCTAAACGTTTTCTTAATATTAATTAATTGATAAAAGAATTAATAAAGCTTAATTGGTAACAAAATAATATATGAAAATTAACTAATATCTATTGAATTGTTACCACAAATTAAATTCAATATGTAATTAAAATGGAAAAATGGTTACTAAATCTGTCAAATGAATTGTGAAAATAATGGAATCAATTTTGCGTAATCTGTACTATTAATAAAAACAAAATTCTCAATTTTAGAGGGGTGTATTTGATAAGCTCCCAAGACACCTATATATTTGAGTATAAATAAAAGTAATTGGTAGCATTTTTAGCATCTTTATGTGATAATCTTATGATATTTTGTGCTTTAATTCGTTAACCACACACAGAGCTACCTTTGGTGCATTTTTGAGACATTTCATAGGTCCCGGGAGCCGTTAGGAACAAGGAACGAGCGAAACGAGCAAACCGAGCAAGACAGGAGCCCCGGAGGACCCGAAGGAAGGCATTCACGCGTGAAGGTCGCGTGAACGCTTTCCAGCTAATTCTTTATCAAAAAGCCATGAGAGGTAGCTTTGTGATTTCTTGAAGGAATTTATCTATTGAAGATTGAAGACCCACATGCAATGTTGAAGACCCAACCGAAGATGATGAAGATTTGTGTTGGTTAATAACCTTTGTGTATCTTGGTGGTGTAATTTCAATAATTGTAATCTTGGGTGGTCATCTAGTGGATTGGGTATACGTTGAGTTACCCCGCAGATGTAAGAGGATTGCTCCGAACTGCGTTACCAATTCCTTGTACCCGGGTTCTTTTATTTTTGTGATCGTTATTTTATTTATTTATCTGTTGCTATGTGAGGTTATAATACAGATAA
This sequence comes from Ipomoea triloba, assembly GCF_003576645.1. Lineage (NCBI taxonomy): Eukaryota > Viridiplantae > Streptophyta > Magnoliopsida > Solanales > Convolvulaceae > Ipomoea > Ipomoea triloba. Next base: position 12,519,273 of record NC_044927.1, read on the forward strand.
TCAATTGACTTAAAATTAAGTAGGAACTATTAGGACTAATCTTGTATTCAAGACTTACGATACAATTTCAATTGCTATCATAGCTCGGAGACTTAAATTATTAATCTATTCGATATAACAATATCGTGTTTCTTGAACTCAAGAGTTCACCTAGCGTGTTTTTCAGTTTTATATTATTTTGTTCTATCTCATTATGTCCTAAGTGTTTCAAGATTGACCAACATAAACCACCTCCAGAGTTAACAAGTGAAAACTATGCTTATTGGAATGCTCGGACCAAGAGCACATCAAAGTTCAAGGAGAACACATCTGGATATCAATGCTTACTAGATGGACACATCCTACCAAAGCTGGAGAAACTCTAGAAGACCCGCATGTGTTCAAACCAGAAATAGAGTGGGATGAAGCTGAAATGAGAACTGTTGGTTACAATAATAAGGCTTTTGGTATTATTTATTTTTTAATGCATTAAAGTCAATTCACTTTAGTGACAGTTTGTAATTCAGCTAAAGCTGCATAGGACATTCTCGAAACCACATATGAAGGTACAAATTCTGTGAAATAGTCAAAACTGCAACTCGCCCAATCAGACTTTGAAGAACTGCGGATGCATGATGATGAAAAAATTGTAAACTTCAATGAGCGAGTCCAAGAACTTGCAAATCGTGCTACTATGTTAGGCGAACATTTTCCCAACAAAAACTAATTAAAAAGATTCTACAATCCTTACCATCATGGTTTAGAATGAAAGTTACTACAATTCAGGAAAATACAGGTTGGGAGAATCAATCTATTACTCAATTGATGGGGAATCTCACAACATATGAAATGGAGATTTTGACTGATCATAATAAAAAACAAAAGAGCGTTGCCTTTATAGTTGAAGGACTGGATACAATAACTGATCCAGACGAAATAGGTAACGATGAAATTGTTTTATTAATTAAACAATTTTCTCAATTTTTGAAACAAAAAAAAAACAAGCTCAAAATGGCAAGTTCCAAAACCAAAGAGGGTTAAACTCAAACGTCTCAAAAAATGTGTCAAAAACAGGTGGCACAAATCCCAAGTCTTCTAGTTCCTAACCATCTCAGTCAAAAGAAAAGGCGAGTAACAAAGGCATTCGGTGCTACGAATGTGAAGGGTACGATCATGTACAAGACGAGTACCCCACGTATCTAAGGCGAAAAAAATCCATGTCAACTCTAACTTGGAGTGACGATGAACCTAAGTCAGAAGCAATTGGGTCTGATACAGAATAAATGACTTAAATTTTGTTGCTTTTACTGCTGTAACAAGTGTTGATCCAGATTCTCAAGAAATTACTGACTCAGAAGGCATGAGAATACAACTCAGTCGAAGATTTTGATTTACCTACTCTTTCTTTTGAATTAGATTATAAAAAATTGTACTCCAAATGAGAGATTTTACTTAAAGCAAATTGCTCATTGTCTAGTCAGGTTGAAATATTAGAAAATGCTAGAAAAGTGTACAAAAAACAGGTTGCTAACCGAGATATTCTTCTGAAAGCTTGTCTTAAACGTAAAGAGAAGTTGAAACTGGAATTGAAGATTCTGAAGAAGCGAATAAAAATGATGGACAACACATCCACGCTTGATCAGATTCTTGATTCTAGAAGATAATTTACCACGAAGTTTGGTCTTGGGTTCACTGGTGGACAAAATAAAGATAAAACTACCTTTGTCAGGGCATCTGGACCAGACACAGACATTCCTGAATCTAGCACAGCCCAATGTGCTCTATAAGGCCAAACAATACGTCAACAATATGCACTGGAACTGGAAGAACAAAAAGAATGTGCTTTGAAGGGCCAAACAATATGCACTGATAGGCACAACAATGTTCTATATAAGGCCAAAAAATGTGCTCTATAAGAAAAAACAATATACACTTGAAAGAACAAAACTGTGCTTTGTAAGGCCAAACAATATGCACCAGTAGACACAACAATGTGCACTATAAGGCCAAACAATATGCAGTGTATGATCAAATAATGTGCACTATTAGACAAAACAGTGTCATATGAAACCTTTTAAACAAATAATGTGCACTTGTTTTTCTATTTGGAACTCATATACTTCATTACATAAAATCTAATAATATTATATTAAGATTTATTTGATTTGCTATTAAAAATGCACTCATAGTGATAAAATTATGCTCTAGAAAACAAAAGAATATGCACTAAATTCATAAAACTAAATTTTGATATATAGGCAACGACACTGTAAGCCTAGATAATGTACACTGATACCATAAACATTGAGCACCAAAATACATTCAAAATTCATACATCCAAAAACAAATTGTCAAAGTCATATACACAACAAATATTCACTAAAAACTCATTCCTTCTTAAAAAACTTCTGAGCTTTGGTCTTGTTTTGATCCCGTAATTCATTAATCTAGGCAAAGAAGATGGCAGCAGTGTATTTCACCCGAAGACGCTCCAGCTGGCTTATATTTCCCATGAATCTCTCCATCACATTTTAAGCCTTGCTGGATTGAGTGATTTGAAACGAATGGATTTTGTCTCTAAACCATCTGACTTCAAGTAATTCATGAACATCTTTTTCTACAAACGCATAGCTAGGTTAGCAAGCATAGTTCATCTAAAAAAAAGTTATACTACTTAAATGTTTTTAAATACTTACTAATTATGCAGGCACTTTTCTATATTTTGCATCATTTGTCATAGTAGTAGATGAATTATCAATTATTTCACTCTTGATATAAAGCATATAACATGCGAATGCTCCGATACAATTATGGGGAAAAACATCTGTATTTGGACTATTGATGCAATATGTTAATAGTTGTTTGAAGAACTTAAATTGAATATGCTTAAAATATACATTACCAAGTCAAGGGCACTGAGTTTAATGTGCGGGATACACTGATGTTCAAAATGAAGCCTTTCATTAAACCGCTTAAATCTGACTACATCTTCTCCTTGGGGTTGCACCACTGTTTAGGCCTGCATGATTTAAATATTACTAATATTTGCATAATACTCTTCATTTATTAATCTATTTTGTTTTATTGACTTACACATGGATATGTCGTAGCAAAGAACCTAGTAGGAGAATTTTGATCTATAAACTTCTCCAAGTCATTCAATATGATTGAATAAACATCTATAATAGAGACAGTTACATATGCGTGTTGCTTCAAAGACAGCATTTCCTACCTCATTAATAATGTCTCACCAGATTGAAAGACAAACTCACCACTACATTTTCAAATTAAAGAGTTAATACCCAAAATTATCCTTGAATATAGTGATTTTTCTCAATTTTGTCCTAAACGACTTCGGTCTCATAAAGTGGTCCCAAACTTTAGTGTTATAAACCAAATTTGTCCTCCGTTAGTGAAGCTGTCAATCCGGCGTTAAGTTCAGGGGCAATTTAGACAATTCATATTTAGTCTCCCATTTGACCGTTGCCCTGGTCTCTTTTACGCAAAGACTTTAGTCTTCCCTATCTGTCTCAATGTCGAAGCAAAAATCGATCTCCAAGTAAGAACCCTAGAACCCATTAATCAAGCAAACCAAGAATCCTATTTTCGCCACTCAAATTTCTTCCCTAATCAATCGAAGGCGCGCTGAGAAGTTATAATAGTTGAGCAACGGATTCAAGACGACGGAAAAGAGACGAAGGCACTCCAAAATACGGTAAGCATTGTTGTATCTATATATGTTGGTTTGTTTGTGCTGGTAAGCATTGTTGTATCTATATATGTTGGTTTGTTTGTGCTTATATATGGATGGAGTTCTATATATGTTGGTTTGTTTGTGCTTATATATGGATGGAGTAAGGGTTAAAGTGAGAAGCAGTGAAAAGTAGTAAGGTACCACTGTGTTTGTGTATCCTACTTTCGCCACTCAAATTTCTTCCCTAATCAATCGAAGGCGCGCTGAAGTTGGAATAGTTGAGCAATGGATTCAAGACGACGAAAAAGGGACGAAGGCACTCCAAAATATGGTAAGCATTGTTGTATCTATATATGTTGGTTTGTTTGTGCTGGTAAGCATTGTTGTATCTATATATGTTGGTTTGTTTGTGCTTATATATGGATGGAGTTCTATATATGTTGGTTTGTTTGTGCTTATATATGGATGGAGTAAGGGTTAAAGTGAGAAGCAGTGAAAAGTAGTAAGGTACCACTGTGTTTGTGTATTTCAAAGTATGCCTTTATGTTCAAGCACTGTGTTTGTGTATTTTGAAGTGTATGTACTGTGTTCAAGCACATAAATATGCTTTATGTTCAAGCAATTATCATAAAGCTTCACTATATATCATATACAGTACATAAAGCATAGCACGTATATCATAAATATGCTTTATGTTCAAGCAATTATCATAAAGCTTCACTATATATCATACACAGTACATAAAGCACATTACATATATTATACATATGCTTTCTGTAGGGACCACATGCTTTATGGCCATATGCTGCTTGTTGGGGACCATTTGTGTGATTGAGTGTTAAAAAATGGCCCTCATTTGTACTGAGTAAAGTATCTGTATATTGCAATGTTGGGGACCACATACATGTCTCAATTTTTTTTGACTTAGTAAAGCATATGTAATATTTAACTGCAATATTGGTTGGTATCAACTAATGAGATGGTCCCCATTTGTACTAAATATTTTATGTACTGTGTATATATTTGTATTGCATTAAATGTACTGTGTCTTATATATTAGTGTACTGTGTATATATACTAGCAAGTGTCTTATATAAATCTTTTATGTACTGTGTATATATATTAGTGTGAACTGGTTTGCTTGTTTGTTTTATATTGAAACAGGTGAAGAAAATGAGTATTTCACACTTAGGTTGAGACATGGTGGAAAGATTAACCATGGACCAAAATCATAATATATAGGTGGGAGGACAGATTGTTGGGACTATATGTCAACTAATGAGTGGGGGATGATTACACTAAGGGAAAAAGTAGAAGAGTTAGGGTATGATCCTCTAGAAATAAAGTTGTTTGGCAAAGGTATAAGTGGCTTGCTTGAGTTACATTCAGATAGTGAAACATGGCCTTTAGTTAACTCTCTTTGTGTTGGTAAGCCTAGAGAGTTGGAGATATGGGTAGTCAAGCCAGAGTTCATAGATGCCTCTAACATAGGAAGTGATATTGAAGAACATGATGTGGAGTCTAACACTGATGGAAGTGATGAAGAGGATTATGAGGATGAAGTGTTAGAAGAATTTTATGACTCAGATTATGATTTGGTTGAAGGGAAGAAAGATGATAGAGAGTTTGATAAGTTTGTTGATGTAACAGTGGAATATGGGGGTGTACAAACAAGTCCAGTTCCTGAACATGGAGTAGAGGGTGCTGAAGTAGATAATGATGTAGTGGAGGGTGGTACAGTAGCTGCTGATGGATTAGACTTATCTGATAAAAATGTAGTCAGTGATGGTGACAATGATGAACATAGGTGGCCTATATTCAGAGCAAAAATTGACATGGAAAACCCCATCTTTTGCCTAGGATTAACCTTTGTTGGTAGAGAAGAATTCAAAGAAGCTATACAGAATTATGGGATTAAGAATGGGAAAGATCTGAAATTTGAAAAGATTGACAAATTAAGAGTGACAGTGAGTTGCAAAAAGGAAGGCTGCCCTTAGAGAATCAACTGCAGAAAGTTAAAGAACACATTCACATGGAGAGTTTTAAGTTATAATTGTAACACCCCAATTTTCAACTTTTACATTTATTACAAAATCCCTAATAATACATCGCGGAAGCTTACATCTAACCAGCAGAAAACTAGGTGTTACCGCCACGTTTAGGTATCTCTCCTATACCCAAACGTTAAGGCTAAACTTACAACATCGACATCCACTTCCATCCTGTTCAGAGCTCATCGGGCTACTGGAGCCCACACTAGACAACATCTGTTAACAGAAAACACATTGAAGTGTAGTTAGCGCGACGGCTAAGTAAGGGAAATCCATTGTCACTTAAAAGTAGACAAAGGTTTGAAAACACAAATAATTTGGAAGTTCGTAAAGTTTTTACCCATGATTTGAAAACCTACCTGCAACCAAATGATTCACAGATAGTATAGTAGCGTATACACGTTAAATCATGTAAAGTTTTTCTCAGTTAAATACAATGGCATAACTGCCGCTCAAAATCATTTTCATGTCTTTCAGACGAATTTGCAAACCTTCTCATTTCCAGGAATTTCATCATTTTCACGATACACGCGTGAATTTTCACAACCATACTTGACATCTTCACAATATCCCATTTTCTCAGACATCACTCGACTAGTTTCTTGGAACTAGTATCACATATCTCATCATAGTCATTGATTCAACCATTACTTGTGAAAACTCGACTTAGTTTCATTTCAAAGTATGAGGCCTTATAGGAAATGTTGAATATTCCTTGTCGTTGACCGATTGAACCTGGAACATGGGCTTGCGGTCATTACCCAAGTTCTCTTCTCGGTCCCTTGGACGATGGTTCATTAGAATGGCCCCTAGTGTGGCCCCGCCTAGGTCCATTAAAATGACACCAACCCGGAGACGACGGAGTCAATACGCTTAAGTGTGCACACCCCCACAGTCTAGCCATACATGAGTGACGTAGAGACTCGGCGAATAGACTTCGCCTAAGTACGAATACAACCGTACATATTTCAATGACAACCTAATAGCTCGAGGTAAAAGACAACAAGGTCCTCGTAACTCCTTGAAACTAAGGTTTTATTCATTTTAACATCATTTTCTCATCATTCCAGTAAGGTACACACTCACTAAAAATGGTATTTTCCTTTTTAAAATAAGGTTTTGACAACTTGCGTACCAAAATAGCATACGTTTTTCAACGTAAGTTTTCATAAACATTTTTAGTAGCCAAGGGCTTTTCAAGCATAGTTCAAGTACGAGCAAAATTTGGAAGAAAACACAGTTGAGAAAATACTGAACACAAGCTGGTCACTCATCGGATACTTATATATTTTCTACTAACACTACATATATCCATTCCCAATACTTATTCCTTATCATGAATCTCAGTTCATCTTACAATCCAATCATCATTGGTGATCCATAATCATGGTTCCACCATTAATTAATAATAGATAGTTGTCCTTGTCACTATCGTCATCAACAACTTTCACTAGCATCAACACCATTATAACTTAAGGAAATCACACATCTATAATCGATACTTAGTCACCCATAATCCAACAATTAACCTTAATCACTCTTAAGCATTAATTATTGTCATTAGTAACTACTAACCTTGTAATCCATCATCGACGACAAGTCAACAACATTATAACCTCATTATCAAGTCCTCGAAAGCATTAACACCATTATTAACCATAATCCATAATTATCCATTAATCTAAACCTATTGATTCATAATCACCAATTCATAACTCATGTACCATAATTATAGCATTATATATCACCACCATAATTACAATTCAACTTCTTAGATCAACAACATAATGACATCACCATCATCAATAATGTTATCCATCATTCCATCATCCTCATTTAATTCCATCATTGATCCAATCTTTAATCATAATCCTTATAAGCTCATAATCTTCATAACTTTCCTTATTTATTAATAAGAATAATAGTTCCTAATCACCATTTTAATCACTAATCACCACCCTTAACCATAATTCATAATTGATTTCCACCTTAAATCAATAAACCATAACCCATATGCATAATTACCCTCATTAGTCTTAACCCATTAATATTGTAATCCTTACTCATTTATGATGCCCATAACTCATATTTAGTCCATAATTTCTCACCTTCAACAACTTACTCATCTATACTTAACATAAATCTTTAGTCCTTAGTCCAACATTATCCTCATCACTAGGCTTCAACGTGAACCAAATCACCATAATTAATCATTAAGTACTCTTAATCATCACCTTAATCCACCATCATTAATTAACAAAATTCATTATTGCCCATAAATCACCATTAAACTTTAAGTACCCCTTAAACCCATCGTTAATATACTCATAAGCTATTAATCATCCAAGAATCACCATCTCATAATCTATTTGCCAACATCCATATTCATAACAACTTTAACAACACCATTAATGACAACTCACCAACACAACATTTTGTACATATATATTATGTAAAATACAATTACATATATATTATTCATACCACATGTACATAACAAATTTCACTTAGATCTCATCATATTTCAACCAAACAATCAATTATCCAATTTCAAGTGACTAAACCAACTTAAGGGATTCCTTACCTCAACCGGGTTACTAGTCTTGTAGAAGACTCTTGGAGTTGATTTCCCCAATTTCACCTTAAAACCCTAGGATTCCACCAACAACATAACACATAATTTAAGAAATCTTAACTTAGATTCATGATCTAGAAAGGAAAACAAAGATTTTGAACCGATTAAAATAGAAATTTACCGAACAAATTGCGATTGGAGCTTGAAACTTTGCTTCTCTCTCTCTCTCTCTCACGGAATTGGCGTGAAGAAATGGAAGAATGAAATGAAATTATTCTTCTTCCTTATCATATATACATATATACGTAATATTATATATATATAATAATAATAATAATAATAATAATAATAATAATAATAATAATAATAATAATAATAAAATATATGGAATACTTATCCAAACTCATCTCTTAAAATTAATATTTTAATCATATGGTAAAAATTGTGACACTTGTCACTACCTTGTGGTTCCAAAAATAAAATCTTCCAACTTATCAGTTGTGGTCCAAACAGATAAAGTTTCGGTGGAAAATAATTTAAATAGGAAGAATTTTGAAACTAAAAATTTATTCCAGACTAAACCTCAAAATTGGGCTAGGTTCGGTACACCGCGAAATATAGCGATGTTACGATCAAAATAAATTTTCACTCTTATAGCCCGTCCAATTTCAACTTAACTAAGCAGGAAGTTCATACTTAGTCATAATATGCATAATCATCCATTTCCTAGGAAATCCGAGCTGAAAATTCGTTCCTTAAAAATTTTACGGTTCGCGACCGGTACGTATGATCGCAGCTTAATAACAACTATACTCCCTTATAAAAATCCTTTTGAAGTATCGGGAGATCATCTTATGAATTTCATAGCCTAAAGACATATTTTTTGAAGCTTAGTCTTATAGGAATAGGCGAGGGGTTACAATAATGACAAGCATGAAGGTTGTGGGTGGGTATATGAGAATAAAATGATCGCTACAACCAAGGCTGCTAAGAGATGGAAAAATGAAATTAGGCACAATAGTGATTGGAACATTGTGGAGTTTCAAGGTAAGGTTAAAGCTGATGACAAATTCAGTCTAACAACTAGACAGTGTTATAAAGCAATGGCACAAGCAAGGGGTGACATAAAAGGTGAACAAGAGGAGCAATTTAAAAAGTTGTGGAGCTACTATCTAGAAATTCGAAAAACAAACCCTAAGTCAAATTGCATTGTAAAACTAAGTGACAATGAGGAACTTGATGGCAAAAAAAGATTTTTGAGGTTGTACATGTGTTGGGAGGCATGTAGGGAGGGCCATAAATACTGTAGACCTATTATAGGAGTTGATGGGTGTCACTTAAAGGCAAAAAATGAGGGCCAATTACTAATAGCTGTTGGGATAGATCCAAATGACAGCATTTTTCCTTTGGCATATGCAGTTGTTGAAGGGGAAAACAAAGAATCTTGGATTTGGTTTTTGAGACTTCTTAAGAAAGACTTGGATATTTCAGCAGTGAATGAGAGCAATTTGACTTTTATTTCAGACAAACAAAAAGGGTTAATCACTGCATTTGAAGAGGTGTTCCCAAATGCAACTCACAAATTCTGTGTGAGGCACTTATATGGTAATCTCAGGGTGGCAGGGTTCCATGGAAAAGCAATTAAAGATGCTCTCTGGACAGCAGCTAGGGCAACAACTATGAACACCTTCACCAGGGCATTTGCATCCAAGTGAATGGTCAAGGTCTCATTTCAATACTTCAGCACAATGTGATGTATTGGTCAACAACATATGTGAGTGCTTTAATGCAATGATTATGGATGCAAGGAAGCTGCCACTTATACCATGCCTTGAAGCTTTGAGAAATCACTTAATGTCTAGGTTGTTCAACTGTAGAAAGAAAGCTGCTACTGAATAGAAGTCTACAATATGCCCTAGAATTTTGGAGAAAATTGCAGTGAATGGAAAGGCAGCTGCAGGTTATTTATGTACTCAATGTGATGAGGATTTGTTTGAAGTTAGAGGGATGTGGGAGGATGGTCAACAAGTAGATTTGAGAAAAATGACATGTAGTTGCAGAAGATGGGAATTAACATGAATTCCTTGCAAGCATGCAATTAGGGCTATTTGGTTGAAGAAATTACAAGTCATCAACTTTGTTAACCCAATGTATTCTACAGGATTTTACATGAAGGTTTATGCAGGTTCCATTAATCCTATGGCTGGGCCAGATGAGTGGCCATTAACAGATAAAGAACCACCACTCCCCCCATTGTACACAACATGTAAAGCAGGTAGACCAAGAAGATTAAGGAAAAAAAATGCAAGAGAACCTAGCAAGGCACCAAGAAATATGACAACAGTGCAAAGGAATCAAATTAAATTGCATTGTAGCAAATGTAAGCAGCCAGGCCATAATGCAAGGAGGTGTCCAACAAATCTAGCCATCAAGGAAAGATTGGTAAGTTCTCAAAAAATTCCTAACTGTATTCAATTGTTTATTGTTTATTAGTGTTGGTAACCAAAATTTAATTTTCAATGTAGCTCAATCCAAAGAAGAGGATTAGAACAAAGAAAACACCTTAACCAATTAATGAACCTGTGAGTGAACCAGTTAATGAAGCTGTTAGAGAAGAGGTGAATGAACTTGTGAGTGAACCAGTTAATGAAGCTGTTAGAGAAAAAGTGAATGAACCAGTAGCAGATGTGATTACAGTCAACACTCAGCCAGAAATAGACTTTGATGAAGTTGATTTGTATGTCCAACTTTCTATAGTTGAACCAGTGAAGGAGCCAGTGAAGGAGCCAATCTCTTATTATAATAAAGAGAGGGGATTTGGCCTATAATATTGCTCCATTCTCCCGCTCAAAGTTTTTACCTTTTCTTTTGGTTTTTTTTTTTCCTTTTACAGATGAAGCTACGATGATGTGTAAAATGGGTTAAGAGATTTTGGTTCCCAAAGTCATTGGTATCATAAAAGGTGTTGGCAGAGATAAAACCTTTTATTTCAGATTGTCATTATTAACAATTTTTTGAATTCTCTTTTTTTAAGTGGTTGAAATCAATTATGGTATTTATTTATCATTTGTAATGATTCACATTAATTAGGAGTCTAATCCTACTTTTTCTCTTTTTATGGCTATATTTAATCTCATTGGTGTGTGCCATTATTGGGAAACGATTCGTCGGCTTTAGTCCTATTTAGCTTCACGATAGCAGCTACTGTGTGATGATTATTTTGGTTTTATCTATGCTAATTCTTTGGGTATATATATACACACAGTTACATAGCGGCATTCAAACACACCGCTGATTAACAACTCTGCTTCATAACTCATGTTGAGCCCTTCAGAATGGCTGATTAGTTTGTTCTTCCATGAATCTCAAACGAAAGCAATTCGACATATGCAGGGCCTGAAACAACAAAACAAATCTTGTGCTTATTTCATGATAAAGAGGTTTGTGGTAGTTAGTGTACTGATGTTTTTTTTAATTGTTATTCTGAATTTGATTTCTTCTTTGCTATGAATATAGGGTACTTTTATACATGATCACATATCTAAGAAGCAAGTTGAGAAATATACCAGTAGATTTAAAGAGGCAAGGTATATGGCATAGAAAACTTTCTATGTATCACCAATTTCTTGAAATATAAAACCAATTTGCACTGTTATTTGCTCAACAGTATAGAATGTTTATTTCATGATGCAGCAAGGCTTAAGTTCGACCATGGCTCTAAGGAGTTTGCTTCTTTTAAAGAAAGGTAATTTTAATGAGTGTACTATTTAATCCGAGAATAGCAATATATTCTGTTTAGTTTGCCATAGTTTTTTATATATGTGGTAAGTATTGGATTTTTTTTTTTCATTTTTCAACTTTTCCTATACAGGTGCTTATTGTAAGCAGTGAAAGAAATGTATTAAACTGTGCCTGATGTTTTTTTAAGGGCTCTGTTGCATGGCACATTTGTTTAATATCCAATTAACTGGAATTTCCTGTAAAAATCAAATAAATGTTGTGCCAAGTTCTTAGCACTCAACATATATTAAGATGTCTGTTTAATCAAACTAAGAAAAGAAACATGCACTTCAAAAAATTAGATCTCATTTAAGGCAACAAGCTAAGCCATTCTAATCTCATGTATTCTTTACTGTTGACATGCTATTATTATCAATTGCATGCACTTCAAAAAATTAGACTAAAGAATATATATTTATGTATGATGTGTAAATATATATTTGAAATATAACTAAGGCCGGTAAATTTGAAAATTTTAATTGCTCTTTCCACTAAATAAATTCCTAAAGAAATGCAGTAGTTGGGTGCATGCTCTTTCCACTAAATAAATTCTTAAAGAAATGAAGTAGTTGGGTGCATACTATTATCCATGGATTGCATTGGTGACTGCAAGGCATCAGACTCATTTGTAATCACTTGCCCCTCATTTTAGATTGTTAGTATTTTAGTATTATTAAATCAGAATGCAAAAACTACAAAATTGACTTTTATATATTAATGTTTGATAGAGACTTCTCAGCATCTCTACAAGTTGGTATCTATACATACATGCCATTTAAGAAGTAAAAATGTACACTCAATATTTATTCCAAAAGAAAGTTCTGCAAGTGTATATCTAAGAAGTGCAACCAGAATGAGAAAACTGAAGTGCTCAACTATCATACTTGAAAAAGAAAAATTCAGAGTCAAGATAAAGGACAGTGGAAACCTAACTGATGAATTGGCAATCTGTTTCTAACATTATTGTCATAGTTTATTGAGGACATGTGTATACAAATAATAGAAATATTATAGTCTGCATTTAAAACTAACAGTATAATGTTGAGGTAAATGAAAAAACCAAAAAATAAAAATAAAAATTTGAACTCACTTGAAATCTATTTGTATACATCTTCTGTTATTAGATTTTTTGTTAACATTTTTTGATAAAAGTAATTAAAACCAATCTCATAATTTATGTGTAAAGTAATGAACTCATATTTATTATCAACAGTTAAATAGACAATTTTGAAATATTAATTGCATATGAACCCAAATAAACTCTAAAAAAAATGTTACATATAAATTGAACACATGACATGTTAAATCTATACAGTATAATAATAAAAAGGAAGAGAACTAAATTTACCTGGGGAACAAAAAAGTAATCTGAGCCAGCCTCATGCTTGATGAAAGACAACAGTTTATCAGAATCAATACTGAAAATCCATAAGCCACTATAAGTTTTGGATCAATGGAAACATATCTGCAGAAGTTCCAATTTATCAAAATTAATGTAGAACTGCCTTAATTCTTCACAGAACATGACACTTTAACAGGATTAATACTCAAAAAGCAATAAGGCTCTAAATATTTAGAAAAACAGAAACATATGGGCATAATTATCAATGGGTCACCTTATTTAAAGAGAAAAGTGTCATTGATCTTCTTTCAGAATCAAGTCATAAATCTACCATTAAAACTATAAGAATAAAGCGACAATTCACCAAATACTTTTTCAAAATTATTAAAATCCATTTTGTTTAAGTGTTTATCCCTAATTCCAAAACATTAATGTTCCTTTATTCTTTGTCATTGGAATCACTGAAAATGTTATCATAAAAGTCTATTTGTTTACGCAATGTTCACTGACTCAATATATCTTTCTTTGATATTTTAAAAAAAAACATTTTACAGTTGACTAAGTGAACTCGGGTTTTTTCAATCATGATTTGAGATATCATATGCAAACGAAAAAATGAAGTAACAGTAAGAGACAAAACTACCTTCCACTTTCACTCAATTCTCCAGCAGTGGCTGAAGAAGGGCCCTTGAAGTTGATTGCAGAACCAATTCCAAAGACACCATGAGTTCTACCCAAAGTAAGCTATTTGTAGGTTGGATGGTCCCTCTCCTTGGAAAGAAAGATTATTGGAAAAACTGCTGATGACTCTGGCTGACAGCAGAACAAGTTCAAAGACTTTGAACTGGGTGGAACTACAACCTATGAATGTGACAATAGCAGTGTCAACCAAGAATTCCATGATGATTTTTTGGGAGACAAGCACCAATTAAAAAATCGTAGATATGTGATGCACATATTAACAAAAAATTTGCACAGAACAAATATTTAAAAAAAAGTTCAGAACTAAGTATTTCTTGATATACTCATAAGTTTCTACATCTAAAAATTATTGCATGTGTATAATATTCCTAAAATCGAAAAATACACATTCGTCTAAACAAGAACATACTTGAATAAATGCCAAATCAGAAAACTCTAGGGTTTACCGTCCAGATGTTGTACTATCTATTCGATGCATGCTGTGTTTGCTTTGCCGGCCAGGTTGTTCCGCACTCCGAACAATTGCCGCTACCAGAAATTGTCGCCTACTGGAAATCTCCAACGGCAAACCCAGCTGTGGCGATTGATTGCGTTGGTCGAAGTACCAAGGTTAGGGTTTTCTTCTGGGTAATCAGTGACCAGTTGTGACTCAGTTACATCAAAGGTCAGAGGTAATAATTGAGACAATGGAATGACGAAAATACGAGATTAAGAGAGAAGAGTAGGAATTATAAATTGAGCAATGTGTTTGTAGTCAGGTCTCCAGATCCGGTAAACAGGTTGTCGAGACAGAACACAGAAGCGAGAAGAGAGGGGAGCTGCAATGAGAATAATGTCCGAGTACTGAGTAGTGTAGGGTTTTTAGGTCTTTTATATGTGGGCGGTGTGTGTTGATTTGGGTTGGTGGTTTATACTTTGGATTGCTAGGCTAAATGGGTCGATTGTTAGCTATGTGTGTATGTGTATATATACGTTTATTATAATATAATCTTTCTGTGTGTGTGTGTGTATATATATATATATATATACATATATATATATATATATATTTATTTATTTATTTATTTATTTATTTATATATGGGTTTAGGATGAATTTTTTTCGGTTTTCTTTTTGGGCCATATATATAACATTGGTGTTTCTTCGTTTTTTTTTTGGTTTTTTTTTTTTGTTTGTGTGNCATTGTCAACAAATCCCCCAAGTAATTAATATGATTGGTTTCAAACTATTCTTTTTTATTTTTTTCATGGTATTAAAGAAATACATATGTATCATTTTTTGGTGTAACTACTAATTTATTTAATTCAATAAGAGTAAAATAGAGTGATTCCATCATATCTTACAAATCAATGGTTTAGATTTGTCCTCACGTTCTCACTTGGGCGCATAGTTCTCATATGATTAGGATTCTAGGTCCTTAATCAGGTGAGAACCATGTCTCAGGTGAGAACGTAAAGACAAATCCAAGCCTTATATATTTATTTATTTATTTATTTATTTATATATGGGTTTAGGATGGATTTTTTTGATTTTCTTTTTGGGCCATATATATAATATTGGTGTTTCTTCGTTTTTGTGTGTGTGTGTGTGTGTGTGTGTGTGTGTGTGAAAGACATAAAATATCTATATATTGATATATGTTTTTGTTTGACCATAATTATTGCGTTGTTATTTTCTACTATTGAAAATGAGAAAAAAAGTGAACTGATAATAGGTATTTGTTTCTTTGTCCTATTCAA
Source organism: Ipomoea triloba (assembly GCF_003576645.1). NCBI lineage: Eukaryota > Viridiplantae > Streptophyta > Magnoliopsida > Solanales > Convolvulaceae > Ipomoea > Ipomoea triloba. The sequence continues at coordinate 12,535,135 of NC_044927.1, forward strand.
ATCATAATTTTTTATATACTCTAATATCTTTGTCCTATTCAAATCATAATTTTTTATATACTCTAATATCTAAAATTTTAATTCTCATATTTTTATTGTATACTCTAATATCTAAAATTTTAATTCTCATATTTTTATTGTATTATATTATATTATATAATGTATTCCGTATTTTTTTGTCTACGTATTTATGTTAATTTTAAATAATTTTTAGATGATCTACCCCGCGTTAATGTGCTATTTACAATGATTTGAGGTTAGCCTTTCACCAATCAAGGTTAGATTGTATGCTAGGCATTAATCAATTATATTTTTCTAATTTAATTTTTATTTTGATTTGTGTTTTTTTCTGCTAATAACTACGTTTTGCTTTTATTGTAGTGGCATATTATGATATAGAAGATAGGAGATGTAGTTTTTAATTGTCAACATTGTGGTGCATTCTTTTGGGGAGATGAGAAATTGAAGAATGTGAAAGTTAATGGTGACCCAAGATATTCAGTTTGTTCTTCTAATGGAAAAATTAAGTTACCCAAATTGAATGTTCCACCCAAAATCATTTATGAGTTATTTTTCAATCCATCTCCAAGAAGCAAGTATTTTTTTTTTTGCAACATATACGGTCCTACAATAATATGTTTAGCGATCCGAATGGTCTTAAGATACTTATTTTTCTTGAACGTCAAATTTTGTATATAAAGAAGTGTTTAATAATCTATAAAGTTTGTATTTTATTAATTTTTGGATACGTACATTTTAATAAATAAAAAATGAAAAATTTGTATAATGAAATGTGTGGAGCAAATGCATATGCAATCTCATGATTTAACACACCAATAACACCAACAATTTTCAATAATCAGGATGCTTTGAGCTATTTTATGTTGAAGATTTATTATAAAAAATACAAAATCCAATTAAGATAATAAAACAAAAAATTAATAAGATTTGTTCTTATAGTTATGTTATTGTAAAAAACTCTTTGATTTTCATATATATATATATATATATATATATATATACTTTGACCGTGCATCGCACGGGTGGCATACTAGTTATACCAAACAGACCCAAGATTCCTTTTTCTTTGAAAACCAAGGAAAAACTTGTATTAATAGCTCAAAATCAAATGCTGAATACAATCCGGAATAGTGAAAAACCAACTACGAGGACCAGACTGAGAAGCCGCCGCTCGAGCTAAAGCGTGAGCAAGCGTATTCGCTGATCTAGAAACAAAGTGAAACGATATCTCAACAAATAATCGTTTCAGAGCAAGACAATCTCGAAGAACACAACCAACATAAGAATAAATCATAGAGGAACCCTCTAACATCTGACAAACTAGTTGGCAGTCTGAGTAAAGCACCAATCTCTCCCAACCATTATTCTTAGCCCAAGAGAGGGCTTCTTTAATCGCCAAAGCCTCAGCAAGAATAGGATTCTGCAGGCACCTGACCGAACCATTCATGGCCGCTACAGATCTGCTCCCACCTTCATGCGCAACAACCGCCACAAAACCATCATCCCTGTCCGGAAACACTGCAGCATCGACGTGGATAGTAATAGTATTGCTGCTCAACATAGACTGGTCAAACTGCATGGGAGCCACAGCGATAGTCTCTGCACCGTTAACACCCAAACTGTTCCACTCATGCACCAGACGGGAGGCAAGCCTCGTCACATCGCCTGGAATCCATTGTTTGTGATTCCAAACAACATCGTTCCTGCAAAGCCAGATGGACCAAAACAACGCCACACAATAGAGAATTACATGAGCATCCTTAATTTCAAAAATCCAAGAGAGCCACCCCTCAAAACACTCATCCTGCACAGGCACAGGAACATCCAAAATATTATCCCAGAAGGCACTAGTATGGATACACTGCCTAAAGAGATGTAATGGAGTTTCCGGGTGAGAGTGGCACAGTGGACACTCCACATCAATCATAACACCATGCCCCAACAGAATCGTACGAGTAGGGAGGATGGCCCTAGCACATCTCCATATAAAGTTGAGCACTTTTGGCGGAAACCTCGACTTCCACAAGCGCGACCATGCAGTGAACGGAGACAACTCCACACCTGCCCCCACAGTATTTAATTTATAGCCATGTTTAACAGTATAGATACCTCTAATGTCATCCCTCCAGCACCATTGATCCTCATAAGATAAGGAAACAGGAATCTTCCTTATTAGTTATTCCTTTCATTCGAAAGAAAACTACTGTAGTTAAAGCTCCTGGATTGAAAAAACCAATTGCTGCTGTGATGAGGAAGAAGCCTTTTACTAGATCTAGTGCCCAGTTCATCTCTAAGTTTCATGGAAATGAGAATGAACCATTGGAAATTGATTAAGTAGTTAAGAGTTGTATTTTGTATAAGAGACCCTTCTTTTGTTATGTTAGAATTACATAGGGCTCTTTATGTTGTTTTGATAAACCATGTTATTAGTGATCTCAATACTAAGCTAGTACTGAATTGGTATTTTGTATGCTGTTTTGATAAACCAATTTGCAGTAATGAATTGGTATTTTGCATTAATGAATATGTAATTTGCAGTAATGAACTTTGCATTATTTTTGGGTGTGATTTGCAGTAGGTTGTTGGAATGGTCTTATATAACCAGCTGCCATGTGAAATTTAAAATGAAACCAGCTGCTGGAATGGTCTTATATAACCAGTTGCTGCAAATTACATTAACCACCTGCCAAATGACATTTAAAATGAAAATGCAATTTTTAATGCAAATAAACTTTCATTAATTCAATCTAAGTTGAGTTGCACTTGTTTTTCTTTCTCCATACATCCCAAACACAAGTTGAATATACATCATCACACACAACACTAGTACCACTACCAACACAAATTTCCCATTACACTTGGAGTCTTCATTGGCAGCTTCTTCAATCCTTGCATTTAGCCTCTTAATTTCTTCCTCCTTTCTATTGATATTCTGTAATAGACCCGGTATTATCTTCTTCGACCTCGGACCATTCCATGAAACCACAACCTCTTTGGCCCTATTAATTTTTTCCGAACCAAATCAGTACAAAAAAAAAAATCTAGAACCCTAAAATTTCAAATCAAACCAGTACAAAAAATTTACCAAGTTGCCTGAGCATTCCCAATATCTCCTTCCAGGATTTTCATTTGTCCATGAAGTTTTGAGTTTCATTTCTTGACCACAATAACAATTTTGAAATGAAATATACTCACCATATTGCCATTGTTGCCTCAATCCACTTGAAGACGAAGAACCACCTTCGATCGTTTGTTTCGGATTTCCTCGTTGCCTCATCCTCGCTGCTTCCTTCATTAGGGTTGTTCCTCAAATTTCTCGTACGCTTATCATCGCTCATTGTTTGTTCCTCAGTTCAGAGCATAAATAAGGGCAGCCACAAATGGAAGAATAGTCAAATGGAGAGTTAAACATGAATTGTCCAAATTGCCCCTGAACTTAACGCCGGATTGACAGCTTCATTAACGAAGGACAAATTTGGGTTATAACACTAAAGTCTGGGACCACTTTATGAGACCAAAGTCATTTAGGACAAAATTAAGAAAAACCACTATAGTCGAGGACAATTTTGGGTATTAACTCTCAAATTAAACATGATAGATATATAAACAACATGCACTTCACCAAAAATAAACTATGTAGTTTAAGGGAAATAAATATAACTGAAAAATAATATAAATAAATCTTACTTGTCAGCATTTAAGTTCTGCATAATCCATTCTTGAAAAAACTTCTCAGTAGCTGTCAATTGTTGAGCTACATTTATCTGTCGTACCATGTATAGAGATCTCAACGGAATAGTAATTTTATGGCTCCTTCTTTCTCCTTATATAACATTACTAGCTGGGGTCTGGGTGGTCAAATGTTTGGATCTCAGGTGCCTTGCTAACATCATCCACTAAAATTCCTTTACCTTTATTACCCACAGATCCTTCTCCCACCTAAACATTGCTGGTTCTTCTCTTTCACCTTCTCCAACAACTTTTTCAACTTGGTCACATGTCTCCTCCATCAAAACATATTTCTCAGCAACTTTCCTTTGTTCTTTTCTCTTGGCATGTGCTGTTTGGATTAGCTGCTTGGGGAGATGCTGCTCCTACATCCTGATAGTGATTAGAAATATTAACTACATCAGCCCAAACTGGTTTTTCTCCAAGTGGTGGTGTTAGTCCAAGACTAAAGCTTGGCATATCAACCACCGTTTTTAGATATTCTTCCCTCCTCAAGAGAAGCAACATTTTTTGTGACTAGTAGTGCACATTTTTATACCTAAAAATGCACGTTTTCTATCTTAGAGTTCATGCTATTAACCATCTAGGAGGTTAGTTTTATGCTCTGTAGTCCACGTTGTTGTGCCATACAGAGCAAAAGTTTGCGCTTTCTAGTGCCCATTCTTATGGTTAATCAAATAAAATTGCACAAACCACACTATTTTTCATAAATACTTGCAGTGCATAATTTTCAATCGTATAGTGCAAATTTTTGTGCCTAGTAGTGCACATTTTCTCAACTAACAGTGCACGTTGTTCACTCATAGAGTTCAGGCTATCATCCATCTTTTAGGTTAGTTTTATGCTCTGTAGTGCATATTGTTGTGTCATATAGAGCACAAGTTTGTGCCTGCCAGTGCACATTCTTATGGTTAATCAAATAAAATTGTACAGACCACACTATTTTTTCATAAATACTTGCAGTGCATAATTTTAAACCGTATAGTGCAAATTTTTGTGCATAGTAGTGCACATTTTCTCAACTAACAGTGCACGTTGTTCACTCATAGAATTCAGGCTATCATCCATCTTTTAGGTTAGTTTTATGTTATGTAGTGCATGTTTTTATGCCATGCAGAGCAAAAGTTTGTGCTTACCAGTACACATTCTTATGGTTAATCAAATAATGGTTAATAGCTTGAACTCTAAGATAGAAAAACGTGCACTGTTATGTAGAAAAATATGCACTACTAGGCATAAAAAATGTGCACTACACGAGTGAAAATTATGCACTACTAGTAATTATTAAAAATAATGATGTCAACTTCGTTTGAAATTTGCTCGCTGAATTCATCGACTTCACTTCGTCTTCTTCGCTGAAGAGTGGCTTGTTCAAGACGAAACGCAGAAATGATAGACACTGTCAAAGCTTTGTCGTATCGTCGTCTTCGCCTGAAATTTGCTCGCTGAATTCATTGCCTTCGTCGACTTCACTTCGTCCTCTTCGCCAGAGATTAGCTTGCTCAAAAGTGAACAGAGAAAATAGAGAAGCGGGAAAGGTTAGTTGAAAGGCTACGGACGATTTTGCCCAAGAACGTTAATCTTATTACAGATCAATTAATGCGCGAATTTTGAATGTAATGGCTGAGATCATCCATCAAAATTAAATCCAATGGTCTATATTTCATCCTATTTCTCACCTAATGGTCTATATATACGTTAGTTTTCTGGTGCACACCTGCTTTAACGTGTGAACCTATGCATTGATGTGGTGCATTGATCAAATGATATCTGATGGCCCAAAACTATCCATACTACCATCCGCTGGACCGTCACTTAGATTGCACACGGGGCATTAATGGTATTTCGTCTTAGTAGTGTCTCATTCGAATTTTGTAGTTGGGTATCTCTTTTTGTTGTCCGATGATTACGGTTGGTAGGGGTCATCCGAGGGATGGGTTTGGCTGCTGCACAACGAGGATGGAGTTGCACCACCATGAAACCCCGATCGGCGAGGCGGACAGCCTTCATTCATCAGGTTTTGGTTATGTGCTCCTTTTTCTTTTTTGGTTGCTTAGTTATATGCACTGCACTCCACCCCTTTTTGGGGTGCGCCGTCTGTGAGTAGTTCACCGGTGCGCCAATTTCAAGGCTAGCACTTAGAGGGAACGGTGGTTGCGATGGCCACCATGCATATGTATTATTAACTTCTAGTTGCACCGTCAGATTTCCGTTGCACGCCAGATGAAGTGTCCAGGCGCATGGGGCCGTTGCCACCCCGTGCATTGCTGCGCCTGCTCTGTGCGTCGTTCTGGTATGCGCCCGCTAGTTTCTCGGGCAGTTGGATTGCTCTGTGTGTCGTTCTGGTATGCACCCGCTATTTTCGTTTTTCGCGTGGGAAATGCACGCGTACATTGCATCGTAGATTAACTGGTTGGGTTGGGATCGATATGCTTCTTTTTTTTTTGGGGTGATAGTGGGTATGGTAGTTGTGAGCATTCTCATGCACATGCACAGAGGTGTTTGGGTGAGGCTTGGATTTTCAAGAATGCATGCCAGTTCCCTGGTCATCCCCGTTTTCTAGGACGATCTGAACAGTTCACAGAATGTAGAGTCTTTAAACTGTGAAGTCTCCTGGGTATTGATAAGAGTTGTTTGGTTTTTGTTAGGTGGCATATTACGTATGATTATACTTTTTACCTTTCAAATTCTCTCTGTCTCTCTTTTTTGTTTTTGCTATGTATAGTTCTTCACTGCTGCAATGTTATCTCCTGCACTTCTTCAGCTTTGGCCTTGTTGATATTACTCTCATCTTCTGAGACTCACAAATTATATTAATTCACTTCCGCTGTCATGTCCATAGCATTGCACTGGTGCGCCACTTTTAAGTCTAGCAATCAGAGTGGAAGAGGGCGCCATGTTGGAGTGTGTACAACACATCGATGTCTAAATGGTTGGGTAGGTATGGGTATGTGCGCTATTTATTTATTTATTTATTAATTATTATTGGGTTTTGGTGTGTTAGTGATGAGTATGGGCATCTTGGAAATTCGCATTTTCAGCTTGGTTTTGGCAGTGTAGTTTAGATTGTTGTTTACCGTTGGCATGAGAACTTCACAGATGTTTTGCACTCCACTCAACTCTTAAATTTTCAGCACTGTTGATGGCTCTTCGTCGCCAAAGTCCGTGATAGTATCTTTGCCACGAACGGTAGACTTGGCAACCTTAAGTTCCACTGTTCTCTTCATCAACATCTCCATGCTTTCCCTATTGGCCCTATTGTCGTCAGATGCAAAAGGTTTGGGCATTACACCCATAATTTTCCTTTAAAGGAAGTTGAGTGCTCTTGATTAGTCCTGTCATTGTTTTAGAGAAGCCATGAATAATGTTGTGATGTTTTTTTAACATCAATACATGAAACTAGTTATTTGCATTGCACGGCGTACTCTGCTAGCCTAATGTTGCAATGGGGTTTTTTTTTTTTTATGCTTCTTAAATTTTGTGAAACGCTGCTTTTATTTTGTATATAGAGTATTTTTATTAGTGGGTTTTAGGTTTGCACATTTTGATTGGAGTTGGGATGGAGTATGTTTGTGGGGTTTTTATTTTGTTTGATTTAAAGGCAAAAGGATGTGTGGGTTTGTCAGAATTTTTAGTCTGGAAGGAAATTAAATCTTGGTTCCCACTCATTTGGCTTGTAATTTCATTAATGAAGTGCATTGCTCTGATAGTTATATTTTTCAAATGCACCAAAGTGCATTGTTACGGTGTGCAACAATAATTATACCGGATTCTTTTTTCACTTCTAAAATGATCTAAGCAACACTAATAATACCTTTTGAAAGTAATTAAGGAAATATAATCCCACATGTGCACAAGTTAAGAATGACATAACATTGACAGATTATTATCTCTTAATACTTGGATTGTACCCTTACCATCTAGGAGAAACCAATAGAAAAGGTAATTAGTCTCATCATTTTGCTATCTGTCTCGTTTCCATAAATTTTATGCTACCACACAGTGCACCAAGTAAATGCTCCATTCATACTTATAATAAATTCCTGTCCTCTACAGCATGACTTGCCATTTTTTAAAGGGTATTGACAAATTGTTAAGGTCATATTGTAATCTATGAAAACATTAATTGTAACTCATTTCAGTAGTTTCTAGCTGAAATTAGTGTGTAAATTATTGTCGAGTGCACTCCCAGCTTGCCTAGTTGTTATTGTAGGGATTGAACTGATCATCTACTAATATCTGCTAATCGTTGGCGGTCATACTACCCAACTCAATTTACAATAGTGTGCATGTGACTGTTGACCTCGCTCAGAAGGATGTTGTGCATGAACCGCTTGCATAGGTTGAGTACTTGTTCGGCATTCCCTCTTTGAAGGCCACAATTCCACTCATTGCAATCTTGGCCGGTGTAGGATTCCATATGCCGCATCGCTAGCATGTCTGGTGCTTGCTTTCTAGGTATTCAGCCAGCAGGTTGATCTACAACAAAACAATACCGTTAGGGAGTTGCATGCTTGTGCATTTGTAGCTATGCAACCATGTGCATCCCTGTGCATTTGGAGCTATATTTGCAAAATCCAAACGTAAACATAGTTGCCCCAACTGTAACAAAGGCTATGACTAGCATTCTCTTGAACTACACATGCAAGTATATGTATTCATTTAACATATCTATATCCCTATCCATGAACTTAATATCCCAACCTTTGTAACCAACACATATGTATATAAACTCCAAGTAAACAACCACACATATGGGTCAAACAATCGGCAAGATGTACAAGATGCTGAAACTGTCAGTATTTCAGATTCTATGACCTGGATTGCATGATTTTCTGCGTAAAATTGGTACCACATTTTAACAAAAAACTTTCCAGATAAGAAGTACAGAGAGTCTAGATTATACACAAAAAATTTCAAGCCAAACCAAGGTCTAGAAGTATTTTTCTTGATATTTTTTCCAGAACTGCTGCAGTCAGAAATGTTGCTGGCAGCACACTGCCTAATACTTACCGGATTTTTCAGAGATTGATGAGGCATATTTTTAACCAAATTTTTTTGTGGATATCAAATATTACAAGGGTAGGTTGTCCAAAAAAAATTTCAAGCAAAACGGAGACCAATAAGTATTTTTCACGAATTTAATTTCCCAACTGCACCAGGCAGACTTAGCTTTTCTCAGACAGTGTGTTTGCTGAGTTTTCTGCTTGTGCATTTTGGGGTATGAATCCATGTGCATTGCACCACGGGGGCGTGGTGTTAATGCATCTCACACAGAATACATGTATGCACTAGTAAGAAAATCTTCAGCGTTGAACCTCAATCCACAGAACCAGACATAAAATTTGTAAATCTAACCCCTAGCGATCAACCCAATAAGGCAAATGGTCTTTAAACGCAAGTTAACAATGTATGAGCATGCAACTAAACTACAGCTCCAAGCGGAATATGTTTACTTAAGTTTTGTGCACTTTGTATCATTATCTACGTGTTCTACTTTTACCAACAGCTAGCTAGCAGTGCAATATGATAAAGAGGTGATAATTACCTAATTAATTAACCAAACTCTTATATATCCCTCTGCCACCCATTTAAACATTTCACCATATACATATATATATACCCTTGCACTTCAGCTTTGTATTCAACCAACACACTCTAGTGTCATTTACCAACATTATATTGCCTCTCTTTCGCCGCCCCTTAACATTCAAACAATAAAAATGTTTACTTAAGTTTTGTGTACTTTGAACCATTATCTACGTCTTCTACTTTTAACCAGACGAGTTCCCATCACACCTTGCGATTGCAAAGAGTATTTGTTTATACTCTACAGTGCAATGTTATACATTGTTAATAGAAATGGGAAAAAAATCAGGTTTAAGCCTCAAATTGCCAAAATATTCATCCATATGACCATTAAAAGAGTTAGAATAACACAGGGTTTCTCTGTTCTTGAGTTTTGCCTTCCTCAAATTTATTCTCAACCTTGACCAGTATAATTTTAAACACTACCAATACAAATTGAACACAGCTTCAGTACCCCAGAATGAATACCCAAAACCCCCAAAAAAAGCTGCATGACCAGGAAAATAAATAAATTCCATTAAGAACCCCCACTTACCTCGCTGTGCCCACCGGTGCGCCGTCAGAAGCCTTGCAACACCCTAGAAGCCACACCGATCGCAGCCTAGTCGAATGCAGGATGAACCCTCGCGGGCGGAAAATGACGGCCGGACCGGCTCTTGGACGACCGAGACGCCTTTGCCACACCGAGCGCACCTGCCGAAGCTGGAGTTGACGGCGAGAATGGATGGCCCGGCGCACTCCTCTTCGATCGGCGACTGCCATTGGACCTAGCCATCACTAATCGCACAACCCACGGGAGCAACAGCACGGAGGAAACACTCGTCAATGAAAAAAGAGCCTGAAAAAATAAAAACAAAAAATAGGAAAAACACTCAACACACACGGGTACAGGGAATAACGTGAATACTAAAATACCCCTAACAACTTCAATAACGAAATAATAAGACATACCCAATGCACAAGGTGTTGCGTGCACCCAAATATGCTATGCAATCATGACCGTCGATTGATCAAAATGCAAGGCTAAAAGCAGTGCACACATTCACATGATAACACAATTTCACACCTGAACCTAATTCTCTCTCTCTCTCTCTCTCTCTCTCTCTCTCTCTCTCTCTCTATATATATATATATATATATATATAAATGGGTTCATGTTCAGTTGGCCTTGCGGTTGCTTTAGGTGCGTGATTTTCCTTCTTAAGGTGCATGGTTCGTGTGCTTAAGGTGCGTCAGTGGTGAAACTTAAGATGAGTGAACCTAAAACATAAGGTGCGTGGTTTTCCTTCTTAAGGTGCATGATTTGTATGCTTAAGGTGCGTGAGTTATTGAAACTTAAGGTGCACCATTTTAAAACCTTAGGCGCGTGGTTTGTGTTGTTAAGGTGCGTGGTTTGTGTACTTAAGGTGCATCGGCCTAAAGCTTTAGGTGCACGTGACTTGTGTTTTTAAGGTGCTTTGTTTGTGTGTTTAAGGTGTGTAGTTTGTGTACTTAAAGTGCGTCACTGTAATGCTTAAGGTGCATAATCGCACAACCGTACAGGAACCCTTCCCTGCACCTGAACTCTTCCATATATATATATATAGTAGAGTTTAAGTGTGGTCGCGCTTTCTCGTGTGGTCAATGCGGTTTACACCACTAGTGTTAACAAAATACACCACTCAATGTTAGAAAATGCATAACACAAATAAACACAAATATGCACCATTAGGTACGTATCACCAAAAAACACACTAGGTATGCAAATATACACCACACACTGTTCGAAAATACACAATTAGGGGCAGGGGACTAGGGTCAGGTACAGAAACTGTCAACTACAAATGTATAGTGTAAACAAATAACTTGATAATTGTTAACACATAATATGATAACTACAGGTACAGAAACTGTCAACTACAAGTATAGAATGTGTCAACTACATATACAAAATAATTGTTTACACAAAATATGATAGTTACATGTACAGAAACTGTCAACTACAAGTACAGAAGGTATCAACTACAAATACAGAATCTAATGATTATTTTTTAACTAGGGTCTATAATGCAAGGTAGACCTTAGTCCATGGTATAATTTGCCCTTATTTGGAGCCTTGAAGATATCATAGAAGATACTAAACAATATGCCAAAACTGTAACCTCAAAGATACCGAATCAGGTATTTAAACATTGTCACAACTGTGGCATACAAAAATAATAAAAATATTGGGGAACATTGTACAGAACTGATAAATATGAATACATTAAGATGTGTATCCCGCTGTCCTATAGTTCAAACCGCTTGAGGAAAAGGATATGGCTTCTAGTCTAGCCAGTAAACACCATTCAGCCACGTTTGATAATAGCTATACATACTTCTCTACATGTATTTTACAGCATCAAATAAATAGAGATTCGATTCTGGTAGGGGTGGAGAGATGGTGGTTTTGATGAGGATGAAATCGACATTGTCATGTTGACATGACACTTATCTTATTGCTCCCAGTAGGTTGGCTCCATCAAGCTTTGCTCCTTCCAGATGCTGTGCATAACATGGATGAGATGAAACATACCAGGATTACAAATAATGAAAATTACCTCAAGTGGGGAGTGGTTGACACATTCTATGAAAAGGCAAAAATTTCACAAAGAATATTTCTACTTCACTAACAAATACTCCGTAAAATTTACTATTGCAACTTAATACAGAAATCAGATATCTGATTGGGAACATGTAAATTGATTTGCAATGATACATTGTAGAGGATATTGGGTAAATGTGATCTTTTCCTTTTCCACCCTTTTCATCCTATAGGCAATGCTATTTATAGAACCTCACACGTGTAAGAACTAACTCAAATTCATGTCAAATGGAGAGCAAGAAAAACATTGACACTTACTGTATCACGAAGATTGACATGTCGAAGATAAGCTCTTTGAAGGTTTGCGCCCTTTAGATTAGCATTTGTTAACTTTGCACCCTGAATGGAGTAGTTCATGAGTTGATGATATAAACGGCATTAGAAGAAGAACCTATCTTTCTTTACTGTATCTCAGATCACTTATTATAGTTAAGAATTACGAGATAATATCATAAAATATAGAACAATGATGTTAAATCTTTATAGGTCAATTAATACACAGTTTATACCTTCAGATTGGCTCCCTCTAAATTGGCTCCTTCCAAGTTCGCATTAGTAAGATCAGCTGTCTGAAAAATTGAGTAGCAAAAGGAAAAATAGCTTAGCTTACATTCTAAATTTTATTTTCATCTGTACGAATACTGCCTAATAAATACAAAAAGTTCACATGACAGCATCATAAAACAAAAGGGGAAACCCTTTTGTCTTAAAACCAAAAACAAACAACAAATAAACTCACTAGATAGCTCCAGCAAAAAAAGTATGTGTTAAGAGAGAGAAACAAACAAAATAATAGATAGTCACTAGTGTAAATCAGTCTAAATGTACTTAACCTGCAGGTGCGCTGATCGTAAATCTGCACCGCAAAAGCTGCAGTCTATTAGACAGGCATCTGCAACAGAGTGAAGAATAGACATTGGTAACTTGATAACCAAAATCGAAAGCATTCTGCCGTGTTTAAATAGAATGCAGCTATAGAAAATTTAAAATCTAAAAGCACCCTACTTGCTCTACTTTTTACTCTTGTGATTGAATTCAACAGGAATTTTGGAGATCTATATGCAGACGATTTTGTTCCATATCATATTTCCTCTTAACTAAAGGAGCTATTGCCCTCATAATATTATATTGTCTCTCCTTGATTAAGTTCCTATAATTTCTTTTTATCCACACATAATAGTGTTCTTAGTTAATATTTAAGTCTGGCATGAGTTATACAGGTAGCTTGAGTCCTTTTTCATGCATTACTTTTTGGAATATTAGAAGTATTGAACAAAACTATAACATGCACAATCTAAATCTAACACGGAGTACCATAGAGTGTTCCTATTTAATTCAGTGAGCAGTTCCTATAATTAGGCATAATATTAATGGAAGTAAACTTCAAGCATTCTGTGATACATCACATGGAAACATGCTACTCTGGTGTATACCATATGCATGGAAGTCAACTTCAAGCACTCTGTGATACAACAATCTGGTAAAAAGCGTTTTGGCACTATACAATTTTAAAATCTTCTCTAAATGACCAGAACACATCAACAGTACTAGGACCAGCATAACCAATTGTGAATCTCACACTTCTTAGATCTTTTCTGAATATGAAATAAAACAACCGAGGAAGATAGCACTAAGTAATTATTACTGCAAGCTCATCAACTTAAGGCCTTATTTGTAGAAATATGTATGAGTCACCTAGCAGTACTAATTTAAACAGAGAAAACTCACCCTGTAAGTTTGCACTCTGAAGATTTGCACCGGCTAATAAAGCTCCGCGGAGGTTTGCTCCAGTAAATTCACATCTTTCCAAGGCCAAAAAAAATTATATGAGGCCATAGTGCAAAGGAATACAGAAGTTGAAAGAAACTATTTCGGTAACAATAGCCTGGAGAAACTGTGAAAATACAATATCAAACATAAAAATTCTAGAAAAGTTAAGATGACTGAGAGCCCTAGCACATTCAAGAGAATATAATATAACAAATATGAAAATTGTTGCAAATCCTTACTCGCGTAATGTGGCATTATGGAAAATGGAAGCCTCAGCATCCACATCCTATAATGAAGTTTAAAAAATGACTGAATTAGTGAGCAGGGAATATAAATGCTGGAATAACTCCTAGAACTTTTACCCAAAAAATCCTAAAATCAGTACTTTCAAAAATGTTTTCAAGCAAAAGGCCCAAAACTAATTAATAGCACCAAGTTAGGCATGAAACTACAAAATATGCAACTACATGAATTTATGCTGTAGATAAAAACCACTGTCAAAGGTAGCTTAAGTCACTACACATGTTCTTTTGGGGTAAGAAACAAGGCAGTGCAGCAATGAAAATAAGATACAAAAAGGCGAAAATAGCACCAATTATTTTCACATTGCTGTTTAATAAGTTAACTAAATTCATACTTTAGATATTCTTAATATACAACTTCTTTACATAATTTTAATATGTTTGTGATTTACATCTTAATTTTCACCATTGTGTTTGTTAAAAGAAATAGTAAGATAATTTTGAATTTGGTACCCTACCCTAGAGTTAATGAGTTTAGTTTTATTTACAGTGCAATCAAATAACACACACAGGTGCACTGTAAGCCGGTAAAAGATGGAGGACTTTCCAGATGTATCGAAATTGATAATGAGAGAAAAATCAAGTTTTGAAAGGAGGTCTAGTACCATGTGCACGCTTGAAGTAAATCCGTCTGCCAACATGCTTCAGATTGTTGTGTATACTTTTTAAGTGGGTTTAAGGGGGAGAAAGAATCATTTGGGGCCTTGCGACAAGGGAAATTTTTGGCTTAATACTTCTATAGTGTGATGGCTGAAGCAAATCCTCAAACCTGTTTATTTTTTTATTATTTTTTTAGATAGTGGAATCAATTTGATGAGCTAAATGCCTCAGCAAGTAGATTTTTTAAAGTCCAAAGAAGCCTGATACAAAATTTTACTTGTGAAATAAGAGGTAAAATAATCAGCTGCTTTATTCTGCATCTAGAGGAAGAAACTAACACCGTTTACCCTGCTACTAACATTAGTTTGCAGATACCTACCACTTAAAATAGAATAAAAATTGGCTAAAAGCAGGCTGTCAGCAGCCCCTTAGCAGCTGCATGTCTAATCTTGTATCACATCAAAATATTTTGGACTTGGATGATATTTGCAAGAACAGATAAACAATAACATGGTTCATAGGCAGTTAAAGCCCCTTTTTTCTTCCTAAAAATTGAAAGTATGCTAGGCAGCAAGTACTAATTCAAATCAGAAATGGGCATTTCCTTCCTCTACAAATATTACAGTATTACACAGAGAGTACAAAAGCATATAAATTTAGAATTTCACATAGTATAATGGAAAAAATTACCTTGAATTTTGCACACTGAAGATTTGCACGTGAAAAAAACACATTTTTAAGACATGCATAACTGAAGTCGACAAAGGACAGGTCCTGCATATCAAATGCAAGACATCAGACATAAGTTGGGATGCATGCTTAGCTGCCAAACAGGGAGGAAAATAAGTCAAAATGAAACAAGGGCATGGATGTCTAACTAACAAGCCACATAAAAGGATATAATGATTTTCCTAGCTCCCGCAAGAGAATAACAAGCCATAAATTTCCTATAGAAGTTTAGGAACTTAACAAAGAAAGTCAAGGAAGGCGGGATTCAGATAGAATTTCAGACTAATCTATAAATATAAGTTCAGAATATGACCAAGTAACTGGGAATGGTTTGGCATTGGAATATTTTACCAATTTAGAAAGGTCAAGGCCAGAAAGATTAACCCCACGAAATCTGACTCTTTCAGATTGTATGCATTTGATGATATCAGTGCGTGTCAATTCAGAAACCAACTCCTCTTCCTCCTTCCTCTTACTTAATGCAGCTATAATTCCATCAGCCAGTCCCTGAAACAAGCATGCAAAATTAAAACTCAGCAGAATAGCAATGTTATCATGATGCTAACAAGCAAAACACATTTTGGTCAGTCCAGCACAATTGAACATGCATACCATAATCACACTCTCTAAACAGTAGAAACCTCATTTTGTGTTCTACTTCCATAGAGGAAGGAATTTAGAGCTTATTATGCATCTATGTACTTGAAACAAGGCAACTACGCAATGAAGACGTAAAATGCAGGCATAGATACTATCAATCAAATTAGGTTGTGTCCAACTTTTTCATGTTGTATAGGCATTTTCTTCATTTTGAGAGGTAAAGGTGATAATTCCCATCATTTATGGGCCCAATTAGACATGATTTTTCTTCTTTTTCTTTTGAACTCCAATGGCAGGCATATAAATTTCCTTCCCCGCATATCTTCAGACAGAAAGCCAGAAAGGTTCCACTTCTTTCCTCTAGGGCATGGCACTATGACAATTATAGCACAATATCAATAATGTCAATAAAGGGAGAAAAAAGATTAATTACAAGAAGTTGGTAGTACTCTGCCTCTCGCAAGAGTTCTGAATATTCAAAATCTTTCAGAGTGGGGACAACACCATCCCTCAACCAATTTAGAATATGCCGAAAGTGTTTCCCATCCCTGTCAACAAAAATATATCCCTGCAGCAACACAATATAATACTATCAAAAATCACAAAACCGAGGGTCCTAAATACTTATGTATCATTCCCAAGTGGAAGACAAAGATCGTACTAACAAAATACTTATCAAGAATGATTTAGAAATGAGCAAATTAACTTCAGATGGAAGAAGAAATGACAATGCCTGATTGCCTTCACACTCAAGACCCAATGATTTTAAAAAAGGTCAGAAAGACCCGATTACTTGAACATTGCCATTATCTATAAGGTGGAGAATTGTGCTATTAAAACACATCAGTTTGGCTAAGTAATAGAACTTCAAGGAAAAAGGATCCAGTTGCTAATGGAAAGTGCGGAAGGCTTCTATATTACAATGTGCTCAAGAAATTAATGACTAAATGTATCAACCTTCTTCCAAGTTCTAGCAAGTAGATACCTTTTCAGAGTCCTGGCAGAGAGTGTGCCGACCACTGAACATCGCAGCAAGCATTGAATCAGGCTCACGCTGTGTCAGGGTATCCACTGTGGTGCAAAATTTCTTCCCTCCTTCAAGAAATAAGCAATAAACATATAAAACAATAAGGCCCCGTTCAAGAAAAGAAAGGATCCTAAACCCCAAACCTAATGAACGATCAAATGATATGAAACCCACTAATCCACTCATTCGCTGAAACCTAAAAGGCAAAACCCAATATTGTGCTGTCAAAGTGTAATTACTGCTTCAAATTGTACCACCTGCTTCATTGAATGTACAAATTACACGAAGAAAACGAAGACAAGATTTTCAAAACTGTTATTTTTGCTCAAATAGTCGAAGATCGGCGCTGGAATGGTTGACTACAGTAGTGAAAGGGATGAACGAATGAGGGAACTCACCGATATTGAGGCGAACCAATGAAGAAGCAGAGGCGTCGGAGAAGAAGGTCATTTACCGGCGAATTTTAATCCAATGAGGTTCAGAGTTTCCCAAAGGATCTAGACTGTATTAACGGTGGCTTAGCACTCCTCTAGACTGCTACTCGCCTCTTCGCGCTCCTTGCATTGATATGACTAGTTGACTGCCGCTAATCGTGCGTGCAAAGTGAAATGCCAGTTCAGTTTTCGGAATATTGGACCGGGATAAAATGTTGCGATTCTTAACGTATTTGACAAATTTAATTGCATAAAAGTAGGTTGGGCAATACCAACTACCAAGTATGAATCAATTGTGAATTGCTACTAGTATTTTATGTGTGATACACAAATTTCAAGTAAATTATATAAGAGTAATGTTGATAGGGATTATATCCTACTTAAATATTTAATTAAATACTCGGATATTATAAAGGAGGTTATTGTAGACACGGAAAATTTGAACCGACAAATGGACCGATTAAATTATTATTGGGCTCATTTTGAGATTGATTATTGGACCAATTTAATTAATTGGGTTATGATAATTAATTTAATTAGCCCAATTAAATTGATGTTGAGTAATTGAATTAATGAGCCGAGCCCAATTCCTATTTGAATTTAATAATAATTATAATTATAATTTAAATATAATTTTATTATATTTGAATTTAATAATTATAATTAATTTGAATTTGAATTAGATGATAGAATTTTGAACTTGGACTTGATTGTGGCAATGTTCATTCCTCTTAATTAATTAATTAATTAATTAAGGAGTTTGTTGAGGGAAGTTGGTTGCACACTCCACTATAAATAGAGCTCCTCATTTCACATTTAAAACACACCTTGAAGATTGAAGACTTGAGAGCTTTTGAAAGCATTGAAGGCATTTTGAAGCAGTTAGAGGCTTGAATATCACGCCTTTGAATCCCGGAAGGCCATGCCACTTGAATCCCGAAAAGCTACGCCATTTGAATCCCGGAAGCTACGTCAGTTGAATCCCGGAGGCTACGCTATTTGAATCCCGGAGGCTACGTCACTTGAACCCGGAGGCACTTCAGTAGAACACGTCAGTGAAGAACCAGAGGACTATACAGAGATTTTGTACCCGCACCTTCAATTACACACACACTGTAACCCGATATTGTGAATATATACAATTTCGCATTTTTTGTGTTTACAGATTTTGGCACGCCCAGTGGGACAGCTCTACCTCTCATCTCTTCACTTCCAAGCTATACAAAGAATCTAAATGGCGTCAAGAAATCCCTCATCCAAGAAGACCTACGCTCAAGCTACCGACTCTAAGGCATCTTCTGTGGCCGGCTCCGACAGGCGCGGGGCACAAGGTGCACTGACTCGAAGTCGAGCGAGGGACCTGGGGGTGGAGTTGGACGAGACCCAATGCATCGCCCGCAACATTGTCCGGAGGCTTGGAGGCGGCTCCACTAGGCCACGGAGCGCTGCATATGACAAGGGTTCATCTGCTACAACGAAAACTACCAGCAACAAGGGCCCTACGAGTCCTACTCCATCAAGCGAGCCCCTTAGCAGCGGAAGCTCATCTCCCATATCTCATCCATCGCCGATGTGGAAACCAGCCTCGGAGTGGACCCGCGTCTACACAGTCATGCCCGCTATGGCAACAAATGCAGCTTCGGTGGAAGAACAACTAGCAAATATCACCAAAGCTCTGGAGGGAATAAGCGGGCTTCTTCACAGTCAGGAAAGGAGAATTAATGATCTAAGTGAAAAGGTAGAAAGCGGAAAGAATGGCGAAACAAGTCGAGCTTCCGAGAAACGACCTCAAGAAGAGGCTATTGACGTCGAGTCGCCACGTTATCAAAGTAGGCACATGGAAGAGACTACCTCTCGTCCGCATCCCGCTGAAAGGAGTGTTCAAGTTTCTGGGGGCATGATACACGTCGACCAGCTGAATGACTATATCATAGGAGCAATCAAAGGGAGACTCGAGGGAGGACAACCTTCATACACTTACTCCAAGCCTTACACCCAAAGGATTGAAGAAATGAAGATGCCACTGGGCTACCAACCTCCCAAGTTTCAACAGTTCGATGGAAAAGGCAACCCGAGACAGCACATCGCCCACTTTGTGGAAACTTGCAACGATGCTGGAACATATGGAGATTTCCTCGTCAAGCAGTTTGTTCGCTCTTTGAAGGGCACCGCCTTTGACTGGTACACTGACTTGGAGCATGGCTACATCGACAGTTGGAGTGACATGGAGCGTGAATTCTTAACTCGTTTCTATAGCACAAGAAGAACTGTTAGCTTCTTGGAGCTCACCACCGCTCGCCAATGGAAGGATGAACGCGCAGGCGCTTACATTGAGAGATGGAGGGAATTGTGCCTCAACTGCAAGGAAAAGATATCACAAAGTTCAGCAATTGAGATGTGTATCCAAGGCATGTAGTTCGGGCTATCATACATCCTGCAAGGTATTAAGCCCAGGACATTTGAGGAATTATCCAGCCGTGCTCACGACATGGAGTTGAGCATTGAGAACAACAGAGGGCTTAATATGTCAAGTATGCCTAGCTCCTCCAAAGCACCTGCAAGGCAAGAAGTCAAGAAAGGGGGCAAACCCTTCCCAAAGCAAGAAAAGAAGGAAGCTATGAACGTGAAAACATCACCAGTGCGGGTTTTCACCAAAGTGACTGAGAAGCCTAGGCCTAGGTCATTCTTTGGGCCATCAAGGGGAGCTAGAATCATTGAAGAGATGTAGCAGAAACAGTATCCGTTCTTGAACTCTGACGTTTCGCCCATGTTTGATGAGTTATTAAAACTCAAGTTGATTGATTTACCAGAGATGAAACGCCCCGAAGAAGCTTCTAGGGTGGATGACCCCAAATATTGCAAGTATCATAGCCTCCTCGGACACCCGATCGAAAAATGCTTTGTTTTTAAAGATAAAGTAATGGCGCTAGCTCGCGATGGAAAGATTGAACTTACTAATGCGACTGCAAGCTCTAACCAAATCTCATGTGGGATGTTCGCACCATTACTCGAGGAGGATGGTGAGAATGATGGGGGCAAGCAATGCAAACGCCCGCTTCCCTTTATTGTGAAACATACTAGGGGGCAATACTCAAAGCCACCACAAGTTGATTCAGTCTACGAGAGGGATTGGGTGCTCGTTACCCATAGAAAGCAAAGGAATGATGCTGGGCCTGTTAGGCCATTGAAGAGAATGACGAAGCGATGGATTAAGAAAAGGCCAGCAAGAGACCTTGTTTTTGACGTGGAGAAGAAGGGGCATCCCAACAAGCCGCGAACACCGCTTACCCTGGCTCAATACATGCCAAAGATGTTTCATCAGCATGGGACAGATATTCTTGGGGTTGGTCTGAATACTAAGGAAAAACATATTGAAGTTGGAGAATGTTTATTCCCTGTGGTCGAAGGAAGCGACGAGATCCAAGTCCACAAAGCTACCTCTTTCACCACCGAGATAACATTCAAAGATGAAGATCTATTACTGGGTGGAACCCCTCACAATCGCCCACTGTTTGTTGAAGGTTATGCTCGTGACCAAAAGAGTAAAAGAATTTTGATTGATCAAGGATCGTCCGTGAATATTCTATCACTTCGAGCTGTGAAAGAACTGGGTATTTCAACTGATGAGCTCTCGCAAAGCCGCTTGATGATCCAAGGATTTAATCAAGGCGGGCAACGAGCCCTGGTATTATTAGACTCGATCTCAAGATCGGATCTTTGAGTTCAAGTACTTTGTGTTATGTGATAGATGCAAGAACATCCTACAATCTATTGTTGGGTCGACCTAGGATACATGAAAATGGAGTAGTTCCTTCATCATGGCACCAATGCTTAATGTTTGAGAAAGGCGGTGTGATAGAGAAGGTCGTCGCCGATGAAATCCCATTCACCGAGGCAAAGTCATACTTTGCAGATGCGAAATTTTACTTAAAGAAACAAGTCGTTGAAGACGACGTTGATAAGAGCAGTAATGATACACCCCCCGATCCGAAATGGAAGGGCAAGCAAGTCGTAGACCAAAGTCATTGTGACCAGGAACTTGTTTTCCCATTGACTAGAATTGAGCCATTAAAAGCTACCCCGGTCAACCCGTTGGAAGATCAAGTGCGGGTGGGAACAAGTCAGACATTGCCCACAAAACGCACAGATGGTTTTGACCCCAATGCCTATAAACTCCTGTTTAAAGCAAGCCTCGACCCCAAGGAACCGCAGAAATTGGGTAGGCTCATTCCAAAAGCCGGTGGTAGAGGCAAGTCAAACCAGCAGGAGCCACATGCACGCAAAGGATTATTCTATGTCCCTCCTAAACCCGTACGAATTTTTATAAATAGAGCTACAAGCAATTGTATATCTACAGATGAAGGTGAGTGTGATCCACAACTCACTCCTGCCAATGGCAAAAGGAAGTCAGTTTTCAAGAGAATGGGGAAGATAGAGTCTTAGCGCTCAGTCTTTGATAGATTAGGGTCAAACCCTCAAGCCCCCAAAAGAAAGTCAATCCATGATCGACTTGGAGTTGTCCAAGATGTGAAAAACAACGCAAGTCATCCTATTGAAGCGGAACCTTCTAAAAGGCCTCGAAGCATGATTCCTTCTCGTATGAGACGAGAAACAGATATTCATATTTCATGCGGAAAGGTGCTGAAAGTCCAACCTAGGACCATTGTACACACTCATGTACATAAATGGGAGAATGAGGAAAGCATTGGCTCAAGTGATGATGTAGCACCACCTCAAGGCGAGGAGGCGTCGTCTTTCCACATCACTCTATGTGATGAGATCCCGATTGAGGGAAAAGACGCAGAAGAGGCACCCCACGAGCTAGAAGAAGGGGTACGAGCTGCAATAGACGAATTAAAGAAGGTTGATCTAGGAACTCCTGAGAATCCTCGGCCTATCTTCATTAGTACACTTCTTTCTGATGAAGATGATGAAATATATGTCGAATTACTAAAAGAGTACATTGATGTCTTCGCATGGACGCACAAGGAAATGCCAGGGTTAGACCCAAAGGTGGCAGTACACCGCCTAGCAGTGAAAAAGACATGTCGTCCAGTCAAGCAAGCTCAACGGCGCTTTCGCCCTGAACTTATTCCCTCAATTGAAGGAGAAGTCAACAAACTTATAGAGGTCGGATTTATTCGCGAAGTGAAATATCCAACTTGGATATCCAGTATTGTGCCCGTGCGCAAGAAGAACGGCCAAATTCGCGTATGTGTAGACTTTCGGGACCTTAATGTTGCATGCCCGAAAGATGACTTCCCACTTCCCATCACAGAATTGATGATAGATGCTGTAACCGGGCACGAGATCATGTCATTCATGGATGGCTCCTCTGGTTACAATCAGATTTGCATGGCGCCGGAAGATGAGGAGTTGACAGCGTTCCGAACGCCTAAAGGCATTTATTGCTACAAAGTGATGCCCTTTGGTTTGAAAAATGCAGGTGCTACATACCAAAGGGCTATGCAGAGAATATTTGATGACATGCTTCACAAAATGGTGGAATGCTACGTCGATGACTTGGTTGTGAAGTCAAAACTTCGCACAGATCACTTGGGACATTTAAGAAAAGTCTTTGACCGCTTGCGAAAGTTTCAACTTAAGATGAATCCCTTGAAATGTGCTTTTGGGGTTGCTGCTGGGAAGTTTCTTGGGTTCACTGTTCGACATAGGGGCATCGAGATCGAACAAGCTAAGATCGACGCTATAATGAAGATGCCCGAACCACGAAACCTTGATGAGCTTAAGAGCTTACAAGGGAAGTTAGCATACATCCGAAGGTTCATATCAAACCTGGCAGGAAGATGTCAACCCTTCAGTCGGCTAATGAAGAAGGGCACCCCGTTCGTATGGGACGAGGCGTGCAAGAATGCGTTTGAAAGTATCAAGTCATACTTGATGAAGCCGCCCGTGTTGACCGCTCCTACTCACGGTCGCCCACTGATCCTTTATATCTCTGCCCAAGAAAGCTCTGTGGGTGCCCTGCTTACTCAAGAAAATGACAATGGGAAAGAGAATGCCCTCTACTATCTCAGTAGAATGATGACCCCGAATGAGTTAAAATACTCTCCAATTGAGAAGCTATGTTTGGCACTCGTGTTCGCCATTAAAAAGCTTAAGCACTATTTTGAAGCCCATATCATTCAACTTGTGTCGAAAGCGAACCCGGTAAAGTTTGTTATGGCGAAAGTCATTCTCTCTGACCGCCTGGCAAGGTGGTATTTATTGTTTCAACAGTTTGAAATCGTCTATGTGCCACAAAAGTCTGTCAAGGGGCAAGCTTTAGCCAATTTCTTAGCAGATCACCCAATACCGGCTGAATGGGAGTTATCTGATGACCTACCTGATGAGGATGTGCTTATCATTGAAGTCCTACCCCCATGGAAGATGTATTTTGATGGAGCTGCGCATAGAAGAGGGGCAGGAGCTGGAGTTGTGTTCATCACCCCGGAAGGTGAAGTGTTGCCATATTCATTCACCTTGACAGAGCCATGTTCAAACAATGTTGCTGAGTATCAAGCATTGATACTTGGGCTAGAGATAGCGGTTGAAATGAAACAACTAAGAATCAACATTTATGGAGATTCAAAGTTGGTCATTAACCAAGTGATGGATCTGTACGAAGTGAGGAAAGCAAAGTTAGTCCCGTACAACAACTACGCAAAGATACTCATACAATGGTTGGGGGACATCACGATTGAACATGTACCAAGGAAAGAGAACAAGCAAGCTAACGCCTTAGCCGCATTGGCTTCAACTATTGCTCATCCTACAGCTCGAGTACAAGTATGTCAAAAGTGGGTAGTTCCACCTATCTTCAACGAAGATGGCTCAGTCGATAAAACTATTGAACTCCCTACTGCTTCCGTTTACGACATTAGCCAAGATGACTGGAGGCAGCCGTTGATTGATTACTTCACTGATGGGAAGTTACCAGAAGATCCTCGCAAGAGGGTGGATATAAAGTGCCGAGCTCCTCGTTTCATCCACTATAATGAGACGTTGTATCGTCGTTCATTTGATGGAGTCTGGCTCCGATGTCTAGGAGAAGAAGAGGCATTATAAGCCATGCAAGAGCTCATTCTGGGGTTTGTGGTGCACATCAGTCCGGCCCTAAGTTGCATTTCCACATTAAACGAATGGGTTATTATTGGCCTACAACGGTAAAGGATTGCATAGATTATGCTCGAAGGTACCAAGCTTGTCAAGTTCATGCAAACTTTATCCATCAACCACCAGAACCTCTACACCCAACAGTCGCATCTTGGCCGTTTGATGCTTGGGGACTTGATGTGGTTGGCCCAATTACGCCCAAGTCATCTGCAGGGCATACATACATATTGGCCGCCACCGACTACTTTTCAAAGTGGGCAGAAGCCGTGGCATTAAAAGAAGTAAAGAAGGAAAAAGTGGCAAACTTCCTCCGTGTTCATATCATCTATCGGTTCGGCATCCCACGATATATCTTGACTGATAATGGGAAACCCTTTGACAATAAATTGATGGACAAGATCTGCAAGCTGTTCGACTTTCAGCAGCGGAACTCATCAGCATATTACGCAGCTGCGAATGGGCTTGCGGAAGCTTTTAACAAGACCTTATGCAGTCTATTGAAAAAAGTGGTCTCAAAATCGAAACGTGATTGGCATGACAGAATGGAAGAAGCGTTATGGGCATATAGAACCACATACCGCACACCTACTCAAAGCACTCCATATTCTTTGGTGTATGGCGTGGAAGCAGTCTTACCTCTAGAGTGCCAAATACCTTCTTTGAGGTTGGCCATACAAGAGGATTTCACTGATGAGGAAAATGCCAAGTTACGCTTGGCTGAGTTAGAAGCTTTGGATGAAAAACGGTTACAAGCTCAACAGAGCTTGGAATGCTATCAAGCTCGTATGTCAAGAGCCTTTAACAGAATGGTGAGGACCCGTTCCTTTCAAATTGGTGACAAGGTACTAGTTGTTCGAAGACCAATCATTGTGACACGGAAAACCGGCCACAAGTTCACTCCAAAATGGGATGGTCCCTATGTGGTTCAAGAAGTATACACCAGTGGGGCTTACAAGTTGGTTAGTGAAGATGGTTTGAAGGTTGGTCTAATCAATGGGAGATTCCTAAAGCTCTACTACCCTTTAAACTTAGGGTATCAACACAAGTCATAAACGCTCCTGGCCCGCATGAGTTAAAACTGTGAACGGCTTTACTTATTTAAGAAAAAATCATTTGAACTACGTTTGACTTGATCTCCTTCGCAGGAGTACGTAGGCAGCTTAGAAACACTTTCTCTTCTAAGTTCAGTCATAATTAAAATAAATCCTTTTTGTGTCAAGTCCGTTCGAAACAACTTAGATTCATTGAAGTTTAATCATTTCATTGTATGTTATGATTTAAAGTAGATTCTCTCGTTAGTTGATTTCGAAGTGACTCATTTGGGGTTTATTCAAGCTCATTTTTGCACTTGTGATCAAAGAAAATTGTTTGCAAGTCTCGTGAAAAGGAAAAAAATAATGAATTCAACTCACGTCAAAGTCTCGTTTCAAGAGAAAAGAACTCATACAAAGTCGAAATAAAAAAGCATAAACTAAAGGAGTACGATATCTAAACATCAAAGATCTACACTATTCGAAAATTCATCAAATCTGCTTTGTCTACTTCTAGATCTTTCTCTGCTAAGGAAAGCTTACCTTTATCTTCATCTGTCAACATGGGAGTCTCCTAAATGCGTTTCACACTTTCTTCAGCAGAATTCACAGCCTCTTGTGATGTGTTGTGCTGTTCTTGAGCCTTAGTCACAAGTTCTTGGAGCTTTGGCCTTTCCTCATAGATCCTTGTCAACTCCTCCCTTGAATCCTTTATGGTTTTCTCAGCCTCCTTTATGGTTTTCTCTGCTTCCTTTATAGCTTCTTCTAGGAGGGTCACTTGTCCGTTAGAATCCTCAAGGATCTTTTGCTTCTCCGATAGAAGGGTGTGAGTTTCAGAGAGCTTTTGTTGAGCATCCTTGAGAGCACTTTGCGCCAAACATAACTCCGCAGCTTGAGTTTCAACTGGCACCGCTTCTGAGTGCTTAGATCGTATCTTATCATAATACTCAGCCTTCTTAAAGAAAACATCCACCCTGTTCTCTAATGATGACAGGTCTACCGCGTTATGTTTCATAAGTTGGATTTGTCTCTCAACACTTCCTTTGAAAGAAGAAACACTTTCAGCTGGAGTTTCCTTTAACTTCTCGCAGATATCATTCCAAATGCCTGCGATCATGGCCATATACTTTGACATGAAGGAATCTGCACTAGGAAGAATAGAGACATGAGACGGTTCCGGTCGTGCTCCTTTGTGAGGTGGGTTTGAGGGAAACGGTGATTGCTGAGATGCTACCACTTGATTGAGGGATTCAGAACTGTCGCTATGTTCCACCTCGCCTATAGAAGAATGTTGATTCGATGACCGGGCGTCATTACTGACATGTAGCCCAGCAGAACCCTATAAAAGGAATACATATATCAATAAGGTTAAGATTTTGAGTCATTGTGAAAGGGAAAAGTTTAGGAAAGTTTCCTAACCTCAGTCGATGGTCTTCTGTTTCGTTTAAAATTGCGATCACTATCAACATCCTCGTCCGAGCTTCGGTGCCTCACTTGCTCCTCCCTTCTCTTTTGGGTTGCATGTTTTGACACTTAATCGTGGGGGGGCATCCTGTACTGGTGCTTTGCCTTTTCTCAAAGTATCCAGTTGATCCCTTTGTTCTTGAGTTATTCCCTCTCTAACGGTTACATTTGGGTCACCATTAATGACTATGTCTTTGACACGAGTCTCAAGGAGATTTGCATGCACATCAACCAACCAGGCTTTGTAGGTGTCTGACACATGTTTCTTTGGAAAAGTCGGGATCATGGGAAATGTGGCCCTAGACATAGAGTTGAAGTGCTCATACTGGCGATGGAGTTGAAATCCCTTAGCAAGTGTGACGTCGCGGTCATCCGTTAGTAACAAACCGGGGGCAGATGCTTGGTAGAATCCAAACTGACGACTNATTTAAAGTAGATTCTCTCGTTAGTTGATTTCGAAGTGACTCATTTGGGGTTTATTCAAGCTCATTTTTGCACTTGTGATCAAAGAAAATTGTTTGCAAGTCTCGTGAAAAGGAAAAAAATAATGAATTCAACTCACGTCA
The DNA here is from genome assembly GCF_003576645.1 of Ipomoea triloba. Lineage (NCBI taxonomy): Eukaryota > Viridiplantae > Streptophyta > Magnoliopsida > Solanales > Convolvulaceae > Ipomoea > Ipomoea triloba. Next base: position 12,562,736 of record NC_044927.1, read on the forward strand.
AAGTCTCGTTTCAAGAGAAAAGAACTCATACAAAGTCGAAATAAAAAAGCATAAACTAAAGGAGTACGATATCTAAACATCAAAGATCTACACTATTCGAAAATTCATCAAATCTGCTTTGTCTACTTCTAGATCTTTCTCTGCTAAGGAAAGCTTACCTTTATCTTCATCTGTCAACATGGGAGTCTCCTAAATGCGTTTCACACTTTCTTCAGCAGAATTCACAGCCTCTTGTGATGTGTTGTGCTGTTCTTGAGCCTTAGTCACAAGTTCTTGGAGCTTTGGCCTTTCCTCATAGATCCTTGTCAACTCCTCCCTTGAATCCTTTATGGTTTTCTCAGCCTCCTTTATGGTTTTCTCTGCTTCCTTTATAGCTTCTTCTAGGAGGGTCACTTGTCCGTTAGAATCCTCAAGGATCTTTTGCTTCTCCGATAGAAGGGTGTGAGTTTCAGAGAGCTTTTGTTGAGCATCCTTGAGAGCACTTTGCGCCAAACATAACTCCGCAGCTTGAGTTTCAACTGGCACCGCTTCTGAGTGCTTAGATCGTATCTTATCATAATACTCAGCCTTCTTAAAGAAAACATCCACCCTGTTCTCTAATGATGACAGGTCTACCGCGTTATGTTTCATAAGTTGGATTTGTCTCTCAACACTTCCTTTGAAAGAAGAAACACTTTCAGCTGGAGTTTCCTTTAACTTCTCGCAGATATCATTCCAAATGCCTGCGATCATGGCCATATACTTTGACATGAAGGAATCTGCACTAGGAAGAATAGAGACATGAGACGGTTCCGGTCGTGCTCCTTTGTGAGGTGGGTTTGAGGGAAACGGTGATTGCTGAGATGCTACCACTTGATTGAGGGATTCAGAACTGTCGCTATGTTCCACCTCGCCTATAGAAGAATGTTGATTCGATGACCGGGCGTCATTACTGACATGTAGCCCAGCAGAACCCTATAAAAGGAATACATATATCAATAAGGTTAAGATTTTGAGTCATTGTGAAAGGGAAAAGTTTAGGAAAGTTTCCTAACCTCAGTCGATGGTCTTCTGTTTCGTTTAAAATTGCGATCACTATCAACATCCTCGTCCGAGCTTCGGTGCCTCACTTGCTCCTCCCTTCTCTTTTGGGTTGCATGTTTTGACACTTAATCGTGGGGGGGCATCCTGTACTGGTGCTTTGCCTTTTCTCAAAGTATCCAGTTGATCCCTTTGTTCTTGAGTTATTCCCTCTCTAACGGTTACATTTGGGTCACCATTAATGACTATGTCTTTGACACGAGTCTCAAGGAGATTTGCATGCACATCAACCAACCAGGCTTTGTAGGTGTCTGACACATGTTTCTTTGGAAAAGTCGGGATCATGGGAAATGTGGCCCTAGACATAGAGTTGAAGTGCTCATACTGGCGATGGAGTTGAAATCCCTTAGCAAGTGTGACGTCGCGGTCATCCGTTAGTAACAAACCGGGGGCAGATGCTTGGTAGAATCCAAACTGAAGTAACAAACCGGGGGCAGATGCTTGGTAGAATCCAAACTGACGTAACAAACCGGGGGCAGATGCTTGGTAGAATCCAAACTGACGACTGAAGCCGGGGGCAGATGCTTGGTAGAATCCAAACTGACGACTGAAGCGAGGGGCAGATGCTTGGTAGAATCCAAACTGACGACTGAAGCGATGGGGTACATAAGGCTCAGCCTTACATTGGCGTCCTTGGCGTAAAACAAGAAAACTAGGGCGCAAACATATGAAATATTCAAAATTATCTTTACCCCCTCTCTTTTCATCACAGAAAAAGAAGTCTCTACCATTTTGACGAGATGTGCAAAGCCAAGACGCGTGTTCGCCCTTAAAAATCCTCTTACGAGCATCAATTCTGTCGTAATGCTTAGCACCGCCTTCTCCGAAAGAAATGACCATCTTTGGAGACAACAACATGAGGCTAGGGGTCTTGAAGTGAGTATTGAAGTAAGCTGCTAGCCATCCATATACATAATGGATGGGGAAGGGAGTGCCGATTTGACCAGGAGAGAAAGACTCTGAAATCGAGTTTCGCATGTCATGTTAATTGCATAATATGTTTTGTTTTTCATAAATCTATGCCGATGTGATAGTATAATTTTTTGTTAATTAAGGAGTAACATCCTTATTTTAATTAAGATTGTAAATCAAGTTTTTCCAAATCACATAAAGTTTAGGCATAAATTGTGACTAATTATATGTAATATAATGAAATTTAGCCCACAGACAATTTTGTTATATTTGTATGATTAATTAGGATAAAAATACCAAGCTATGATCATAATTTAGCTCATAGGCAATTATGTGTCGGCGTATAGTTTTTGGTAGTTTTTATCATTGAGAATAGAAATTCAACCTTGTACCCATCTCATTTCTATTCTAAAAGTTTTCTAAGGCCTTTTTTTGCGTAAAAATTTAGCCTACAAGCAATTTTTATGGTATTTGGATCTAGGACATGCATCATTTAAATTGGTAATGTATGCAATTCAAATCTTTCTATGCCTAAAAAATTCTAATCCAAACCTTTTACCTTTACAGCATCTCAATCCGTTACTCACACATATTTGAACATCGAAGTTCAAAAACTTAGAGGCAACAACTATAAGATATAGAAATAAATGATTCTTCTTAATTTAGGGTGGAAGGACTTGGACTTCGTTATTTATAATGAGAAACCACATGTTCCCACTAAAGACAATACCCAAGATGACATTGCGCTATATGAGCAATGGGATAGATACAATCGACTCAGTACAATGTACATCAAGGCGAAAATATCTAATAGGATTCGGGGTTTTGTTAGTGAGAAGCATAAGGATGTCTAAGCATTGTTCAAGGCTATTGATGACCAGTTCGTCACTTCAAAAAAGGCTTTAGCAAGCACCCTCATCATGAGATTCTCCTCTCTCCATCTCACTTCCGTCAAAGGTGTGCGTGAGCACATCATGGGATTGCGGGACATTGTGGCTCAACTTAAGACTCTTGGGCTAGATATGTCAGATGACTTTGTTGTGTACTATGCTTTGTACACCCTACCATCACCGTATGGACCTTTTAAAATATCTTATAACACACATAAGGAAAAATGATTCATAAATGATTTAATGACCATGTGTGTTCAAGAAGAAGGAAGATTGGTGATGGAAATGGGTGAAAGTGTCATGCTGGCTATGGCATGTGACAAGTCTAGATCTGGCAAATCTCAAGGTTCCACTTCTAAGGCTAGGGGGAAAGTAAATATTCCTCCTCAAGTTGATATAAAGAAGGTGCATAAGTGTTTCTTCTGTAAAAAAAAGAAGGGACACATGAAGAAAGATTGCACCAAGTACAAAAAGTGGGTCGAGAAGAAAGGTAATCTATCCTCATTTGTTTGTTATAAATCTAATATGTCTGAAGTTAATGTTAATACTTGGTGGATTGATTATGGTTCAACAATCCACATTGCAAACTCTTTACAAGGAATGCAAGATCTGAGGAGGCCGATGGGAAATGAACGAACCATCTTATCAGGAAACAAGATGGGGTCACAAGTGGAAGCTATTGGAACATGCAAGCTAGTTTTAAGTAGTGGTTTTGTTTTGGTTTTAAATAAGACATTTTATGTACCAAGTTTCTCCCAAAACTTGGTTTTGATATCGAGACTTGTACTGATGGGTTTTTCATTTACTTTCCAAGACAAGTGTTTTAATATTTTTAATAAATCAACTCGTGTTGGATATGATACATTGTCTGATGGTCGTTATCGTTTACATTTACAAAACAATGCACTTATAGTTCATTGCATGCTCACTCCGGTTCTAAATTAAAAGATCAAGTGTTAGTGAGAACTCCTCCTGTTATGGCATCGAAGATTAGGTCATATCTCCCTTGAACGTATAAAGAGATTAGTAAATGATGGGGGTACTTAGTACTCTTGATTATGTTGATTTCGAGACTTGTATAGATTGCATTAAGGGAAAGCAGACGAACAAGTCTAAGAAAGGTGCCAAAAGGAGTTCAAACATATTGGAAATCATGCATACTAACATTTGCTGTCTAGATATGGATATGCCAAGTCAGAAGTATTTCATCACCTTCATTGATGATTACTCGCGATTTACTTATGTGTATTTGATTCATAATAAAAATGAAGCATTGGATGCCTTCAAGTCTTTTAAGGCTGAAGTTGAGAACCAATGTCGGAAACAAATACAGATAGTAAGATCCAACAGAGGTGGTGAATACTATGGTAGGTACACTGAAAGTGGATAAGCACCTGATCCGTTTACTAAGTTTCTTCAAGAACATGAGATTGTTGCTGATAGAATAAACCGCACGCTTATTGATATGGTGCGGAGTATGCTTAGCAACTCCAAACTTCCTAAGCTTTTGTGGGTTGAAACACTTAAGACGGCTACATATATATTAAACCGTGTTCCAACCAAGGCTGTCCCAAAGACACCATTTGAGTTATTTAAAGGTTGGAAACTGAGTTTGCAACATATGCGTGCTTGGGGATGCCCGTCTGAGGTAAGGATATATAACCCACAAGAAAATAAGTTGGACCCAAGGACTATTAGTGGTTTCTTTATTGGATACGCACAGTCCTCCAAGGGATACATATTTTACTGTCCATTTCATTCAACTAGGATCGTGAAATCAAGAAATGCTAGGTTTCTTGAAGATGACATGATTATTGCGCGTGGGAGGAATATGTTTAATGATTTGATTTCTAAGTCATAAACATTAATTACTTAGGGGTATATTCAATCATAACTTTTGTAGAGTTTTAAAGACTTTTAAATTAATATATTTTAATAAACTTTTATTGACTTTCATAGAGTAGTTCAAAACTTTTAAAAACTTTATAAGACTCTATAAAAGTCTTTATAAACAACATTCATGAACTTTTATCAACATTTTTTATTTTAAAAAGTCTACAAAAGTCATTAAAATTCTAAATTGAATACATCCTTAAAAACATTCAATGATTTTGATTCTTATCATTTTTAATTTTCTTACAAAACATGTTATAATATATCATATAATTCTTCTTATTATATAGTTCTTCACCCACATCAACATTATTATTTTTATCCATAGTATGGTGAGACTTATATGCTAATTACTTATATAGTATTAATAAATATAAAAAACTATTTAATAAAAATTTATAACAATATTAAACATTAAAATTTATAGTAATATAATAAAAACTGCACATCAAAACAAAAGTTCCATCAAACTTTTAAAGACTCCCTAAAAGTTTGAATTGAATACCTCCAAACTTTTAAATTTCATAAAAGTCTATGGAAGTCATGATTGAATACACCCCTTAATATATAATGTTGTGATACTATTGTTTTTACAAAGTTAACTAGTGTTTTACCCGTGCGATGCACGACAATAATTATGATATGATGAATTAAGGGAGAAATTTACAAAATGGAAAATCATTGTAGAATTGTATGAATGAAACTATGATGAAATATTATAATAACATTTTACAAATTTTGGAAAACCTCTTTGTATACCATATTTGTTGTGGAATTACTTTGGGTGTTCTCCTTATCACAAATCAAAATCTTCAATCCATTTGGGTCGGTGACTCTTGAAGCAGCAACATATAATTGTCCATGACTAAATAGTGGTCTTTTGTAAAAGAAGCCTACGTGAGAAAGTGATTGACCTTGACTCTTGTTAATCGTCATTGCATAAGAGACGATTAGAGAGAATTGTCTTCTTTGAAATTTGAAAGGCAGTTCAAATCTGAAAGAATTAATGACATTCTTGGAATCAAGATTTTTATGACTTGCACTACTTCCAAATAATACATTTGCTTCTAAAACATGATTTCCAAGTTTAGTAATAACAATCATTGTCCCATTACACAAACCAACTGAGTGGTCAATATTTCTCAAGAGCATAACCGGAGTACCTACTTTCAGCCTGAGTTCATGATTAGGCACATAAGAACACTTGATCCCATTCAAAAATTCAAGCGTGTGCACATAAGCTAATAAATCAACATTTGAATTTGATTTGCAAGCACTGTCAAAGCTGAAATATGTATTTCCTTCATATGTGTTTAAAGAAGTCATATATTCATTGATAGAGTCAACCGCATCAAGTGTTAGAGTCAACATTGCCCTCTTTTCCAAGTATATTGGATCATCAAAAATATTGGAGTATGATGGATATGTACTTTCCACAATAGTTGCAATGGGATCTCTAGAACATTTCAACAAATTCTCTTATGGAATAGTAATGTTTTCACATCCAATTGTTTGCCCCTGAATTTCTCCATCTCCTATGTTCGCAATCCATTCTAAGAATTGATTTAGCTTTTCATAATCACTATTTTAGGATGAGCTTTGAAGTCGCATATTTTTTGTCAGACGTAACACTTTACAGTACGGCCACATGTAAGATGCATTTATTGTTGCATCAACAAGATCATGTTTACTTCCTTTTGGGATAACTAGCAAAATTTGTCGAAAGTCTCCGCGAAATACAATAGTTTTCCCTCAAAAGGAATCTCTAAACTTTTTGGATTGCAAAAATGCAATACATCACGCATACTTCTATCAAGTGCTTCACAGCAATGCTTATGCATCTTGATCGTCCATTTTGAATCTTGAAATAATTTGCCAACTTGTTCTGAAGCTCTCCATGGCCTTTGTCAGATGAATTTGAAATTTGGCCTATGTCATTACTCCTCTTGTAAGAAGCCCATTCGTCCAATTGCACTCACAGATCTTGAATTGAATTTCCTTATCAAGATGGCCTCCAATTTTGACTTTTCAAGTGTGAACACTTGACTTTGCAATTTCTTCTTCTGAAATGTTAAGTTGATTTCTCCAAAATAATTTCCTCCGGTGACTCTTGCTTGAGCATAAATTACATCACCGAAAATTCACCGACACCTCCAAGTTGGTCTTCACTTGCTTAATTCGAAATTTGCCTCCAAAAATTAATTTTGGATTTCCGAATTATTATCCCAAAATTGAACTTTAATTTTGGCTCCAACTTCATTCCAAAAATTTAATTTTGGATAGAATTTTTGTTACCAAAAATTAAATTTGTACTTAGGAATTTTATCTCCAAGTTTTTCATTTGCATTTTCGCTAATTTTGCTCTGCAACATCATCCGGTCATCCTCCTCTGTTTTATCACCCTGATGAGCTTAAAATAAACTCTTTTCATTAGGATTCAAACACTAGACCTTCTAGTTCATGCTACATACTTTGACCATTACTCCATATTAACTCATTAATTAATATTCTTCTCAAATCTTCTTTATTCTCAGATTGGCCTTAGTAGCATTTTCTCCTTCTTGAATAAATAAAATTCAAACCAGCTTCACGGTTCAATTTGTCATCCTGAAAGTTGTCCTCCTTTCCTTGTTCAGTCATCCTCATGTTCTCTAAATAAAATGTTGATCCTAGGTCCTCCTTTCCTTATTGAGTCATCCTCATGTTCTCCAATGTTGATCCTACGTTTTGAACCAAAGACCTTTGGCTTGTGTTGTGCACTCCTTGTCCATTCTTCCATTACATCTTTTGATGACTTTCACATCATATAATTAATAAGTAACAATATGCTGATTAAGTCTAGTTTTCCTCAAATTCGTATGACTTTGACTTAGACTTGGACCTTTTAGAGATTGTACATTAGACTCAAAAATAAAATAAGGGGACTAATAAAAATTACAATTTGTATCATCCAACTATTACATTTTATTCTTAACAATTTCCCCCTTTTTGATGATACCAAATCATATACCCGAACATTTTGGCTTAGTCTTTCAAAAAAAAATGATATTTTTATTTTCTTATTTTATTTGACTAGCCAATTTGACGAGTTTGACAAAAATTGGACCTACAGACTCAATTTTTATTTTTAGACACTTTCTAGACATCATGCAATTTTATTTGAGGTTCAATTTTTCTAATTTTATCAATTTTAATTTTTCTCCCTCAAATTTCATTTTACAAATAAACTCAAGTGTGTCTAAAAATTATGACTTCTAAAAAGTAATACAATGAAATATAATAATCTCCAAAATATCATAATATATAGCACACGGTCAATGTAGCATAGTAATACCAAGTCAAAGTATATGTCACATATGTAGGTAGTGCTTTTAGTTCACAAAATATAAAATAGCATTCCATACCATTTCTTTACACCATGTTACTGCCTTCATGAGTCCTAGCCGCTGCCTCCACCATCACTTTCTCCCTTTTTCTTTTTCAAAATGAGACATTCATCTTTCTTCCAAAATACCAAAATGAGAGGGTCATTCACTCTTCCCCCTATTTGGAAGCATCCCAAATGTTCTTGATGATAATGTGCTCACCACGTTGCGCCGAATGAATCTCCTTGTTCAGCACCATCAATTCTTCCATGTTCTTGGTCAAGGCAACATTCATAGCTCTCACCATAGCTAGCTCTTCCTTTATTGCTGCGGTTTCCACTCCGTTGGTGTGTACAGCTTCTTTAAGTTTATCAATTTCATGGGCCATGTTGTATATTATCTTCTCCGTTCGAATCTTGTGTTGAATATTTTCACTGTGATGTGATTCTACAAGATTTTTGGCTGCAATCCTTTCCTTGTCAAGTGCTTCTAACAACTCATTAACAAAAGTATTACGATAAGACTTTGTAAATGGATTAATCTCACCAATTTGTGCTTCCACTTTTGCAAAATATCAAGAAAAACTTGATAATTTATAGCTTTATTTGTTGAGTTGATTGCCTCCTTGAGATCGTTCAAAGCTTTCAAAATTTTAGCATTTCCAGCACCATCATCATCATTCGAATTTTCCTTAGAAAATTCATTCTGGTCATCCTGCAACTCATCCTGACGGTCATCCTGTCCGACAGTCAAGTTTTCATCAATGTTAATTACCTCAATTAGATTGGTATGAGGCTCATCTCCTCCAGATTGGTTCACCTGTTCTACCACTTCATCACCATCAACTTGGTTTTCTTCATTAGCCCTCCTAAGGTCATCATGTTGGGCCTCAAAAACATCATGAAAATCAGCCATAAAACTGTCATTCTGGACTGCTTCTTGATCCTCTTCTTGGTCTGCCACTGCCACCTCCATTTCATCATCATTTTCAGCCACTTTATCACCTGCATTTGTTGCTTCAACCTCAACATTTTCAACCTCAATATCCTCTACTCTCTCGGCCATATTTTCATGCACTTCATTACCATTTGTTGCCACTTGTTGGTCCCGAACCATTTCCTCAACTCTTTCGGCACTCCACATCATTTTGACACTCCACACTTTCAACTACACGCTCACTCCCTCCAATGTTACCACTCATTTCCTCTAAGGCTTCAATTGCCTCCATTTCTTCTCTAGTAACATTTTCTTTGCTAACCACTTTCTCTTTTGAAGTCCTAACCTTCTTAAAAACTCTATTCAAAGGAATTTCGTAAGTGTGGTCATCTTCATCAATGGGTCTCTTCATGTTCACCCTAAACAAATACTTGCAAGCAAGTATTGGTTTTATCTCACCCATTTTTACTCCCTTCTTTCTCAACAATTCTCCGATCAACAACCCGTAACCCGGTTTCTCGGTCTTACTCACCATGCTCTTTAGCCTATCAAATATAAACTCACTCCAATCCACCTTGACACCATTAAACACGGCATGCATTATACTAGCAATTTGCAAGGTGATTCAGTCAAAACCTCCTAATTTGCTCAACAAACACTTAGCAATTATTTCACCCAACTTAGCAAATTCTAACTTAAAATCCTTCCTATAACCAGGAAATTTGGGCACGGCATCTCCCTCATCCATTCGAACCATACGCCAAAAACTGTCCTTATCATAAAAATACCCTTCAAAGCTTATAACTCCATCAGATAAAGCATTTTATATCACTTTGTTTCACAGACACAGATTTTCCATTCATACGAAAAACAATAGTATCATTTTTCAACTTAGCATGCTCAAAGAAATTACACACGACATCATAAAAAATACCAACAAATTGATATTTGCATACCTTCAACAGTTCAGACTTCTCTAGTCCATCAATAATCTCTTGAGCAAGCTGTTTGTCGATGGCCACATTCACCAAGTCGACGGGTTCGAACAAATGCCCGGTCTCAATCCTTTTTGTAGAAACTATGGGTGGGGTTCTCTTAGAGGTTTTTCGGGTAGTAGGTGCGATTTTTGGGGTTATTTTGGAATGGGTAGGAATAAAAGTTGAGTTTGAGGAGTTTTGGAGTTTCGGCTATGGCTTCCTCGTCGAAACAAAGAAGAGAAAGGGGATTGTGGTTTTTCAAAATCTGATTTCAATATTGGGAAGGCGAAAAGGTGCCTTTTGATGGGTTTTGGGGTTTCAAAAGACTACTTTACCCTTAATGAAATAATTGTGGTCCCTTTATGCTTGAGGGTAATTCGGTCAACTCAGAGGGTATATGGGTAAAATCAGTAGCTTCAGCTCAAGAATATCCCTGATGAAATAGATCCATGCAAAAATAGATACATGCAAAAATATTTTCGAATAGGGATGAATAATAAAAAATATGAGATAAAATCAAATAGCAAGTCTCACAAGTAATCATGAGCTAAAAATAATACAAGGTTGAAATAAATGCTGACATGTGACATGTGTAATCCATAAAAGCTCTTAACTTTTTCTAGAGAACATCTGAGTGACAAGTAAGAACTCTAGTTTCTTACAGTTGTTACTCTAGTTACTCTAGTAAAAGTTAAAGAGGGTAAGAAAGGGACACATAAGCACACCTATCAAATTACATGCAAAGACATAGACTTCATCACATGACTTACAAGACAAGTTAAAATAAATGTCAACATATCAACAAAGATTTTCTACAGTATATCCACTCTATGCATGTGAACACTTTGAACACAAAGGATGGGAAATACGTACCAATATTCACGAAAACATCCAAAAATCACATAACACATATAATATGCATTTTGAAAGAATTAAAGCACAATTTGTGCAAAATTTGCACAAATAAAATCATGCACGCACAAAATCACGTAATTGACAGGTAATCACAAATTAAAGCACATAATCACACAATTTGCAATTTTAACATATATACGCATATAGCCACGTAAAATTAAAATTAAGCACATTAAAAACACAATTAAATAAAATTGAGCTTAAGGATAGGAAAGTGATACTTAGCTCATTTCGATTATGTCCATCTCATGCCTTAGAGTTGCAAATCGAGATTCACACAACGATTTTGTGAGAATATCGGCAATTTGGTTCTCCGTGGGAATATGATCGATTCTAAAATCCTTCTTTTCGACGTGGTCACGAATAAAATGATGTCGTACGTCGATGTGTTTTGTCCGTGAGTGAAGCACAGGATTTTGAGAAATCGCAATAGCGCTAGTATTATCACAGAAAATACTAACGTCCTCACAATTAATTCCGTAATCTTTCAATTGTTGCTTCATCCACAAAATTTGCGAACAACAACTCCCTGCTGCGATATATTTGGCTTCGGCAGTGCTTGTAGCAATGGAGTTTTGTTTCTTGCTAAACCATGAAACTAACCTTCCCCCTAAGAACTGGCACATTCCGGAGGTGCTTTTACGATCAATTTTGCAACCTGCAAAATCTACATCTGAATATATGGTTAGTTCAAAATTACCTTCTTTCGAATACCATAATCCGACATTGATTGTTCCTTTGAGGTATCTAATGATCTTCTTGGTAGCAAGTAGATGACTTTCTTTTGGCTTAGATTGGAATCTAGCACATACACCCACTGAGTAAGATATGTCGGGTCTACTCGCAGTGAGGTATAGCAAATATCCAATCATCCATCGATACATCGTTTGATCTACGTCGTTTCCTTCGTCATCTTTGTCTATTCGTTGTGCTGTGCTCATAGGAATTTTTACTGAACTTTTTCCTTCTAAGCCAAATTTCTTGATCAAATCCTTGGTGTACTTGGCTTGATTTATGAAAATACCTTCCTTCATTATGTTTGACTTGTAGTCCAAGGAAGTAGTTCAATTTGCCCATCATACTCATTTCGAATCTGTTCTGCATTAGCTTAGAAAATTTCTCACACAAAGTTTTATCAATACTTCCAAAAATAATATCATCGACATAAATTTGTACTAATATACTTCCAAAAATAATATCATCGACATAAATTTGTACTAATAAAATATGATCATTTTCTTGAACGACATAAATTTGTACTAATAAAATATGATCATTTTCTTGAATTCTAAAAATTTGTACTAATAAAATATGATCATTTTCTTGAATTCTAAATAAGGTTTTGTCAACAAGGCCTTTGGTAAAACCACAACTAATTAAGAACGTTGATAGTGTATCATACCAAGCTCGGGGTGCTTGTTTTAAACCATACAGCGCCTTCTTTAGTTTATAGACCTTATCCACATTACCTTGTACCTCAAATCCTGGTGGTTGTTCAACCTAAACTTCTTCTTCAAGTAAGCCATTAAGAAATGCACTTTTCACGTCCATTTGATAGATAGTGAAATTCTTGTATGCTGCGTAGGCTAAGAATATTCTTATTGCTTCAAGTCATGCAACCGGGGCAAACGTTTCATCAAAATCTATTCCTTCTTCTTGTGAGTAGCCCTTTGCAACTAGACTCGCTTTATTCCTAACAATGATTCCATCTTCATTCGCTTTGTTCCTAAAGACCCATTTTGTACCTATTACATTGTAATTTTCTAGTCTAAGAACAAACTCCCACACATCGTTTCTTTTGAATTGATTTAGCTCTTCTTGCATGGCATCAATCCAGCTTGGATCACTTAGAGCTTCGCCAATTTCCTTTGGCTCGATTTGAGATAGAAAACATGCGAATAGAGTATCTCGTGTTGCGGATCTTGTTTTCACGCCATCTTGTACTCTTCCAATCACAAGATCTTGAGGGTGATCTCTAAGCCATCTTAGATCTGGTTGAAAGTTGTCTTGGGAGTTGGTTTGCGGTGAGGAATTGTTCACGTGTGAGGTAGGAGTAGCTTGATTTGTCACATTGCTTTCATTGTTAACCTCCTCATCCTGATTGTCATCCTCAGGGTCATCCTGTTCCTCATCCTGCTCCCTTGTGTTGTGCAGTATCGATCATTTCCACCAAATATGACTTTTGGTCCTTCGATAGTTTTAAAATTTACTAGACTAGATTTATTTCCAGTCATGTGTCTTGAACATCCACTATCGAAATACCAAACTTCCTGCAATCAATTTAAACAACTTTTGGGTACCCAACTTTGCTTGGGTCCTTGGGGGTTAGTACTTTTTGGTACCCAAATCCACCTAGATCTCATTGATCCAAGATTAGGTGATTTGTAACCATTATCAACTTTATAATCGTACCTGATTTTTGAAAACATTTTTGGTGCTCGGTTTTGAAAATTTACTCTACTATATGGCACCTGGGAAATATATTGTTTGAACCTATTAAATATTGGTCTAGTATAAGGTTTAATATTTTCAACGCAATATGACTCTATAGGAGAAAATCTCCTAGCTCCACTATTTGGAAATTTTCCCATTTTCCAATGTGGTCTTTTTGCACTTAACTCATTGGTGTATCTCTTTGAATAATTAAATCCATGTCTTTTAATAGACTGATTTGGCGAAATATTGTTCATAAGGGGCTTCGGCCTTACAGTGCTATTTTTGGCTTTTGTTTGATACCCAAATCCTTGTCTCATTGTGCTATTTTGACTCTTAACAAATTTTACCACATGCACTTTATTATTTAAAGTAGTAGTAGAATCGGTCAACATCTGAGAGGTTTGAGAACACGATGGATCATAACCGAGACCGGTTTTATCATTTGGCGATTTTTGCATATTTACCATTTTGTCCATTATTTTAGACGAATGAGTAAACGATGCAATAACCTCCCTTAAGTTGTGTTCTCGAACTTCCCTTGATTTACACTCTTCTTGAGGACGAATAATTTCGGCATTCAAGTTTCTCGCCTCAAGTAGAGCATTTTGCAATTTCTTATTTATTTCTTCTTTTTCAAGAATTAATAAATTATTGCGCTCTTCGATTTGAGAATAAGTGTCCATAAAGGTTTGACAATCTCTCATTAAAAGAGAGATGGACTCTTGCGAAATTGAAGTACTTACAGAATCAAAAGTTTTAGATGTTACCTCATCTTCTTCAACATCATGCACCATTAAGCATTCCTCATGGTAGTTTGACTCACTGGATGTACTCATGCAAAATAGTGCAGTGTCTTCATTTGAACTATCACTTTCATCACTTGTGGAATCTTCTGACTCACTCATTTCAAGTGGGTCACTTACAAGAGCCTTTCTTTTGTCTTTCTTGAACTTTCTTTCTTTGACCTTCACTTCTTCTTGTGAATTTTCAAATTGATTTTTGCTTACCTTGGGATAGGGACACTCAGCCATAAAATGTCCTGGCCTTTTACAGTTGTAGCATAAGTTCGAATCGTTTGGTGATTCCATCCTTGGCTTTCTTGTCGAGTTTGCTTGAGGAAATTTGTTGTTCTTCTTCCTCATGAATTTCTTGAATTTCCTAACAAACAAGACAAAATTTTCGTCAGATAATAATTCACTATTTTCTACTGACCTTGACGCGGACGGTTGTTCGACAACTAGTGCATTGTTTCGTTCCTCACTTTCTTCCTCCGTCCTTGACTTCATCTCGACCTCATAAGCTTTTAGATCACTAAAAAACTTGTCGGTTGATAGCGTTTTGAGATCCCTATGGCCACGCATCGCGGTAACCTTCATGTCCCAACTTGATGGTAGCCCTCGGAGTATTTTGAGCGATATCTCCTTTTGATCAATCTCTTTGCCTAGATCGATAATTTCTCCCAAGATTTTAATAAATCTTGCTTCCATGTCTGCAATGGTCTCACTGCTTTGCATTTTGAAGTCTTCGAATTTCTTTAATGCAATTGTGAGTTTGTTATCCTTCTCATGTTTATCTCCTTCACCTATCTTGATGAGAACTTCCCGTACTTCTTTTGTCGTTTTGCATTTTCGGACCTTCGGGAATGTTGCGTCATCGATAGCTTTGAACAAAATATCCTTGGCAATATTATCCAAGTTATTTCGTATTCTATCCTCTGGAGTCCATTCAACTTTTGGTTTTGAGATGTAAGATGGTGTAGTGCTTGTTTGTTCTGATGATGGGTTGACTTTGAGAATTTTAATTGGACCATCAGAAATCACTTCCCACATCTCATCATGTAAAGTAGATAAATGGACCTGCATGCGAATTTTCCAATCATCAAATTTATCAAGTGAGAATAATAAGTTTTGAGCCAAGTCTCTCTTCATCTTGAAGTTTTGAGATCTGTCTAGTAGTCAAATTTTGACTCAAATAGACAACCGCTCTGATACCACTTGTTGGTCCCGATAGGGTGGGAAAAGTCTAGAGGGGGGGTGAATAGACTTTTCCACAATTTCAAAAAAAATATAATACTTTGGTAATTTCAACTCTAGGTAGCAAGCATAAAGCAAATAAACAACTTAGAGTTCGCAGCGGAATATCAGTACGAAAAGTGCTATAAATAACTTGATCAGATATGAAGAGATATATCGCATGCAAAGGCAAACCCAGATGATAAATAAAGAATGAATAGTAAATGGGTTTGTATGAATCAGGAGGAATTCCTTACAAATAAATATGAATAGTAAGTGATTAGTAAGGAATAATGTGTGAATAGTGATATCTGCTATTTTGTATAATTATTCACCCCTTATTCTAGTTGTTCTGAAGGTTATTTTCTGTACCCTAGTGAAATTGGGAATTGTTTGTGTGTTATATTGTCCAAGTGTTCAATTATCTACAAGGAACAACAAAGGAAGAATATTGGAACATTTTGGACAAGTTCTGGAAGAAAAGGAAATTACAAGGAAGAATACAAGTTGGAAAAGAATTGGAAGATTCCTAATGGGCCAAGGCCCATCTACCTCCTATATATTTTACTTATTCTCTACAATTAAAGGAGGTTCCCTTACAGAGTTCTGAACCCTAGTTTTAGCTTAGTGCAGTTTTTACCTTCTTTAGAGTTTTCCATAGCATATAATACAACTGATTTACATCATTGAATTGAGTTTGAAGCTTGGCATCATTGTTCGGATCAGATTTACTTTGAAGAATTGTTAGTAAAGTTTGCCTTTTTATTCTTTAATATTGCAGCCATGTCTTCCATCTTTAATTCTTGCTTTGCTGT
>NC_044927.1:12578991-12614761 GCF_003576645.1 Ipomoea triloba
ACATATAATATGCATTTTGAAAGAATTAAAGCACAATTTTGCAAAAGAATTAAAGCACAATTTGTGCAAATTTGCACAAATTATCATGCACGCACAAAATCACGTAATTGACATAATCACAAATTAAAGCACAAATCACACAATTTGCATTTTAACATATATACGCATATAGGCACGTAAAATTAAAATTAAGCACATTAAAACATAATTAAATAAAATTGAGCTTAAGGATAGGAAAGTGATACTTAGCTCATTTCGATCATGCCCATCTCATGCCTTAAGTTGCAAATCGAGATTCACACAACGGTTTTGTGAGAATATCGGCAATTTGATTCTCCGTGGGAATATGATCGATTCTAAAATCCTTCTTTTCGACGTGGTCACGAATAAAATGATGTCGTACGTCGATGTGTTTTGTCCGTGAGTGAAGCACAGGATTTTGAGAAATCGCAATAGCGCTAGTATTATCACAGAAAATACTAACGTCCTCACAATTAATTCCGTAATCTTTCAACTGTTGCTTCATCCACAAAATTTGCGAACAACAACTCCCTGCTGCGATATATTCGGCTTCGGCAGTGCTTGTAGCAATGGAGTTTTGTTTCTTGCTAAACCATGAAACTAACCTTCCCCCTAAGAACTGGCACGTTCCGGAGGTGCTTTTACGATCAATTTTGCAACCTGCAAAATCTGCATCTGAATATCCGGTTAGTTCAAAATTACCTTCTTTTGGATACCATAATCCACATTGATTGTTCCTTTGAGGTATCTAATGATCTTCTTGGTAGCAAGTAGATGACTTTCTTTCGGCTTAGATTGGAATCTAGCACATACACCCACTGAGTAAGATATGTCGGGTCTACTCGCAGTGAGGTATAGCAAAGATCCAATCATCCTCGATACATCGTTTGATCTACGTCTTTCCTTCGTCATCTTTGTCTATTCGTTGTGCTGTGCTCATAGGAATTTTCACTGAGCTTTTTCCTTCGCCAAATTTCTTGATAAGATCTTTTGTGTATTTGGCTTGATTGATAAAGATTCCCTTCCTTCATTTGTTTGACTTGTAGTCCAAGGAAGTAGTTCAATTCGCCCATCATGCTCATTTCGAATCTGTTCTGCATTAGCTTAGAAAATTTCTCGCACAAGTTTTATCAGTACTTCCAAAAATAATATCATCAACATAAATTTGTACTAATAAAATATGATCATTTTCTTGAATTCTAAATAAGGTTTTGTCAACAAGGCCTTTGGTAAAACCACAACTAATTAAGAACGTCGATAGTGTATCATACCAAGCTCGGGGTGCTTGTTTTAAACCATACAACGCCTTCTTTAGTTTATAGACCTTATCAACATTACCTTGTACCTCAAATCCGGGTGGTTGTTCAACATAGACTTCTTCTTCAAGTAAGCCGTTAAGAAATGCACTTTTCACGTCCATTTGATAGAGTGAAATTCTTGTATGCTGCGTAGGCTAAGAATATTCTTATTGCTTCAAGTCGTGCAACCGGGCAAACGTTTCATCAAAATCTATTCCTTCTTCTTGTGAGTAGCCCTTTGCAACTAGCCTCGCTTTATTCCTAACAATGATTCCATCTTCGTTCGCTTTGTTCCTAAAGACCCATTTTGTACCTATTACATTGTAATTTTCTGGTCTAGGAACAAGCTCCCACACATCGTTTCTTTTGAATTGATTTAGCTCTTCTTGCATGGCTCAATCCAGCTTTGGATCACTTAGAGCTTCGTCAATTTCCTTTGGCTCGATTTGAGATAGAAAACATGCGAATAGAGTATCTCGTGTTGCGGATCTTGTTTTCACGCCGTCTTGTACTCTTCCAATCACAAGATCTTGAGGGTGATTTCTAAGCCATCTTAGATCTGGTTGAAAGTTGTATTGGGAGTTGGTTGGCGGTGAGGAATTGTTCACGTGTGATGTAGGAGTAGCTTGATTTGTCACATTGCTTTCATTGTTAACCTCCTCATCCTGATTGTCATCCTCAGGGTCATCCTGTTCCTCATCTGCTCCCTTTTGTTGTGTCATATCGATCATTTCCACCAAATACGGCTTTTGGTCCTTCGATAGTTTTAAAATTTACAAGACTAGATTTATTTTCCAGTCATGTGTCGTGAACACCCACTATCGAAGTACCAAACTTCCTGCAATCAATTTAAACAACTTTTGGGTACCCAGTTTGCTTGGGTCCTTGGGGTTAGTACTTTTTGGTACCCAAATCCACCTAGATCTCTGATCCAAGATTAGGTGATTTGTAACCATTATCAACATTATAATCATGCCTATTTTTTGAAAACATTTTTGGTGCACGGTTTTGAAATTTACTCTACTATATGGCACCTGGGAAATATATTGTTTGAACCTATTAAATCTTGGTCTAGTCCAAGGTTTAATATTTTCAACGCAATATGACTCTGTAGGAGAAAATCTCCTAGCTCCACTATTTGGAAATTTTCCCATTTTCCAATGTGGTCTTTTTGCACTTAACTCATTGGTGTATCTCTTTGAATAATTAAATCCATGCCTTTTAATAGACTGATTTGGCGAAATATTGTTCTATGGGGCTTCGGCCGTACAGTGCTATTTTTGGCTTTTGTGTGATACCCAAATCCTTGTCTCATTGTGCTATCTTGACTCTTAACAAATTTTACCACATGCACTTTATTATTTAAAGTAGTAGTAGAATCGGTCAACATCTGAGAGGTTTGAGAACACGACGGATCATAACCGAGACCGGTTTTATCATTTGGCGATTTTTGCATATTTACCATTTTGTCCATTATTTTAGACGAATGAGTAAATGATGCAATAACCTCCCTTAAGTTGTGTTCTCGAACTTCCCTTGATTTACACTCTTCTTGAAGACGAATAATTTCGGCATTCAAGTTTCTCGCCTCAAGTAGAGCATTTTGCAATTTCTTATTTATTTCTTCTTTTTCAAGAATTAATAAATTATTGCGCTCTTCGATTTGAGAATAAGTGTCCATAAAGGTTTGACAATCTCTCATTAAAAGAGAGATGGACTCTTGCGAAAATGAAGTACTTACAGAATCAAAAGTTTTAGATGTTACCTCATCTTCTTCAACATCATGCGCCATTAAGCATTCCTCATGGTAGTTTGACTCACTGGATGTACTCATGCAAAATAGTGCAGTGTCTTCATTTGAACTATCACTTTCATCACTTGTGGAATCTTCTGACTCACTCATTTCAAGTGGGTCACTTACAAGAGCTTTCTTTTGTCCTTCTTGAACTTTCTTTCTTTGCCCTTCACTCCTTCCTGTGAATTTTCAAATTGATTTTTGCTTACCTTGGGATAGGGACACTCAGCCATAAAATGTCCTGGCCTTTTACAGTTGTAGCATAAGTTCGAATCATCTGGTGATTCCATCCTTGGCCTTCTTGTCGAGTTTGCTTGAGGAAATTTGTTGTTCTTCTTCCTCATGAATTTCTTGAATTTCCTAACAAACAAGGCAAAATTTTCGTCAGATAATAATTCACTATTTTCTACTGACCTTGACGCGGACGGTTGTTCGGCAACTAGTGCGTTGTTTCGTTCTTCGCGTTCTTCCTCCGTCCTTGACTTCATCTCGAACTCATAAGCTTTTAGATCACTAAAAAGCTTGTCGGTTGATAACGTTTTGAGATCCCTATGGTCACGCATCGCGGTAACCTTCATGTCCCAACTTGACGGTAGCCCTCGGAGTATTTTGAGCGATATCTCCTTTTGATCAATCTCTTTGCCTAGATCGACAATTTCTCCCAAGATTTTAATAAATCTTGCTTCCATATCTGCAATGGTCTCACCTTTGCATCTTGAAGTCTTCGAATTTCTTTAATGCAATTGTGAGTTTATTATCCTTCTCCTGTTCATCTCCTTCACCTATCTTGATGAGAACTTTCCCATACTTCTTTCGCCGTTTTGCATTTTCGGACCTTCGGGAAAGTTGCGTCATCGATAGCTTTGAACAAAATATCCTTGGCAATATTATCCAAGTTATTTCGTATTCTATCCTCTGGAGTCCATTCAACTTTTGGTTTTGAGATGTAAGATGGTGTAGTGCTTGATTGTTCTGATGATGGGTTGACTTTGAGAATTTTAATTGGACCATCAGAAATCACTTCCCACATCTCATCATGTAAAGCAGATAAATGGACCTGCATGCGAATTTCCAATCATCAAATTTATCAAGTGAGAATAATAAGTTCTGAGCTAAGTCTCTCTTCATCTTGAAGTTTTGAGATCTGTCTAGCAGTCAAATTTTGACTCAAATAGACAACCGCTCTGATACCACTTGTTGGTCCCGATAGGGTGGGAAAAGTCTAGAGGGGGGGTGAATAGACTTTTCACAATTTCAAAAAAAATATAACACTTTGGTAATTTCAACTCTAGGTAGCAAGCATAAAGCAAATAAACAACTTAGAGTTCGCAGCGGAATATCAGTACGTAAAGTGCTATAAATAACTTGATCAGATATGAAGAGATATATCGCATGCAAAGCAAACCCAGATGATAAATAAAGAATGAATAGTAAAGGGTTTGTATGAATCAGGAGGAATTCCTTACAAATAATATGAATAAGAAGTGATTAGTAAGGAAATAATGTGTGAATAGTGATATCTGCTATTTTGTTAATTAATTCACCCCTTATTTAGTTGTTTGAAGGTTATTTTCTGTATCCTAGTGAAATTGGGAATTGTTTGTGTGTTATATTGTCCAAGTGTTGAATTATCTACAAGGAACAACAAAGGAAGAATATTGGAGCATTTTGGACAAGTTCTGGAAGAAAAGGGAATTACAAGGAAGAATACAAGTTGGAAAAGAATTGGAAGTTGCCTAATGGGCCAAGGCCCATCTACCTCCTATATATTTGACCTATTCTCTACAATTGAAGGAGGTTCCCTTACAGAGTTCTGAACCCTAGCTTTTAGTTTATTTTTAAGGTTTACATTTTTATTTTTTTTTATTGAAGCTTGGATTTAAGTTTATTTTTTTAGTAAGTTTTGCCTTTTTATTCTTTAATATTGCAGCCATGTCTTCCATCTTTAATTCTTGCTTTGCTGTGTTTACTCCCATCATGAGGGAGTAATTCGTTTATGGGTTTGGATTAGGGGTCCCTTGTCAATCTTGATGTTCGATTTATGATTAATTGCATAAAGGGATTGAATCTTTTACCTAGGGTTTATGTTGATTTGGGGATTTCTTTGCACTAGTTATTGTTTTGTGGCCACAATTAATTGCTAGTCTAGGAGAGGGATTCATTACAACGACAGTTGGATGGAGACCTCGAGCCTTACCAATTTCAACCTAATTTTCCTGCTATGAAAGTAGAGGTAATTTTGGGGGCTTACAATGCTTAGGTGCTTAAGGTTATGATTGATGCATCACGACAGTGGGGCAATCTTAGCCTAATTCTCTTATTGATTACGAAAGTAGCTGAGTAGAATTCTTTTGTGCATTGCCCATATATCCCTTGGTTAATTATTCTTTCCCTAATCCTGAGTTTGTTAGAACATCAAGGTTACAATCCCCCTAATCTGGCACATACCTTTATTATACAGTTTACACCTTAATCAATTGCTTCCTTTTACATCATTAAGTCTTTGTTGCTTGGATTCTATAAATTCACATACTCTAGTGCTTGGTAATTCACACAATTTCATGCCATAACCCCAATCCTCAGCGGAACGACATTACACCCTTTTACACTCATCATTTGTGTTCATCAAATAGTGCATGAATAGTAAATAAGTAAGAATATGCTGATTAAGTCTAGTTCTCCTCAAATTCGTATGACTTTGACTTAGACTTGGACCTTTTGGAGATTGTACATTAGACTCAAAAATAAAATAAGGGGACTAATAAAAATTACAATTTGTATCATCAAAACTATTACATTTTATTCCTAACAGCATTCCTTCCACCGGGTAATAATAGAGAAGCTATACCACTTGAAGCAACATTAAGAACTATTTCTCCCTTTGATCTCAATGCTGCCGAAAGAGTTCTCCAAACAAATGTCTTTCCAGTTCCTCCATAACCGTAGACAAAAAAAAAAAAAAAAAACTCCTCCTTGATTTGAATTTACATCATTCATTATTGTGTTGTAGACATCATGTTGCTCAAGTGTTAGATTTGATACCAACTTTTTGTGCTCTTCTTTAAGTTCTGCTTTGTCATAACAGGTCTCATCATACACCAACTTATTCATCAAACTGACCGAACAATCAAGATCTGGAATTGGCATTTGTTGGTAATCATGTAGGCTCTTCCCACACCATTTCAACAATTTCTCAATCTCAACTAATGCTTGATTTTTTATTTCATCAACACTGGGGACTAAATCTAAAAAATATTAAACAATATATGTTAGAAAAGTATCACCATCTTGGAACTAATAATATTAGACATGAAATAAAATATTAAAGCAAATGGATAAATACATACATTGGAAGTTCAATATGTTACGTTGTTTGTACAGAATATCATCGGCAATATATGTCCAACATTTGTCTCAAACCACTTCCGGACGGCTTAAACAATTTGAGGATAACAATGTTGTGAATAAATTTCTTAACTCTCCTGCAGTTGCCCACTGACTTGCTTCAACAATTCCATCAATATATTCTTTGTCATCTTCCAATAGCCCAAGTGCATAACATGCATCACGGTAATTGCCGTACAACACCCCATTAATTGTTCTTAAATCTTCATAACACGTAGGCACTCGGATTACATTCAAAAGACATCTCAAATAGTACATCACACCACTTCCAAGAGGAACATAAAAAACCTCGACCAATTGAGAATCCTCGTTGTCTTGGAACAAATTCCCTTGTTGCTTGTTTCCAAACTAACTTTGTTGGCATCTCTGCATAAGTTAGTTGCTTTGCCTTAAGGTATTTTTTGTTTGCCTCAAGGCAAGCCAGAAACATGCTCTATTTTACCGTATGTCGTTCTACAATGACATCGATTGGAGCATCCTCATCAAAATAAAAGCTTTGTTCATTTGGCATATGAAAATTCAAGCGCTCTACAGGAGGATATCTGTATTGTATTTCAAAACCTAATATCCTCCAAGCAGCTCTCTATATTAACATAATATAATAATATTTTTTTGGAATACTATAATATACATCATATAGTAATTAGATTGTTGGATTTTTTTTGAATATTATCACGAGAAGATTTAATTACGTACATTAACATAATATAGCAATATGTGGGTGGAATACTATAATATACATCATATAGTAATTAGATTGTTGGATTTTTTTTGAATATTATCACGAGAAGATTTAATTACGTACATTAACATAATATAGTAATATTTTTTTGGAATACTATAATATACATCATATAGTAATTTGATTGTTGGAATTTTTTTTGAATATTATCATGAGAGAAATTTAATTACGTACATTAACATAATATATTAATATTTTTTTAATACTATAATATACATCATATAGTAATTTGATTGTTGAATTTTTTTTGAATATTATCATGAGAGTAATTTAATTACATACATTAACATAATATAGTAATATTTTTTTAATACTATAATATACAACATATAGTAATTTGATTGTTGAAATTTTTATTTTTTTTAATATTATCATGAGAGAAATTTAATTACGTACATTAACATACTATAGTAATTTTTTTTTTAATACTATAATATACATCATATAATAATTTGATTATTGGAATTTTTTTTGAATATTATCATGAGAGGAATTTAATTACGTACATTAACATAATATAGTAATTTTTTTTGAATACTATAATATACATCATATAGTAATTTAATTGTTTACGAATATAAAATAAAAAATACGCAAGATTAACATATTTTGAACCATAATTGAATTGCATGGTATATTATCATGAGAGGAATTTAATTACGTACATTAACATAATATAGTAATATTTTTTTCGAATACAATAATATACATCATATAGTAATTTGATTGTTGTAATTTTTTTTGAATAATATCATGAGAGTAATTTAATTACGTACATAACATAATATAGTAATATTTTTTTGGAATACTATAATATACATCATATATTAATTTTATTGTTGGAATTCTTTTTAATATTATCATGAGAGGAATTTAAATACGTACATTAACATAATATAGTAATATTTTTTAATACTATAATATACATCATATAGTAATTTGATTGTTGGAATTTTTTTTGAATATTATCATGAGAGGAATTTAATTATGTCTATTAACATAATATAGTAATATTTTTTTTAATACTATAATATACATCATATAGTAATTTCATTGTTGGAATTTTTATTTATTTTTGAATATTATCATGAGAGGAATTTAATTACGTACATTAACATAATATAGTAATATGTTTTTAATACTATAATATATATCATATAGTAATTTGATTTTTGAAATTTTTATTTTTTTTTGAATATTATCATGAGAGGAATTTAATTATGTATATTAACATAATATAGTAATATTTTTTTCGAATACTATAAGAGTTAATTCTAGTAATGGTTTCCCGAGTATAGTGATTTTCCACAATTAGTCATCGACTTTTAATTTTGACAATTTTAACACTTGACTATCAAAATCTTTCCAATGTTAGTCCTTCCGTCAGAAGTGGGTTAAGTGGACGTCAATTTAAGGGGTAAAAGCGTCATTTCAAGACTGAGTGTATAATTCCTCTCCGTTTCTCTCTGCATACGCAAAATAAATCAAAATCTCTAAACTCTATACATATGCCACAGGTTCTGGTTCTTATCATGCGAATATACCTGTTTGGCAACAAATTCAAGATAATTGTTTCCCAAACCCATCTATGACTCTAGAATATGACCCCCTCATCTTCTCATCAATTCACCATGGAAGTTTCAGCAAAAAAAAAAAAAATCCATTGCCACCACACATAACAATATAGATCTGGAGTAGAACAGTGCATAATGCAGATTACATTGGTTCAGTAGTATCCAACAGGTAAAATAATTTATTCTCACCACTCAAAGAGTCAGATTCTCGGATTGTACATAATAAAGACTAGAAGCAATTCATCAAATGTTCAACAACTTAGAATTACTGTGTACCCAGGACTTCAATCTCTAAAATCAGAACCGAGTTGGGCTGAATACTCAAAATTACTCAGATCATTCGCTATATACTTTTGAAGTTGGGGTGAAATCTTTACCTTGAAAAGTAATTCCAATTCAAAGGGCATCTCTATTTCGAGAACTGATTGCCTCATTTTTTGTGTTCTTACGATGGGCTTGTGCTTCTTGCGGTTGAAGAACATGTTTTGTTATGGAATCCATTAACTCAGATCTGTACATACAAAAGTGTTTGAGCTCCGAAAGTTGAAGGATTCGAACTATGATGCCGTCACAGTGCTGTGTTATGACTATTCCACCTTTGATTTCAAGGTTGTCCTGTTACTCCGCCATCTTCAGCCTCAAGGAAACATACCAGAACGTTTCAAGTGCTGGGTGGGTGGGGTAGCTTCTCTCTTATCTTCCAACACAGGCTCTTCCTTGGCCGGCTCTGGCGCAACCTCAGATTCTTTCTTATCCAACTCTTCCGCAACCGGAGCAATGGCAACGGCGATGACGAGCTCTGCTGCTTCCACTACAAGAAAAATCGTGAATCGCGATGGAAAAATTCCGTCGTGAAACTACAAAATTCCGTCACGAAACCCGTTTGGCGACGGAATTGCGACGGAATTTATTCTGTCGTCTATCGGCTTGTCGTATTTTATTTCACGACGGAATAATTCCGTCGCAAAAAATGACGACGGAAAAAGGCGTCGCAAAACCGTGACGGAATTATTTCCGTCGCAATTCCGTCGCGATTTTGCAACGGAAATTATTCCGACGCTAATTCCGTCACCATTTCTGAAATGAATATTCCGTCGCCATATTTTTTTTTCCATCGCAAAATTTAATGACAGAATGATTTTCTGTCGCAAATTCGTCACATTTTGTGCATCAAATATTTCATCACAAATTTATATTATGTCACAATTCGGTCACATTTTTTAATTATATTTTTTAATAAGTTTATTTAAAATTATTATTTTTAAAATAGTAATGTGAACTTTTAAAATACTAATATAAAATACAATGATATATTAAAACACTATTAATTCTAAAATATAAAATAATTCTAAAACATCATCAATCTACATTAAGTTCAAGTAACAAAATACATTTTCAATCCAAATTTAGTAAGTAATAATAGTCAATACAAATCTATCCAAATCTAAACAACAATATATATAATATTGTCTTCACAAACAACAGTCCACAAGCTCGGCTCTCACAAACAATGTAGTCAAACCTGAAAGTCAAATAGATATCTTAGGAATCACATGCCAACAATCAAAACAAGTGACTGAAGTAAAAGAGAAAATAAACAGAGTATGAAGACCAATCTAGTTTACAATGTTGACTCACTTGTCAACATCAATTCCAATTCCGCCATATGCTACAATATCATACAAGAACAAAATCAAGCATACTTAGTGCATTCACTTGTCAAAATGAATAAAACTAAGAGACTCATCATAAATAAATAAATGGATAAAGAACAAAAAGAAATGCAAAGCAGCAAGCTTACAAATTCCTAGTACATATTTCCTTCCAATGAGACAGATTAAAGATGCTTCAATCTTATAGGAACAGAAAATATCCTCCAAGACTCAACCTCAAGGAGTTGGGGATTCTAAAAAACAGAGATGAATATCTATTTGCATATTTTCTATAAAGGGCATCACCCTAATAACAATGCAACAAAAATCCCTCTTTATACTAACATCTAACTATCTAAGTATCTAACATTAAATATATAAAATTATGTAAAACATCAAATAAGTCATTAAAGGAGAACTGCAAGGGTGAAGGTAAGATCATATAAGCAGAATCAAATATCACAAGTGTGTAAGCATGGATAGTGTAATTTTTTTACTCAGAATGTTTGTACCTGTCCCCTTGTATAACAAACAAAATCTTGCTCAAAAATCTCTTCACAAACACCATTTAAGGGATATGAGAAACCTGTTAGTAAGGACTGGTGGAAGATGTTATATTCAATTATAAAGGATAACACATACACATGAAGAATCAAAAGAATCATAAGCAGTAGTGGCAGTGGCCAAAGCAGAGTTCATTTTTTATATTTTAATGATTACACAATGATGCCTAGAAATACATAGTCCAAACAACTTTTTCCTCTTCAAATGCAGACAAACCCATATGTAACTGCATATATATAATTACTAACATCAAAGAAACAAGTTGGTTTAAGTTTCATTTGTGTTAAAGAACATATAAAGGTAATGCAAACTATTAGTGATTGGTGTAAGTTGCATGCTTATTTTAGAAGACCCATTCATCTAACACTAGACAGAGGCATGATTATCACACAAGTGATGCAACACATGATGCAAGTATCAGTTGATAATTGAAAGATAAAGCAACTGAAAAAAGACATTGATTCTTGAAATGTCAATTTACTTGAGATTTGTCAGGACTTACAACTTTTAATGGTCAAGGACACTGGCAAGAACCAGGAGAACCATAATTAACACCAACAATATAAGAAAGAAGAAGGGTGAAAAATCTGGTTTCATTAAAAGGATATTTCATGGTAGTAAAGTCTTAATGTAAGCGACGGAAAAGGCATGGAACTTGTGACCATAAAACTTCTTACCTCATTATCACAAGTATTCTGATTAACTCTGAGAATCTACAACTACAGCAAACATAATTAATATTGCATCCTATCATAGTCATGACAATCTAATTTCTCAACAATCACCTATTCATAGCAAAGAGAAGGATAAGTACAAAGGTATGAGAATGTAAGATGCCAAAGGCTTTTAGTAATTATTAACTAATTTCACGCATGTTACAACCTAAGCACAAAGATAGGCAGAATAGTGCCCTATATGTAACTCTACATTTCTAACTACAATGCATCCATCAACAAATATAAGAAACTTGAAACCAGGGAACATAACTACTTGTTTAAGCATAAAGAAGCGTTAGCATGACTACAATGAATTTGCAGCCTATTTATGATAACTTTTTGGGGTGTTTGAATAGAAAATAAAAGTGAGGCAGTCATAAGAAATGCATATGGAATCTATTACCTAGTATTCCTTCTACAATGCATTAGGATTTAGGGATAAATGGAATTAAGAATTTAGGGATTAGGGTTGAGGATTTTGAGAAATAGAACTAACCTATATTAGAGACGGCGACGTATGAAGTAGCTGCGATAGGGCGGCAATGGCGACGAACAACGATTGAGGGCTACGACGACAGGCGACGAGCGACGGCTAAGACCTAGGCGATGCGATGCAGCTGGGATGCGACGGCGGCTGGGACGACGAATGCGAAGCTAGGCGGCGAGGATGCATGAACGGAGAAAGCAGAGGAGACGGCGGCGAAGGAGGAGACAGTGGGCGAAGGCGGTCAGCGAACTGGGCGACGACTGGGTCGACGATAGTGGCCACTCTGGTCGACGGCGAAGGCGGTGGACTGTGTTCGGCGGTGACGTTCGGCTAGCTAGGTTTTCGAATGTGTTTGGCGATGGTGGGCGATGGTTGAAGAGCTGCAACTTGAAATAGGGCTATGCTTTGATTTAAACAATAAAATAAAAAATAAAAAGAAACTACGTCGTTTCAAAGTAAAATTAAAAACAAAATTGGAACGGAATAAATTTCGTCGTTAATTCCGTCGCAATATTTATTCTTTTTCAAATAAATTGCTTCCTTTAGCAATGGAATAAATTCCGTCGCCATTTTTGTCGCCATTTCACGACGGAACTCAAATCCTTCGCAAATTCAGTCGCGAGTTTTTTGCCGCAAAGGTTTCGCTCTATTTCCTATTTGCGCAAAAAATCGCGACGGAAATTAATTTCGTCGTTAATTTGCAACGAAAGTTATTCCGTCGCAATATCCGTCGCTATATTGCGATGGAATTATTTCCGTCGCGATTTTCCGTCGCAATTCGCGATTTTTCTTGTAGTGTTCATGTTTCTTCTCCTCCTTAGGGATATTGATTTATTTCTCGTATACAGAGGAGAACAAAGAGGAATTATACACTCAGTAGGTCAAAGGAGGCTTTTACCCCTCAAATTGAGGTCCACTTAACCCACTTCTGACGGAAGGACTAACATTGGAAAGATTTTGATAGTCAAGTGTTAAAATTGTCCAAATGAAAAGTCGAGTACTAATTGTGGAAAATCACTATACTCGGGGGACCATTGTTGGAATTAACTCAATACT
Organism: Ipomoea triloba; assembly: GCF_003576645.1. Classification (NCBI taxonomy): domain Eukaryota; kingdom Viridiplantae; phylum Streptophyta; class Magnoliopsida; order Solanales; family Convolvulaceae; genus Ipomoea; species Ipomoea triloba. Next base: position 12,592,302 of record NC_044927.1, read on the forward strand.
ATAATATACATCATATAGTAATTTGATTGTTGGAATTTTACGTACATTAACATAATATAGTAATATTTTTTTAATAATATAATATACATCATATAGTAATTTGATTGTTAGATTTTTTTTTTCAATATTATCATGAGAGGAATTTTATTATGTACATTAATATAATATAATCATATTTTTTTTGAATACTATAATATACGTCATATAGTAATTTGATTGTTGGAATTTTACGTACATTAAAACAATATATTAATATTTTTTAATAGTATAATATATTAATATTTTTTTTAACTATAATATACATCATATAGTAATTTGATTGTTGGAATTTTTATTGTTTTGAATATTATCATGAGAGAAATTTAATTACGTATATTAACATAATATAGTAATGTTTTTTTAATACTATAATATACATCATATAGTAATTTGATTGTTAGAATTTTTTTTGAATATTATCATGAGAGAAATTTAATTATGTCTATTAACATAATATAGTAATATTTTTTTTAATACTATAATATACATCATATATTAATTTCATTGTTGGAATTTTTATTTTTTTGAATATTATCATGAGAGAAATTTAATTACGTATATTAACATAATATAGTAATGTTTTTTTAATATTATAATATACATCATATAGTAATTTGATTGTTGGAATTTTTTTTGAATATTATCATGAGAGGAATTTAATTACGTACATTAACATAATATAGTAAATTTTTTTGAATACTATAATATACATCATATAGTAGTTTGATTGTTAGAATTTTTTTTTAATATTATCATGAGAGGAATTTAAATACGTACATTAACATAATATAGTAATATTTTTTTAATACTATAAATCTATAATATACATCATATAATAATTTGATTGTTGGATTTTTTTTGAATATTATCATGAGAGTAATTTAATTATTTATATTAAAATAATATAGTAATATTTTTCTAATACTATAATATACATCGTATAGTAATTTTATTGTTGGATTTTTTATTTTTTTTGAGTATTATAATGAGATGAATTTAATTACGTACATTAACATGATATTGTAATATTTTTTTTAATACTATAATATATATCATATAGTAATTTGATTGTTGGAATTTTTTTGAATATTATCATGAGAGCAATTTAATTACGTACATTAACACTTCTCTATACTCAATGTCAAGGATCGAACCCTTAATTTAAAAAATGGACTATTTTGATTATGAGTTTTAGTATATCAACTTTCAAATCCATTTTTTTTTTTTAAATGGACTCCTAAACCCCTAAATTTTATTCTTGATGGATATTGATAAACTACATTTTCATGTAGGTTCCAATACAAGTGTCTACATCAAAATTTTATATTTTTAAATAAAAATTGTATGTAAAAAATGTGAATACACATCATATTTTGCTTTGATTATTAATAATTTATGGAGTTATTACTCGTCTACAGTATTAATTATTACAGTAACTGTTCCTTCTTCCATCCAGCATCCTTCCTTCCTTGGTTGTGTTGCGTTTGACGGGAAGAGGCAGTTAGAGCGCGTCAGTGAGGTTTGAGGTGAAGTGGGAAGAAACAGAAAACCTAACTCCGATCCGCTCCCTATAAACTGAAATTTGAGGCTTTAAGTTTAAGGCCATTGGAGATGATCCACACTTGCTTCCAAAAGGCATATATACATTCGGAAAGAATTGAAAAAGAAGTGAATTATCAATTCATTCAGTGGAAATCGAGAGATTCTTGAAAATGTGGGGTCGTTAGGTTGAAGCCGATATCGTTGTCTGATAGTTAAGATGGGTGGTCCGGCGGTGCCGTTTCATATATCCACTATTCCCAAGCCGCAAGACGAGTACCGGATACTTGTGAACAACTTGAACGAGCCGTTCGAACATGTGTGGTTGGAGACCAGCGAGGATGAGTCCAGGTTCATACATCCCCTGGTTAGTGCTTTCTTTCTCTCTCTCTCTCACTCAATTGCTTTTTGAATGTGAAATTTCCCTCTAAACTTCACTTATTTTCTTGCAGGAGAAGTTTTCTTCCCTCGATTTTCTTGACACTGCTGTTGCTGCTTCCGACCCTGTCAAACCTCCTTCTTTAGATCACACTCCATTTAAACTAGTGGAGAAGCTCAACGATCTGAAGGAGTTAGTGCTCAAGTTGCAAGGAGTGGATGAGTTTGCGGTACACTTTGATTGAAATTATTTTTACTTTTTCAGAATTCTTGATTATTTCTTTTTTTCATCTTCACTTTGTGTTGTTTCAAACCTTTTGCTGTCTTCCATTTTTTCCATAAATGTTTTCTGATCAAAATCTTTTAATTTCTTATACTCAATATAAGTGTGCTTTCTTTCATGTTTTTCTGGTGAGGAACTCTATAAGCTTCCCAACAGACACCAATATATGGTCTTATACTTCAAATCTTTTATTTGTTGTCAAGCCAAATTTATTTTCTTTATTCCTGAAATTAAAGTTTCTTCTTAGTTGTGTTTGGCACCTGATTACATCATCCTTGAGAAGAATTATTCTATGATCAGCCACTTGGCACATCTCACGTTTTGTTTAACAGTTACTCACAACCTCTTCCCTGTTGTCGTCATATTTATGGGTTAGATTCTCCGGTATCTTCTTGTTTTGGTGGTGTTGATCGCATAGAGCCATTTTGTAGTTATATTTCTGATATCCTTGTGCCATATTAACACCAGCATTATTTGTGTGAAAAGTTAAACACACACATCACTTGAATTGGTATTATACTCTATAATTTCAGAGTGTCAACTGTCAACTATTGATGATTTGGCATCTAAATATATGTATGTTTATATCCATATAATTTCATCAGTCTCACACCTTTGGTAAAATAGTTGAGAACCTTTCTATGTCCATCTTTCTTTGGATATGACCAACCCCTGAATGCCTTGGGCCTAACTTTGATTCTGCAAGACTGCAACTTAATTTACTTGCTTTATGTTACAGCATTTGGGCATTGCTTGAATGGTTCAAAAGTTTAACATGCTTGAAGCTCTCACTTTGATCTCACTATTTTTTGAAATTTATGATTGGGTCAGAATTATATACTTTTCCGTTTTGACCATGCACGGCCTTGGTCTTGGACAAGCTGGGTGTTATTCTTTTGTTAAGGGCATAGAATGCTTGGCATTTGCAATAGAGATGCAAACTTTCACTTTTATTTGTGTAGATATCAAACAGTTTGGTTTGCTTGTTGGTTCATATTTTACCCATTTAATTTTTCTTTCCTGGGACCATATAAATAAACTGTGTTTTTAAACACTGCACACATATTTTTGAATGCTTGTAACATGAGTTTTTTTTTTTTTCCCCTTAAATCTACTCTGGTCCAGGTCGATTTGGAGCATAATCAATATCGATCCTTTTTAGGAATTACATGCCTTATGCAAATATCTACTAGAACTGAAGATTTTGTCATAGACACACTGAAACTTCGCATTTATGTTGGTCCTTATCTAAGAGAAATTTTTAAAGATCCAACCAAAAGAAAGGTAAATTCTTTATTCTTGTCCATTGATGCTCTCAATGAAGATATCACAATTCTGTGCTTCACTAGGTCATGCATGGAGCAGATAAGGATATTCTGTGGCTTCAACGAGATTTTGGTATATATATCTGCAATCTGTTCGACACTGGGCAGGTTTGGACTAAATTTACTACTTTGTGAACCTTGGTTTGGACATGCATTTGATTTTATGGATAAATGTTCAATAAATAATTTGGTTAATGAACTACACAGTCATTATGTATATGGCTGGAATACTATCTTAATATAACTTCTATGTGTGTTAAGTTTGCTGGTCAAGAATGTTTGCTGGTCAAGAATCTTTTCATTTGCTATCCTCTTGGACTTCTAATCCTTCTCTTTTGTTTTCTATTGGAGAGATCATTTGTCCTATGGCAAAAACTTGAAGTAATGTCGAGTCTTTTACTGTGAATCTTATATTTAAGACCTGCCAGTCTACTTAACTATTCCTGGATTTCCTTTTATAAATGATATTATCCTAGGAATTCATAGTTTTTAAGAAAATGAATGATATTGTAGGTTTGACAACAATCTTTGAACCTGTTAGACTATCAAGTTCTTGGATTTATATCCTACTCCTTTGGATCTTTTTAATGGAACTAGTTGATGCAGGGAAAAGTACAATGTTTTTCTTAATTTTTTAAAAAAGTGAAATGAGTAGAAATCTTCTGTTTGTCCTTATAATGTATTTTACAAATTAAGAATATCATGTAGATAAGTCCTTGCTTGTGTGAGCAATAAATTCCCAATAAAGAAGTTAGACTAATGTCTCAAATTTGTAATTGATGCTTGTGAAAGTAAAATTTATAGGATAAATGCTCTACTTTTTTTCAACTAAGAAACCTTTGTTTTTTTGTATTAGTTGCAAATTCTGAAATTGTTTTGCCTTAACAGTGGGAACCTTTTTTATTGGAAGGAACGATAGATACTAATAACAATGATTATCTTTTTTTTGGGGGTCTAATGAGATTAATGTTGTGTCCATTGTTAGGCCTCAAGGCTTTTGAAAATGGAGAAAAACAGCCTGGCATATTTGCTGCAGCATTTTTGTGGAATTATGGCAAAGAAAGAGTATGATCTACTTGCATAAAAAGAAAATAAATTTAGAGAAGCCTAACTTCTTCCGCCTTGTGTTCTTGAATATTCTCCATGCTCCTTTGTGTGGAATAACGTAATTAATTACAAGCACATCCTGATGAGATGTTCTATTTGTAGATATCAGAGTGCAGATTGGAGGTTGCGCCCACTTCCTTCTGAGATGCTCAGGTACATATCTTGAAACGGTTCCCCTTGCATTCCTAAGCCTGTGTACATTTTCTTTTGTTTACTATTGCAGCTTCGTACTTTATGCTTTTGTCAAGTCCAATTTCAACCTTGAAATAGGGTGGTCTTTTTTCTTCAATGTTAATGAGAAAAAGCGGTGGCATTCCTTATGCTTGCCTCATGCAAATTTTGGTATTTATAGTTTACAGTGTAATTAACCAAGTGACTTAGCTGGTTATCGTTTTTTTTTTGTGCTTGTGTGCTGTAGATATGCCAGAGAAGATACACACTTTCTATTGTACATTTATGATGTCATGAAGATGAAGCTGCTTTCTTTATCTGTCAACACTGAATCAAGCAGTTCTCCTTTGGCAGAGGTAAGATCTGTGTGTCTTCTTTCTCAGTACATGAGTGGCCATTCTTTAGTTGTATACATGTAAAGAGCAATGAGAAATATGAAGTCCATGACTAGACTTACCTGAAGCTCAAACAAGAACCTTGTGGTGTTTAATGGCTGAAGCATTCATTGGACATAAATTCCATAGGGACAATAGTTAAAGGAAAATGTTTGCCTCTGACTTTATATAATTCAGTTAATCTGTGAAATTTTGTTCTTATTATTATTGTATGAAGTTGCTAATTAGATTAAAATCATTAAATGTCTTGCAGGTATACAAACTTAGCTATGATATATCCATGCAGCTGTATACAAAAGACATTTGGACTGATAAGTCATATCTCAATATATATGGGTATGTTTTATTCATTATGTGCCTTACAATAAGGAGTAGGTATTCTAGGCATACCGGTCAGCCTTCTATTAATGAAGAAAGAGTAGATGGAAATGTAGCCAATAACTAAAAAATAGTGGGATGAAGGGTTAGACTATTGGGAGGTACATAGTCTATAAGAGGATATCCAAACCTTTTTGATGTGCCATATGCTCTTTGAACATTGCAGGTTACCTGAAGCTGGATTCAATGCTAAGCAGCTTGCAGTTGTTGCAGTGAGTAGTACTTGCACTGTTTTATAATTTGATATCACTTTCTGTTTGTTCGCATTGCTGCTTTGCTCATCAAGTGATTTGGGTTTTGCACTTCCTGTTTTGTACTTTGCTGTTTAGGGACTGTCTGAGTGGAGGGATGCTGTTGGTCGTACAGCAGATGAAAGTACTGGGTATATTTTACCAAATAGAGCACTTCTTGACATTGGTATGATATCAAATTTATTATAGTCCTAAACTTTGTGTCTTGCAATGGCAGTACTGATTTATCTGTATTTTTTTTTTATCTAAAGCTAAGGAGATGCCTCTTACCAGCTACAGATTGCTCCAGTTGGTTAAATCAAAGTACCCACATAACCCATCTATTGAAAATAATGTTGATTATATAGTCAATCTCATTAGGAATTCAATTCAAGCGTCTGCTGCATATGAAGCTGGTGTTGAATACCTGAAAGAAATGGTTAGTTTTCGGTTTTTATCCTTCTTCTATCTAGCAAAGTTTATGCTGGGAGTTTCTTAATATATCTTCTTTCCTGCAACTTCTAGTCGAGAGGAAAAAACAGTGATGTAAATGCAACTTCAAACATAAACGGGGGTGGCGGTGGGGATACAAAAGATGCCAAAACCTCACATCACAAAGTCTGAAATGATACTCTGTAGCCTGTACATTGAGATTGAGAAACTCTGAAAAACCAAAAAAAAGAAAAAAAAAACTCTGAAATCGACATCTGAAGAGTGAAGCAAGTAACAAACATCAGCATCTGGGAACTGTCTGCCTGTACCTCTTGAATATGAAAAGCACAGTTAGTCAATTTCTGTTGTAAAAGAAAGATATGATACTCTGTAGTCTGTACATTGCAGTTTGATGTAGTGAAGATAATGACAGTAAATAGTTGATATAATAGATTTTTCTTTTTCGTTTTCCTTTTGGGTATTTGTTCGAACGCAGATAGCTTATTAAGGCAGCTTTTTAGTGTCCCACATCGCTTCTGATAGAGGGAGCGTACGCTCGCGGCACCTAATAAAACAAGCGGGCCGTTAAGCTTGAAACTCATACCTTTCTCGGCCTTTTGGCTAAGATCAAGTGTAGTATCTGTTCTTATCAGTTTAATATCTGATACGTGGGCCAATGGCCCACACGATATTAACTCTATTTTTTTAGGGGGAAGGTCCATTAAGGTAGCTTGCTACCTGGGCCTTCAAGCGTCGCCTTGGCGTTGCACTACTGCCTCGGCCCGGCGCACCCCACTAATTTTTAGTTTTAAATTTATAACGGTGTTAATAAGTCTTTACTAGTTTTAAGATGAAAATAGTTCAACTATAATATGAGATTAGTAAAATATTATTAGTATTTCCAAAAAAAAAAGTAAAATATTATTTAGGAGTTTTATTTATTTCTTTTTTTTTTTTTGTTAAATGAAAATTTACTAGTACTGTTGTGTTATCTTACTCAGTAATAAAATTTTGTAAAATAAAACATTACAACACAAAACATATATAGATGTCATTTATTTATTTAGTTATGAAAAAACAAATCAATTAAGGAAAATGAAAGTTGTAGGAGTCGTTTAGTAACTTGGAGGAAAAATGGAAGATTTTTCAAAAAAAATAGAGAATTAGAGAAGTGGAAGATTCCATCTGCTGTGCACTTCTTGTTTTTTTTTTTTTTTGTCCCTTTTATTCTCGTTCATTTCCCTTTTATTCTCCAATTCTTTCCTTATTATTATTATTTTCTTTTANTTTTTATTTTTTTTTTTTTTTTTTTTTTTTTTTTTTTTTTTTTTTTTTTTTTTTTTTTTTTTTTTTTTTTTACTATTACTGTTATCTTTATTATAATTATATTATTATTATTCTCTTTTTTTCTTTGCTTTGTTTGTTCTTCTCCAGTTCTTTCCTTATTATTATTATTATTATTATTATTATTATTATTATTTTGAAGAATTATTATTATTATTATTATTATTTTCTTTTCCTTTTCTTGTTCTTCTCCATTTTTTTTACTATTATTATTATTATTATTATTAGACGCCACCCTCTTAAAGCTAGCTTCTTCTTTTTTATTTTTATGTATTTATTTATTTATTGTTATTATTATTAGTATTATTATTATTACTTTCTTTTCTTTTCTTTTATTATTATTATTGTTGTTGTTGTTGTTGTTGTTGTCGTCTTTGTGGTAGAAATGTACAAAAACTATATGAAAGATTGTAACCTATGAGGTTTTGCGTATTTCGTTCGTAATTAAACTAAGCTCTAACATGAATAAAATAGCTATAATTTATTTGGTAATATGTGTTTATTGATTTTTGTAACATTTTACACATTTAGTATTATTGTATTGAATTTATTTTTATTTCAAAGTTGAACTTGTAAAATAAAATCAGAAAATTGAAGAAATGAAGAAATTTGAAAATCTGGAGAAATGGAAAATTGGAGGAATGAAGAAGGAAAACTAGAGAAATGGATAAATGGAAAACTGGAAATGGAAAAACATAAAAATGAAGTAAACAACACCATAATGTGTGTATATTGTATTTGAAGTGCATGTACTGTATTCGAAATTTACATTTCAAATAGAGTTGTTACTTGAAATTATTTAGGTTGTATTTGAATTTAAATCTTTAAGTAATTATAATTATAAAATCATTATCTTTTCCTCTCATACTTTTGAACAATACAATAAAAATGAGGATGAAAAAGTAATTAAAACTTATTTTCCATATATTAAATATGAAACTTTAATATATTTACACACACACACACACACACACACACACACACACACACACACACACACACACACACACACACACACACACACACACACACACACACACACACACACACATATATATATATATATATATATATATATATATATATATATAAATTTATATGGATTTAAACTCTTATTTATTATCAAATAAATAGTAAATTAATTAATTACTTCATCGCAACCCAACTATTGTAGAAACATTTAAATTAATCGCAACTATAGTATGTATTTCTCCCGAGTATGAGTAGGATACGTCTGTGCGTATTGCAAGAGTATTTATTATATGACTTATTGACAAAGATAGTAACAAATTATTAGGTATCATTTCAACTTGCAATATAAAATATAACACAAATATAAAATGGTACGATTTTATAATAAAATTTTATTAAAAACTTATGATTTGTAACATAAAGTTGTACTGAAGTTTGTAATCGTTTTACATTCCATTGCAAACTTGGTGCAAAGTATTAAATAAAGAGCTAAAATTTTGTAGGAAATTATTTTGCATGAAATACTTCTGTATTGAAGTCTGTTGCAACAATTGCAATATACATAAGATCTCTTAACATCAATAATGCTACTTATTCTCTCTACATATACAACACATTTGGGGTTTCTATTTGACAAATCAAATGATTGAATTGTTTACAACACATTTGGGGTTTCTATTTGACAAATCAAATGATTGAATTGTTAACAAGTTTGAGAATAATGTTCTTATCATCCTTTCTGAAAAGAGTTAATACCCAAAATGGTCCTCCAAGTATTAGTTAATACTCGATTTAGTCCCGAAGTATTTTTAGTACCTAATTTAATCCTCTGACTTTTAAAATCACATCAAATTAGGTCCTCCGTTACCATTACCGTTTATTCACCGTTATTTTGAGGATAAAGAAGTCATTTTATATGCTCCAAACCCATTTCTTTGCAAATCAAACACTAATTTTCGACCATTCTCAGGGATTTCCGCCACCAACTCCTCCTCACTATCCTCCGTGTTCGGAGTATAAAGAATTGGTGTTCATAGGATGTGTGAACCAGAAATCCCAGGATGGAACATATGCTCCAAACCCGTTTCTTTGCAAGTCAAACCACCAACTGGGTTTTCTCTCAAAATCTGGATGCCCTGTTTGAGACTCTGGTTTCACAATCATCCGCCACTAAGTTCTACAAAATCGCTGCCAGCAGCGACCAATCGAGCATTGCATGGCTGTTCCAATGCCGGGGCAACCTCTCCGCCTCCGATTGCAGCGATTGTGTGCAGATAACCACCGACATGTCTAAAAACCTCTACGGCGACTCGATCGCGGGGAGAGTCCAGCTGGTCTACAAGCTCTGTGGGAGACGACGCTTGGGGAGATCGCAAAGGGCGTGGAAATCGGCAACGGGTTCTACACCAGCGGCTATGAATCGATCTTCATCCTCGACCAGTGCGAAGGCGATTTGGGAAGTGACAACTATGTGAACTGTGTGAAAAACGCGGCGGAGAAGTCAAAGAGCACCTGCGGTTGGTGTGGGGTTGGTTCTTACTGTGTGAACTGTGTGGAATTAGATTGGCCGGTGTGGGGTTGGTTCTTGCTTGTCTGTTATTTACAAAATCAGCTTTCAAGAAAAAGACCCATTCCAAGTATTCTATGGAGGATAAAGGCCAGTAAACCCATTCTAATCTGTTTCTGTTCTTTCATTTTTCTTCTCAAGATTCAATTTACATATAATAATGAAGCTTATAATGATTTTCTGTGGTGTTATTTTGGGATTTAGGTAACTGAAAAGAATGACAGAACCAGAACCGGGAAGCTTCCAATGTCAAGTTTCCACCATAAATCTCAATAGATGATTCAAGATTTATGGTGGAACCCAAACCTCCCAGAAATCGGCGGTGGTAAGAATGCAATGGAAGAACTAGAACAACCTCACAATGGCAAGCCGCACCAATTCAAGAAACAATCGGACGAACTGTTACAGAGCTACTGGTCCGCCATAAGAAATCCAGAAGAAAAGAGAAGCATAGACGAAGGAGATGATTCGCTGGCCTCCTTGAGGTGCGAACCGCCACCACCCACCAGCGAGGTGCTAGTGGTGGGCTGCCGGAGCTACGGTGGATTAAATCGAACCAAACCAGAATTCATAAGACCGAAGAAATCGATGAGCGGAGAAGGATTTCTAATAAAAAAAGACATTTTTGCCCCTAACGGTGGATAGTTGAAAATTGTAACGGAGGATCAAAATGGGTAACGTTTTAAAAGACATAGGACTAAATTAGGTACTAAAAATACTTCGGGACTAAATCGAGTATTAGCTAATAGTTGGAGAACCATTTTGAGTATTAACTCTTCTGAAAATACTTTGCAGTCATATTCTCAAAAGAGGAACATTCCCTGTAACTAATAAAAATGAGCTCAAAGTTTAAACCAATTGCATTTGGCTTCTATTGTGATGAACTCGATCATTTTATTTATGTGAAAATTTTTAGTTTTGATTTCTTGATTTAGTTTTTGAATACAATTATAATTCCCTAGTCATTTTTAAGTCAATTTTTAAGTTAAAAAATGCTCAAATTTGTGTATATTTCAAAGACAGAGGGAGAAGAGTTATAATATAGTAAGCAGAGTGGCTTTTCCTATTGCTATTGAGGATTTAAGTAGTTCAACTTACTGTCCCACATCGCATAGGTAGAGGAAGCGAATGTCCATGAGATGATATAAAATAGTTGGGCCTATATCTTCAAAAGCCATACCTTTCTCGGCCTTTTGGCTAAGATTAAGGGTAGTATATGTTCTTATCAGTTGAATATTTGATACGTAGGTCAATGACCCACACGATATTAACTCTATTTTTTTAGGGGAAGGCCCAATAAGGTAGCTTGCTACCTGGGCTTTCACGCGTCGCCTTGGATTTGCACTATTTTCTCGGCCCGGTGCACCCCGTTAATTCAAATTATAAAATCGTTTGCCCACCGACTGCTATATCCGTTTTGGCCCAATAGCGCATAAACTTCAAATATTTTGATTATACATTTATTATTTGGATGTACAGTAATTAATAATATATAAAATAATATATTTTTAATACTTGAATAATATATTTTTTATGAATACAAAATACATTTTTAATATATTAAAAGTACATCATTTGTGTATTGAATGTATATTATTAATATACTTTATACTTTTAATATGTATTTTTTATATAAATAATGTACTTTTTATTTATACACAGTGGTTAGATGTTAAAAGACCGTATTAAACGTCAAAATGATGGCCACTTATTTTTAAATGTACAATATACATGATCCTAGTATTATTTCCATTTATCAAATCCAATAAAATAGTACCGCCAATTATAAAAAAAAAGTTAATCTACACTTATAATAAGAGTCAATAATGTTAGACCCATAACTGTAACTAAAAAATGTTGGTGTAATAGTCTGCTATAACATATTATACTTTGTGTTCTTCTTAATTGTGTAACCTCCAATTAAATTCCTAATATATCCTAATCCTTTATAATTTTACCAAATTATTTCCGTTAAATATAACGGAAGTTTAACATTAAATTCTTTAGGCAAATTGTTTCTTTATTGCAGTTTTCAAACAAATGGCAATATTCTATAATACAATTCTGTATAGATTCAAAACTTAAAATTAGAATATTGAAGTCTTAATAGGATTCTATAATACAATTTTGTATAGATTCCTAACTAAACAATTATTCTACTCAAAACAACAGTATATAAACCCCTCCCCTTCTCACTGGATGGTATTCACCCAAAACTAAATATAACATATTCTGCAACACACAATCTACTTGACATTCTATAGGTATGATTGTCAAAATATTAGCATGCTAATTCTATTATTTGTATTTGTACTCATAATGATTACAGTTTTAAAAAAAAATCAATGATGCTATACTCATTAATTAGTATAACTTCAATATCGTTATGTAAATATATCTATTGTATAATCTGTTCATCTATACTTGTATCTTTGTATGTAGTGTTGTGGTTCTTATTATATTCCTCTATAATCTACACATTTTAGTTACCCCTAATTCTCTAATCTATGATTTTTGAATTTATGTTGTGGTTCCCATTATATTATTCCATAACATCACATATTTCCCATGGCACAAGGATATTAGTTATGACAAATGCAATAAAGTTAATTGATATTGACACACAAACTGTGGGTTGGAGTTGTACAGTTTATGTCATTAAGAAAAACGAACTAAAAAACGCTATTGGAACGCTTGAGAAAAAGTATATGCTCATCATACTTGAGAATGAAACAGTAAGTAAATAGTAAAAAATTTCTCCCTTTATTATTATTATTATTATTATTATTATTATTATTATTATTATTATTATGAAGATGCTCTCATTCACCACCAACATTGTAAATGCTATATCTAAATGCAAGGAACTCGGGTTCAATCAATAGTGTTTGATAATAACATTGGAATGTATGATATCACTTTACAAACCAACAAATGGTACATCATCTCAAATGTCATTGTCAAACCTGTCAGGCCGAAGTATAAAGTACTCGATCACAAATACAATTACACATGGATTTTAAATGGTCAGACCGGTGTCCAAACAAGTGACAATGATGACACGCCATTTGCTCCCATGTAAGTGGTTTATTTGTTTCTACTTACTTTAGTTGCAATTTAGCTATTTACAATTTCGTTATGTTTTATTAAAATATATAAGTATTGAGACTATTTCTTTGATGTTTATTAATTTAGCATTTTTTTCTCTCTCATTATTATATGACTACTTTAACCAATTAAAGAACACTAATTTAAAAATACGCATTGAGCATTGGTTTAATCGCGCAACGCGCGTGTGATAACTAGTATAATGATACAAATGTAAAGTTCAGTTCAAATATAAAACGTTTGCTTAAATAGAATAAATTTGAATGTGAATTAAAGAAAATGAATATTGATTCAAATATATTAATAATGACACCACACAATAATAGTTATCAATATTTTTTTTGTTTTAATATATCACAATTAACAAAGTCGATTTATTACCTGTCATATAAGATCTTCTTCGTCGAATATACTTTGTTGTATCTTCTAAGAAGATTGAGTATTTGACAAATGTCATAAGGGGTTCACAAAAAAAATTGCATACCCTTTTAATATGGCTTAGTGACAACTTGTTAAAAGGTTGAGAGTTGTATAGTATTTCGTTTCTTATGTCTTAGTTTGACATACTAGTCTCTTGCAAGTTGCAACATCTTCCTACATATTGAGTTTCACAAGAATCTCTTAATTCTTAAATTTTCACCATTACACTCAATCTGTCTTGATCTCATTCACCATAAACCACTATGCCAAGCACCATGCAACAATTTGAAGATTGTCCACACCTCATCTTTAATTTATTGGCTTTACAAGACTTGCAAATGGACGGATAATTGGTGGAAGATGCGGGTGTTGGACGATCCCCGTCTATAAATTTTAACATCATCAAAAATTGAGAAATTGTTAAGAACTATTTGTAATAGATTTTTATGATAACAAACATACTAGGAAATTAGGTTCTCATCTCTTTTTCAATTCTTAGACTTAGAAACTTTTTGCAATGTTACAATTGTTTAGTTTTCAAAAGGGGCGAACTATACCATCCAAAATGTAAAATAACAAGATAGTAGTCTAATCCGCAACGTAGACTGACTGGATAGTCACTATTTAAAAAGTTAAAGGTTTGAGAAGTCAACGGTTTGAAAGGTTATTAAAGGAGCTAAATCATAAGAAGAGTTCTAGATCGAAGAGTAAAAGATGAAGAGTTGAAGACATGAAGAGTGCAAAAGCCGAATAATGGAAGGACTAAATGGTTCATTGATTTCGTATAGTAAGGGCTCACGAAAAATAAAATCAACTAAATACTCGAATAGTAGAAGGGTTGACTATCAATCGAACACCTGAGTAATAAGTTGTCACTAGTGTACCGTAGAGTAATCTCAAGTTCAAGCATTACATAGTACAACCAGAAAGCCATCTATCACTATTTAGATAATCAAACAACAATCCGAACAATCACTTATTAGTGAAGTGATTTAACAAAAAAAAAAAGAATTTAACCAATTGTATTTGACAATCATTATAATGAACCCGATCATTTCTGTTTATGAGAAAATTTATTTTTGATTTCAAAGATTTAGTTTTTGGATACAATTATAATTCCCTAGTCATTTTTAGGTTAATTTTTAAGTTAAAAAATGCTCAATTTGTATATTATTCAAAGACAGGGAGAAGAGTAATAATATTTGAGCCGCTTTCCTTACCAAGCACGACAACCATCTCCACCACCTTCCTTCATCGCCTCCTCACAACCACATACATCATCTCGAATTCCCCATCTCCATCAACAATCTCTACGATTCTTCCTCATATTACTTGTTAGTATTTTATTTTTGTACCCCTACTATGTAATTGGCTGATTATTATGTCAATTTTAGATTAGTACTGTAAACGCGAAAAATATGAATTGTATATTTCAAAATTCAAAGTATCGGTTATAGTGAAGTATATATCAAACGAGAAAGAGTACAATCTCTGTATAGAAGTCATATGATTCTCTACTAGAAGTATGCCGATTAGAAGTGCCGAATTCGGAGTATGCCGAATTGGAAGTGCGTCGAGCTATTCCAAGTTCGGAGTGTGCCGAACTGGAAGGGTGCCTAGTTCAGAGTATGCTGAACTGGAAGTATGCCGAGTTCAGAGTATGCTGAACTGGAAGTATGCCGAGTTTGGAGTATGCCGAATTTGAAGCGTGTTGAGTTCAGAATATGCTGAACTGGAAGTATGCTGAGTTCGGAGTATGCCGAACTGGAAGTGTTCCTTGCTGAAAGGCCTCCAGAATTAAGCAGCTTGTTTTTCAATGAAGGGCTAATATGCAGCTTGATCTTCAAAGAAGGGCTTCCGGTATTCTACTGGCGTATTCCTTAGCGCAGATATACTGCAGGCGTGTTCCTCAGCGTAGATATGTTGTAGGTGTGCTCTCGGCGCAGATATATTACAGGCGTGCTCCCGATGCAAATAAATTGCAGGCGTATCCCTCAGTGCAAATAAATTGCAGGCGTGCTCCCGGTGCAAATAAATTGCAGGCGTATCCCTTGATGCAAATAAATTGCAGGCCGTATCCCTTGATGCAAATAAATTACAGGCATATCCCACTGTGCAAATAAATTGCAAGTGTGCCCTAGACGATATCCCGGTGAGACGCAGATCTTCAGAGCTTCAAAGTCTTCTAATCTTCAATGCCTTGTTAATCTTCAAAGTGAAACCACTATTTATAGTGGTGGTGGGTGTGTAGAGAAAATATAACAAACCCATTTAATTTAATATTTTAATTTAAATACAAGGAATGTATCGGGACACCATCACGTCCAGGTTCATGATTTTATATTTTTGAACCAATTTATAATATCCACAACTTCCTCAAAATTATATAATCCACATATATTCTTCATGGACCAAATCAAGTCAAAGCCGGTCATTTCAAGCAGCCCAATCGATCCAATAGCCTGGTCCATCTTCAAATATTCTACCAACTTGGGCCGAACAACGCAACATCCAATTACATTTAATTAAGTAATTAAACTAATTAATTATTCAATGTGCCACTTAATTAACCCAATTAAATAAACATTAGTTCAATTAATTAATTAGAGTAATTAATTATCAATCGAAGCCCAATAACACACAAATCAATCCATTTAAATTTTCAATGCTAACAAATTGTCCCCTCGAGACTTGCTTGGCGTGCTTCAAATGCAAAGAGAAGGAAGTCTCGAAATTAATATCGCCCAGGAGTCCAAATTTGCAGTCCATGTTTGCAGGTAGCAGCCCAATAATTCATATTTTAATTGAAAATGCCCAAAAAAAGCCATATCCAATAGCCCAATTGTTTCCACAATTCTATTAGAGGCCCGTTTCATTTTCCTCTCCTAACTTTAGCCAAATTTAATTTTAATTTAGCCAAAATTAATTCTTCAAAATCAGAAAATTGAACCATAGCTCATCACGCTCAAGCTATGGTTCAATTTTGGTCATATTCCTTTAGGGACACAGTCCTTATCCCATCATGACTTGTAGTAACAAATTATATCCATGGCAAATCATACTAACCCTTTCTCCCACCCGGTCCACAAAATTAAAATTTGATAAGGATTGAGGTAACAACTCGATGCCACGAGTTCTGACTCGTGTTAAGGAGTCTTGAAAAACACGAGACAGTTTCGACTCATGTCAAGGAGTTTCTTTTAGCTTCCTCCTTTTAAAATATCATAAAGGATTTGTCCCAACTTATCAGTAAAAAATGCATGTGATTGTGTTGCTGAGGCTATCAAAGATTTAGTCAATGCTGAGACTGTAGTTTCAAATGCCAAGGTAGAAGTTTCTCGCATTTAAGAGTTGACTGTGCTTATGCCAGAAGGTAAAGAGAGCCTGAACCAGGCGAAGGGAAGCTTAGAAGCATGTAAAGATAACATGCTTAGCTTTAGGCTTTTGTTGACTGATGTTCTTTTTCCTTTTAGTTTCTATTTCTTGTAGCAAGGCTTTTGGTTGTTTCTTTTTCCCAACTCTTGATAATATCATTACCTTCATTTGTGCGCTTGTCTTTTGACAATTGTACATCTTTGCTTTGACTCGTTGAACGATTGTCTTGATATAACACAGTTGCAACATGAATTGGATTTATTTTTGTTATGACTGAACTTAGATAATTTGATTTCTAAGCTGCCTACGTACTCCTATGAAGGAGATCAAGTCAAACGTAGTTCAGATGATTTTTTTAAAAAGTAAAGCCATTCACAGTTTAAACTCATACTGGCCAGGAGCGTCTATGATTTGGGTCCACCCATAGACAAAGCGAGATGCATTAGCAGTTTAACCACATGCTGCATTTTTTGTGGACGAGTCATTCATCAAATTTCCATGGCTTGTGTTGTTACCTTGAATTTAAGCATAGTAGAGTTTTAAGAATCTTCCATTTATTGGACTAATTTTTAAATCATCTTCGCTGATCAGTTTGTAGGCTCCACCGATGTATACTTCTTTAACCACATAGGGACCATCCCATTTTGGAGTGAACTTGTGGCCGGTTTTTCGTGTCACAATGATAGGCATTCGAACAGCTAGGACTTTATCACCAATTTGAAAGGAACGGATCCTAACCCTTTTGTTAAGGCTCTTGACATGCGAGCTTGATAGCATTCTAAGCTCTGTTGAGCTTGTAGTTGTTTTTCGTCCAAGACTTCTAATTCAACCAAGCGTAACTTAGCATTTTCTTCATCAGTAAGACCCTCTTGTATGGTCAACCTTAAAGAAGGTATTTGGCACTCTAGAGGCAGGACTGCTGCCACACCATACACCAAAGAATATGGAATGCTTTGAGTAGGTGTGAGGTATGTGGTTCTATACGCCCACAATGCTTCTTCCATTCTGTCATGCCAGTCACGTTTTGATTTTGAGACCACTTTTTTCAATAGATTACATAGGGTCTTGTTAAAAGCTTCAGCAAGCCCATTTGCAACTGCATAATAAGCTGAAGAGTTTCGTTGCTGAAAGTAAAAAAGCTTGCAGATCTTTCTTGTGGAAAGGCGAACGTGCTTGTTCTTACATTGAAAGGTGGAGGGAACTATGCCTAAATTGCAAGGAGAGGATATCCCAAAGTTCTACAATAGAGATGTGCATCCATGGCATACTTCCAAATAAATTGTACTTCAAGCTAGACGTATGTCGAGTTGGACGTATGCCGAGTTTAAAGTATGTTGAACTGGACTTATGTCGAGTTCAAAATATGTTGAACTGGACTTATGCCGAGTTTGGTACTCAAACGGCGTGTTCCTCAGTGCAGATATACTGCAGACGTGCCCCCGGTGTAAATAAATTACAGGCATATCCCTCGGTGCAAATAAATTGCAGACGTGCTCCCGGTGCAAATAAACTGTAGGCGTATCCCTCGGTGCAAATAAACTGCAGGCATGCCCTAGCGATATCCCGGTGAGACGCAGATCTTTAGAACTTCAAAGTCTTTTAATCTTCAATGCCTTGTTAATTGCCATAGCTGTAGAATATTTTTTCCATCTCGGTTTTTTTTTTTTTTAACAAATTGAGCTCTATAGATTCAGAATCGTCTAAATATATCTTTCAGTACAATAGTTATATGGCACATGGTTCTTTTTATCGGATAACTACGTCCGCGAGCTCGAGGTTTGAATTTCTTTACGGTAGTCCCCTCATTCACTTCAGCTTTACTAATAACTAAATTGGCTTCATTGGAAGCCATAGTGTAACTAGCGTTTGCTGCTACAGAATAAACCAATTTAAAAATGGGATAATCTTCAAAGTGAAACCACTATTTATAGTGGTGGGTGTGTAGAGAAAATCTAACAAACCCATTTAATTTAATATTTTAATTTAAATATAAGGAATGTATCGGGACACCATCACGTCCAGGTTCATGATTTTATATTTTTGAACCAATTTATAATATCCACAACTTCCTCAAAATTATATAATCCACATATATTCTTCATGGACCAAATCAAGTCAAAGCCGGTCATTTCAAGCGGCTCAATCGATCTAATAGCCTGGTCCAACTTCAAATATTCTATCAACTTGGGCCGAACAACCCAACATCCAATTACATTTAATTAAGTAATTAAACTAATTAATTATTCAATGGGCCACTTAATTAACCCAATTAAATAAACATTAGTTCAATTAATTAATTAGAGTAATTAATTATCAGCCCAATAACACATAAATCAATCCATTTAAATTTTAAATGCTAACAAATACTTAGCGGAACTAGTTCGTGACTAATTATTGAAGATCTGTTGGAATAGAACCTGCGACATGCATATCCAAAGTTTATCACGTGTGTCCATTTTACAGGTAGCAATGAAAAAATTATTTTGAGGCAATTTACAAGATTATCTAGACCAGTTGAGAGATTCAATGGCTAAGGAATGGTCTCTCACTCAAAGCCTCTAGGAATAACTATTTTCATAAATAAAATGTCAAAACATACAATGGAATAAGTTTATTTATGTGAATGGTATTCCATTCTCGACATATTCATTGAACCAAACATGATAAAAATGTATTAAGATGATGAGTGACTGCAAATAACTCCCAATAAAGAAGAATTGCCTATTGAGAGTTACAATAGATTTTGTCTACAAAGCTTCAACAAAACATCAAATCAGAATTTATTTTTGCCCAAGACTGCAAAAAGAAAAGAATCAAATGAAAAACAAGCCTAATTCTCTCTGGATATATGAACAGGCCATTTGGACTCATGAATGCAGGCAGCCTCTTGACATGGATATGATTGTTTCTGACTTCATTATTCATTGGAAAAATCAAATGAGAAAAAACAAAAAAAAAAAAAAAAACAAACAAAACCCCCCATTCTCATTTCTCTCTGCATATATAACAGATTTAGTCTTTCAATTCTCATTTTCATTTCATTTTTTGAGTTAAAAAATGGTAACATTGTTGTATAATTAAAAGACACTGAGGGATAAGATGAATAATGAATAGCAGAGTGAACTCAATCTCCCACATCGTCTAAACAGAGGGAGCGAATGCACATAAAATGCTATAAAGGAACTGGGTCAATGCCTTGGAAAAGCATACCTTCCTCGGCCTTTTGGCTAAGATCAAGTGTAGTATCTGTTCTTATCAGTTTAATATCTGATACGTGGGTCAATGGCCCACACGATATTAACTTTATTTTTTATAGGGAAGGCTTATTAAGGTAGCTTGCTACTTGGGCCTTCATTCGTCGCCTTGGTGTTGCACTACTGCTTTGGCCTGGCGCATCCCACCAATTTAAGTCCAATTTTTCATAAGCCCACTCTTACGACTCAATTGAGTTGAGTATACATTTTGCAATCATTATTTTGTAGATTTATGGATCATATTATCAAATAATATATCTTCAGTATAAAATTAATGTATTTTTAATATATTAAAAATGAAGTATTTAGAGGATGTACATTATTTGTTGACTATTCTAGAGGTGGGCGTTTTGGACTTTGGTTCGATTTTTTTTATTTTATTTTTTTGATTAAAAAAATAAACCATTCTGATTTAATATTAGAGTTATGTTCGGTTTGAAACCGTTCGGTTTCAGTTCAGATTTAATTCGGTTCGATTTAAGATCCCCAATTTTTAACATTTTCTAATTTTCCGAACATATTACCAAACAATTCATATCCACATAATCCATATCCAAAATCTAAACATTATTTAACAAAATAGTAATTCAAAGTTCAAACATACTACGGAGTACTAATTGTGAGGTAAAGATCAGAACAATTGTAACAAACAACAAAAATGCAAAGTAAAGAACAAGCTATAAAGAAATCAAATAAGTGCAAAGTAAAGAACAAGGTATAAAGAAATCAAATAAAATATTTAAGTGAGATACTAGTGAGAATAGAAACTGAACAACGGAGTAGAGGCATCAAGGAACTTAGATTTACTTCTTTTTATTATTATTATTATTATTATTATTATTATTATTATTATTAAAACCAAACGGTATTCGGTTTGATTTTTACTAAACCGTTCAGTTCGGCTCAATTTACAAGAATTTTGAACTGTTTAATTTACAAGAATTTCGAATCGTTCAATTTCTCGGTATACTACTAGTTCGGTTTGATTCGGATAAATCGAACCGAATTGCCCACCTCTAATACATTATATTCCAATGTACTCTATTTTTATTTAAAATTAATTTCCTAACGGTATATACTCTAGCAATTCGAAACTAAGACGGAAGCGTTTGCCCGGGGTGTCTTGTGGAACCTAGTCAATGATATAAATTGTTGTGAGAATGCATGTGGGGTGTCTTGTGGAACCCCTGGTTCATGATATAAATGGTTGTGATTATCCATGTGGGACTTAACTATTAGCAACAAAGGGATGTTGTGCTTGTGATGACAGTTTCTCCAAGTGTTTTAATTAATTCTTCTTCTCCTAAAAATTGTGATGCCACCTGTGCTTTAATTTCTTCTCCTCTTAAAAATTGAATCTCTAACTCTAAGGACCTCCCACGTCATAGCATGACAGAGCATGTGATAATATGTAAATTACAGTAACTTAGTGACTTAGAAAAATATAGTCAAATGCCGATGCTCATAAAGAATCTATATATTTTGGACATAATTCTCATAGTATCACTACCGAATTTCAAAGGTGATTTAATTACTTCCCCCAAAAGGTTGAATCCCCAATTCCAAGGGCCCTCCACACTTCGTCCTGATAGAGCATTTGGAGGGATGTAAATCACGGTGACTCAATGACTTAGCAAACAGAGCCAAATGTCGGTATGCATAAGGAATCTATCTACTTTTAAGCATTACTATTCCTAAAGTTTAAATATTGATCTTTTTTCTCAAATACTACCTATTAAATCAATTAACTAAATTTTTGCGGGCATGTGATTTAATTCCTATTCCTTTGGGTGGAGATGCAACACAGCCACTGCATTAAGTGATTGATTCATGTTTGCAAAAAAAAAAAAAAAAAAAAGTGATTGATTTATCAGTTCTTATATCGTGGACCGCGGTCCACAATGCATTGTGGACCGCAGTCCCAAAACGACGTCGTTTTAGTAAGTGGGAGACGGAGCCCGTAATTGATATTACAGTTCATCTCAAAAGATACTGCCTTACATTTGTTTTGATATTATTGAATGAAACTGTAGTTATATCGAAATGTAACTGTAGTTGTGTTGAAATGTAACTGCAGTGTATATGAACTGATACTGAATAACAGTTTCACATTTGTGTTTTATATTATCGAATGAAACTGTAG
>NC_044927.1:12616713-12617305 GCF_003576645.1 Ipomoea triloba
AAATGGTTGCCTTGGATTACTGACCCAATCCAAAATTCCTTTCATCTCTTTGTTTTTTTTTTTTTTTTCTCTATAATCTACCCAGTCTTTCTTGTCAAATCATCTGATGAAGTATCATCAAAGCGCCCTTCCACTAGTCACATAGTTACAAACCTAAACAAACAAGAAAAGCGAAAAAAGAGAAAAAGAAAGGAGTAGGCGCTAGGCATTAGTCCGGCCGTAGACTAGCACTTAGGCACTGCCTAAGCGGCAACCTGTAAAAACAAAAAATAGTGTATGTTATATATATATATATATATATCTTACTTCTCTTATTTACATAAATAAATAAATTTAAATATATATAAATATAATAAAAAAATTAATAAGGCCGACTCGTCCGAGTTAACTAGCTAACTCTGCCGAGTTGGGCGAGTTAACCCGGCCGAATTCGGATCACCGGTTGACAACTCGGCCTACTCAGCTAAGTTAGGCGTCCACCTAGGGAGCAATTCGCCTCGGCGTAGGGGCACCTAGCGCCTAGGCAGCCGATTTTTGCAACATTCATGACGCTTATTATTTTTATTTTTTCTTTTCGGTTTTTTTTTTTTTT
>NC_044927.1:12617330-12638402 GCF_003576645.1 Ipomoea triloba
ATTTGCGATTGCCTTGCCACCAGCATGGTGCAAATGGTTGCCTTGGATTACTGACCCAATCCAAAATTCCTTTCATCTCTTTGTTTTTTTTTCTCTATAATCTACCCAGTCTTTCTTGTCAAATCATCTGATGAAGTATCATCAAAGCGCCCTTCCACTAGTCACATAGTTACAAACCTAAACAAACAAGAAAAGCGAAAAAAGAGAAAAAGAAAGGAGTAGGCGCTAGGCATTAGTCCGGCCGTAGACTAGCACTTAGGCACTGCCTAAGCGGCAACCTGTAAAAACAAAAAATAGTGTATGTTATATATATATATATATATATCTTACTTCTCTTATTTACATAAATAAATAAATTTAAATATATATAAATATAATAAAAAAATTAATAAGGCCGACTCGTCCGAGTTAACTAGCTAACTCTGCCGAGTTGGGCGAGTTAACCCGGCCGAATTCGGATCACCGGTTGACAACTCGGCCTACTCAGCTAAGTTAGGCGTCCACCTAGGGAGCAATTCGCCTCGGCGTAGGGGCACCTAGCGCCTAGGCAGCCGATTTTTGCAACATTCATGACGCTTATTATTTTTATTTTTTCTTTTCGGTTTTTTTTTTTTTTGTCAGATTTTGCTTGTTTGTTTGTTTGTTTTTCCTTTTTTTTTTTCTAAAGAAAATACTACTTTGACTCTCAAGTTATACTTCCTACTTTTACTTTCTCACATAACAGTTTGATGTTGACACTTTCCTATGGACCCATAGGATGAAGATAACTTGTTGTATCTTGACATGTCAGGAGTAAAAGTGATAGAGTAGAAAATGAGAGTCTATGTAGTAGAACTCTTTTTTTTTCTTCTCTCTCGCTCATACATGGCATTGAAAGAATCACAAAAAATTTCATATTGTTGAGGTTGCTCTTACATGTGATGACAATACAACACATTATAGATTATTCTACTTTTGGATGCAAAAAAAAAAAAAAAACATTATCCATGTTTTAGATTAATGTTTTATCAAGTTGATTATATTTAATTGTGAGCTTACCAGTTGATCATTATTCTAAATTTCTAATGTAACTTATAAAACTCAATGTATGCTATATTATTGATTTTTGTTTGTGATGGTTTTGTCGGGACAGGGTCCACCATGCATAAATTGGGTATGAAAGTATAGAACGGGGTACGAAAATAATAGTATTATTAGCTCGGGGCGTTAGGTCCAAAAGAATACGTTCAAAGCTCGAGATACTAACCCAAAATGACAGCCCAAATAAAAAATAAATAATACCAGTTATAACCCAATAAATGGACTAAGAATAATATAGTTGCTTTTATTTTGAAATTTCTCTCATAAAAAAAAACTTTTATTTTGAATTTGCTCTCATTTTTGGAGGGATTAAATAAAAATATATGATATATACAATTGCTCTCATTTTGGGAGAGATTAAATAAAAAATATATGATATTTATGCTAAATTAATCTATAGTAATGACTTGTATTAAAAAAAAATTATAGTAATGATTTATGTCCAAATACATGAAAATAGCTGAAATTATACTAATGACTTAAGCTGGAATTGATTAATAAAGAATAAATTTGTGCATGGATTATGCTCAAAATTATTTGCAACAATTTATGCTCAAAATATATGACAGGGTAATTGGGTACCCGACCCGGAATCACTGGCAGTATCCAAAAAGCAAGATAGTTGTCGTTCAAACTACCCAAGACACCTTACTCCTCAGCATCAATGCTCAACGGTTCAACTCTTCAGCATTGATGCCCAACGTTCAGCTCCTCAGCATTGATGACCAACATTCAGCTCCTCAGCATTGATGCCTAACGTTCAGCTCCTCAGCATTAATGCTCCATTACTGAGCTGAAGGAAATAAAAAGGCTCACAACGCAAAGTAGAGACGACACTTCTTATTAGACAAAACACACACTGAACTCATTTGTACACTGAGCACTGCACTCAAACACTGTACTCAATATCATATTCAAATACTCAATAATACTCAAATAATATCCGGTAACGCATTATTACCGTCATTGGTGCTTTCATTGAGAGCCGAGATCATATCTCAGGCACACTTCACACATCACAAACACCTCTATGGCGTCGCCTTCTTCAAGCAGTGTCCTGCTTATCAAGTGGCGTTCGCTTCCTGCTCATCAAGCCACACTTTTCACAAATCACAAAACAGTGAAACACCCAGCTCATCTCATCACAATCGATGGTGCAATCTGGATCCAGCCCCGCTCTCATGGTTTTCATCGAGTGAACAATGGTCATCCCGGATCCAGCGGCTCTCATGGTACTTATCGAGTGAACAATGGCCATCCCGAATCCAGCAGCTCTCATGGTTCTCATCGAGTGAACAATGGTCATCCCGGATCCAGCAGCTCGCATGGTTCTCATCGAGTGAACAATGGTCACCCCTCGGGTGATCTTCGTGGGCAACTCGATGGTCACCCCTCGGGTGATCTTCGTAAACAGTTCAACAGTAACCGCGTGGGAGATCGTCGCAAGGGTGATCTCCGTAGCCAACTCAACAACAACCACGGGCGCTTCCTCCTCAAGTGCGTCCGCCTCCTTCACTTATGCGTTCACCTCTTGTAAGCAGTGGCGCTACCCAGTGAACGCTGCTCCCATCCAAGCAGTGGACTTACAAGNGTTTTCATCGAGTGAACAATGGTCATCCCGGATCCAGCGGCTCTCATGGTACTTATCGAGTGAACAATGGCCATCCCGAATCCAGCAGCTCTCATGGTTCTCATCGAGTGAACAATGGTCATCCCGGATCCAGCAGCTCGCATGGTTCTCATCGAGTGAACAATGGTCACCCCTCGGGTGATCTTCGTGGGCAACTCGATGGTCACCCCTCGGGTGATCTTCGTAAACAGTTCAACAGTAACCGCGTGGGAGATCGTCGCAAGGGTGATCTCCGTAGCCAACTCAACAACAACCACGGGCGCTTCCTCCTCAAGTGCGTCCGCCTCCTTCACTTATGCGTTCACCTCTTGTAAGCAGTGGCGCTACCCAGTGAACGCTGCTCCCATCCAAGCAGTGGACTTACAAGCAGTGGCGTTATCAAGTGAACACTACTCCCATCCAAGCCGTGGACTTCCAAGCAGCAGAGTCACCTACTCGAGAGTGGACTTACAAGCAGTGACGTTACCGAGCGAACGCGGCTCCCATCCAAGCCATGGACTTCCAAGCAACAGAGTCACCTCCTCGAGCAACGTCACCACCTCGAGCGGCGTCACCACCTAGAGCAGCGTCACCTCCTCGAGCGGCGTCACCACCTCGAGCAACGTCACCACCTCGAGCAGCGTCACCTCCTCGAGCGGCGTCACCACCTCGAGCAACATCACCACCTCGAGCAGCGTCACCACCTCGAGCAGCGTCACCTCCTCGAGCGGCGTCACCACCTCGAGCAACATCACCACCTCGAGCAGCGTCACCACCTCGAGCAGCGTCACCTCCTCGAGCGGCGTCACCACCTCGAGCAGCGTCACCACCTCGAGCAGCGTCACCTCCTCGAGCGGCGTCACCACCTCGAGTAGAGTCACCTCCTCGAGCAGCGTCACATCCTCAAGTGGTGTCGCCTCCCCGAGCAGCGTCACCAATAAATATGCCGAGGTCACCACCTCGGCCAATCTTCGGCCGAGGTCGTCACCTCAGCCAATTTGGGCCGAGGTCATCACCTTGAACATGGCCGAGGCCCCGTGCCTCGGCCACAATGATAACAAATAAAATAAAATAAAATAACTCTAGTCCCTTAAGTCTAGTACGAGATCCGATCTCACTAGCTACCCGACGGGAGAGTGTTTTTCTGAGCCCAGCCAAAGGCTTGGATTCAAAAAACACCACACTCTAATCCCTTAAGGCCGGCACGAGATCCGATCTCGCTAGCTACCCGACGGGAGAGTGTTTTTCTAAGCCTAGCCAAAGGCTTGGATTCAAAAAACACCACACTCTAATCTCTTAAGGCCGGCACGAGATCTGATCTCGCTAGCTACCTAACGGGAGAGCGGATCTTTGACTGGACCTTCGACCGGTCGAGGTGAGCTCGCACGCAAAAAACATTGAACTGGGTCGAGCCGAGGTCAGGCCTAGGCCACTTTCGGCCGAGGTCACGCCTCGTCCAGTCGTGGCCCCTCGGCCACTTTCGCCCGAGGTCACGCTTCGGCCAGTCGTGGCCGAGGCCCGACCTCGGCCACTTTCGGCCGAGGTCACGCCTCGGCTAGTCGTGGCCGAGGCCCGACCTCGGCCACTTTCGGCCGAGGTCACGCCTCGGCTAGTCGTGGCCGCGGCCGACCTCGGCCACTTTCGACCGAGGTCACGCCTTGGCCACTCTTGGCCGAGGTCACGCCTCTGCCACCCTTGACCGAGTCCCGACCTCGGCCACTTTCGGCCNCTGCCACCCTTGACCGAGTCCCGACCTCGGCCACTTTCGGCCAAGGTCACGCCTCAACCGTCACGTGGTTAAAAAAAAAAAAAACAACAACATTTTCAGTACAGTGCCAAACTATTACTCCCTAGCTACCTCAACCATTCTCGCTAGCTAGGGAGTGGGGAGCTGGTGACAGGGTAATTGGGTACCCGACCCGGAACCACTGGCAGGATCCAAAAAGCAAGACAGTTGTCGTTCAAACTACCCAAGACACCTCAAAAAGCAAGACAGTTGTCGTTCAAACTACCCAAGACACCTCACTCCTCAGCATCAATGTCGTTCAAACTACCCAAGACACCTCACTCCTCAGCATCAATGCTCAACGGTTCAACTCCTCAGCATTGATGCCCAACGTTCAGCTCCTCAGCATTAATGCTCCATTACTGAACTGAAGGAAATAAAAAGGCTCACAACGCAAAGTAGAGACGACAATTCTTATTAGACAAAACACACACTGAACTCATTTGTACACTGAGCACTGCACTCAAACACTGTACTCAATATCATATTCAAATACTCAATAATACTCAAATAATGTCCGGTAACGCATTATTACCGTCAATATAGAAATATTTTATGTTCAAAATATTCAAAAATAGTTGAAGTTATAATAATGAATGAATTATGTTCCAAATAATGGTAATGGTTCATATCTGTATTCTGTAATGATTTAGGCTCAAAATAATAGTAATGATTTATGCTAGTAATATAATAATGATTTATGTTTAAAATATTTTTAAAAAATAGTTGAAATTATAGTAATAAATGAATTATGCTCAAAATAATGGGTACCGATTCATTGTTGTAATGATTTATGCTAAAAATATAGTTTGACTTTACCAAATTTAACGCATTATTAAATTTAGTGTCACTTTACGATTACCTATGATGATTTCACTTTACCAAATTTAACCATGCAATAATTTCTGAATACTAATTCAAAGATTCTATAAATACTCAATTCGGGAGAGTTTTGAATCGTACTAATCCCTCTCTCCATGTATCCTTTACGTTTCACTGTAAGCAATAATCCAAACACAAACAGGTTTCACCATATTTTCTTTCTAAATTTTTTGCACTTTTGCCCCATGAGTATTGTGACATTAACAATTTTGGTCTACAAGTTTCAAAACTTGCATAATTGGTCCACGAGTATCAATTTCGTAGCGTAAATGGTCCTTCCAATGAAATCTCTACCAATTTTTCATGAAATTTATTTTTACCCTTTAAAGTAGGGGTATAATTGTCTTTTCTATTTCGTCAATTTTTAGTTTCGCACTTTTAGTCCCACAAGTATCGCGACACTAACAATGTTGATCCACAACTTTAAAACCTTGCATAATTGGTTCATGAGTATCAATTTTTTAGCGCAAATAGTCCTTCCGATGAAATGTCCGTCAATATTTCACTGGAAAAATTATTTTCCCTTTATAGCAGGGGTATAATAGTCTTTTCATTTTATCATAGTGCTTTCCCTTTCATATCCGAAAGTAGTTATATATATCTTCTCTTGAGATTATCCTTTCTTCAGCTTCACCTCTGCATAGTCGGATTTTGGTCTAGAAAACATTCACAAAGTATTTTGCGTTGGTGACTTGATCGCCCCATTGCAGGGAGACAACCGAGGTTCTAATGGTGAGCGCTTCCATGACGAATTCAACCCGCAATGAGTCACGAAACATGCCACGGAAGGGTCGGTCAACACCTATTCTTGAGGACACCATTGCTCCATTTTGGCAAGCTCACCAAATTGAAGGCTGAGCCTTTGCTAAGTGGCCTCATAGACCACAGGAAATGAACACCGTAGTTCACTAACCCGTGAGCTATATCATAGATTTGTTCTTGTCTCGAGACGACGATACTCCCTAATGATATGTACACCACAAAATGGGGTTATTCCACCGAAAAATTAACAAAAAAGAAAATACTATTATACCCCTACTATAAAGGGGAAATATTTTTCGGTGAAAAATTAATAGCGATTTCATCGAAAGGACCATTTGTGCTAAGAAATTGATACTCGTGGACCAATTATGCAAGTTTTGAAAATTGTAGATCAACATTACTAGTGTCCCAATACACGTGGGACCAAAAGCGTGAAAAACTAAAAATTGATGAAATGGAAAAGACCATTATACTCCCAGTATTTAAAAAAAAAAAATTTCCAGTGAAAAAAATTGACAGAGATTTCACCGTAAGGAACATTTGAGCTAAGAAATTGATACTTGTGGACCAATAATGCAAGTTTTGAAAGTTGTGGATCAAAATTGTTAGTGCAACAATACTTGTGGGACCAAAAGTGCAAAAACTCTTTTGTTTCTTATATATTTTTGAGAAAAGTGTCAAATTGGCCCCCTAAGTCGGATGGATAGTGCACTTAGGCCCCCTAACTGAAAAAAACTCCATTCAAGCCCCCTAAACCGGCAAAAAAGTGCAATTGAGTCCTAAATGACTTGTTTATCAGGTCAAATTCAGTTAGGGGGCCAAATTGCACTATCCACCCAGTTTAGGGGGCTAATTTGATACTTTTCATTATTTTATTTTATTTTTCAAAACAAATATTTTTATTTATTTCAGTTCAAAAAAATATTTTTATTTATTAAAAATATTATTTATTATAAATAAAAAATTAAAAAAAATAAAAAACAGCCACCGGCCGTTTAATAATTTGGTCCTACTATCAAATTAATTTGTAAAATTCGTCCCCAAGTGTTGGCCATACGCATTTTTCGTTCCTAAGTTATAATTAATGTTGCACTTTTCGTGCCTTTATTAATAAAACATTAGGGATGAAATTTACAATTTTAGTATAACTCACGGACGAATATGTTGGCATTGCATTTTTCGTTCTTTTGTGCTCACTTCTCCTTTAGAGATGAAAAATGTAATTTTCTATTTTTTTAAAATTATTTAAAATAATTATTTTTAAATTATTTAAAATAATTATTTTTAAATTATTTAAAATAATTTTACAAAACTTTTTTAATAATATAAAAATAATTATTTAAATAATGTTTTTGAAAAAAAAAGAAAAAAAAAAGTCGGCCATCCCCAGTTGGGATTGCCGATTTTTTTTATTTTGGTTTTTTTTTTTGTTTTAAAAAAATTAAAAAATATTAAAATTATTTATAGAATAAAAATTAATTTGATATTATGACCAAATGTGATACAAATTACAAAGTTTTGCACTTAATTTCAGTCCAAGGGGTATTAACCTGATAAACAAGTTTACCTTCAAAAAAAAAAAACCTGATAAACAAGTCATTTAGGACTCAATTGCACTTTTTTACCGGTTTAGGGGGCTTGAATGGAGCTTTTTTCAGTTAGGGGGCCTAATTGCACTATCCACCCCACTTAGGGTGCCAATTTGACACTTTTCTCTATATTTTTTGAGTTAATTCTATTCTTGGTCCTAGATTTATAGGTGGCTATCCACTTTTAGTCCTTTTTTATTAGAATATTCACTTTTGGTCCTAGTATTATTGTGGCATGACCATTTTTGGTCCTTTATCAACAAAATAGTTTAAATATTGTTAAATACAAGGACATTTCGGTCTTCAATTATGGATGTTTTCAAAAAAATAAACATAAAAAATATAACGGTTCAACATACTTTGTATGAAAAAGATTGAAATGCCTTTGTATTTAACGATATTTCGACGATTTTGTTGATGGAGGACTAAAAATGGTCATGCTGCAATAATACTTGGACCAAATGAGGATGTTCTAATAAAAAAAGACTAAAAGTGGATTGTCACCTATAAATCTAAGACCAAAAATGGAATTAACTATATATTTTTTTTAAATGAAAAAGGTTGAAATAAGCTATTGAACTATAGACAAAACTATAATTGGGTCAACTAACTCAAGAACTGCAATTGAGTCCTTAAATAATTCAAAATTATGTAATTAAACGAAAGTGACATCTAATCCCATTTATAGGCTAACATGGCAATTAATTTTTTTTAAAAAAATTATTTTTCTTTAATTTTATAATTTTAAATTATTTTTTTTTAAAAAGAAACCACCCGTTAAGCTTTTTTTTTTTTTTTTTTTTTTTTTCGGCTGGAGAGGGAGACCAATTCTTCGTTTTTAATTGGAGATGAAGAGATTTTTCATCTCCCACTTGAAGACGACAACAATTTAAAATTTTCATTCATTTATAATTATTAAAAAAATTAAAATTTTTATTTTAAAAAGGGATTGTCACATCAACCTACAATTAGGAGTACATGTTATTGGGCCTCCCTTTTCTCTCTCAAACCAAAAGCCTTTCTCTGCTGCTCAACTTCGGCTTCCACTACCGGCCTCCGGCCGGAGTTCTAATGGAGCTTTGAGTCGGAGGTTTTGGTCACCTTCTACGTTTGCTCTGGCTTTTCTTCCGTCCCGACCACCGTCGCAGCTCCGTCCGCCTCCGACCACCGCCACCCGACCACCGTCGCAGCTCCGTCCGCCTCCGACCACCGCCACAGATCTTCTTCTGCAGCTCCGTCCGCCTCCGACCACCGCCACAGATCTTCTTCTTCCGTTTTCTTTCCCTTTGACCACCGCCACAGATCTTCTTCTTCCGTTTTCTTTCCCTTTAAATAAAATAATAGTAGGTAGGTATTGAGGTTTGTGTTGGTAGTCTTGAACTCCCCACCCTACTTTGGCTTTACCACTTTTTATTTTCTCTATTATTGTGTTTTCCTCTCGTTACTTTCACGGGCTTTTTTTCCTCTCGTTACTTTCACGAGCTTTTCATTATCATTAGCATAAATCGTTTAGTTTGGTTTCGGCAAGTGTTGATCTTATATCCTGGGCGAGCAAAAAAGTATGATGACGAAGACCCAAATCTTTGATGAAGCTTTAAGCTCCTTGAAGGAACATAGCTTCCTAGTTATGAAACAGTCTGCGATTCAAGTTTTCTATAGCATAGTTAGAAAAGTTGTTTTTATGTCTGACTGTAAGGAATGGTTTACCATTTCATTGATCGTTGATGTAAACGTTTTATGTTATGAATTAATGAAATAGCTACGTTTATCTTCAAAAAAAAAAGGAGTAAATGTTATTTTTTCTTTTTATTTAATCGCATAATTTTGAGTTGTTTGGCGATTCAAGTGCAATTTCTCTCTTTTTTGTTTCCTATTTGGCTATTTGTCTTTTTTTTTTTTTCGTTTCCTTGAAACTTAGCGATGTGTATTCAATCAAGACTTTTAAATACTTTTAAATTGATGGATTTTAATTGACTTTTAAATTTATGGATTTTAATTGACTTTTGTAAAGTTTGTGTAGACTTTTTTAAAATTTTTTAAACTTCCATCAAATTTGTAAGAGTATAAATATCCGTATGACAAAATATTATAAACTTTTAAAAACTTTTTCATATTAAAAAATCTACAAAATTTAAAACTCTAAATTGAATACACCCTTACAAACATTCCATAACTTTTATTAATATATTATTTATAATTTTCTTACAAAAATATATTTTTATAAATCTTAAATAAATTAATACATTGTAAAAAAATAAAAAATAAATATTAATTGTCACACAAATAGAGTATATTATACATAAAGAAAATATAATCAATTTTCACTAAATATAATCAATAAAAATATTTCTTGAACTAATGCATAATTTCCATTACTATTACGCCATCCAATTTTTACCGCATCGATCATAAGTTGTAACAACTTCTTACTCTCCTCAGGTGCCCATAAATGCCATAATGCATAATTTTCATTTACTTTTACCTTTACTCCTTTCTTGATTAACATCTCCCATTTATAATTACAACTAGTTTTTCTTATGCGCGATGCGCAAAAAATAGGTGCCCAATATTAGTATTTTTTATTAAAATTTTAAATTTATTTAAATTATGATATAGTAAATAATAATAATAATAATAATAATGTAAACTATTTTTATAAATTGGATATTTATATTTTAAAAAATAACTAACATATAACTCTAATATTTAATGTGTATATATTATTACTATTATTGAAGAAAATAAGAAAATATATGGTGGATGCATGTGCATAGTAACAATAGTGGAAAAGATAACGAAAGTTATAACGGTAGGGGTATATTTGTCCAAAATATTGTGTGGTACAACTTTTATAGCATAATGTACAAAAAAAACTTAACGGAAAAAACGGACATAAATGAGGGGTATAACCTTCATTCACATTTATTATGTTTTTAGATAAAATAAATAAGAATCTCTCAAAAAATTCAACTTAACACAAATAAATAAATAAATAAATAAATAAATAAATAAATAAATAAATAAATAAATATATATATATATATAATTAATGAATATACAATAATATAAAATTATATTAATTAAATAAAATTTATAAAAAGAGTTAAAATTATAAATTTTGCTGCAACCAGCTGCATGCCTGGTTGCAGCAGAATACAAATTGCTGCTCACAGCAATTTTTTTTGTTGCGAACGGGGCTACCGGTTGTTCGCAACATTTTTTTTTTTTTTGCTATTTTCACCAACAAATTTTGCTCTAAAAATTAGTAAATACTCCCTCCGTCCCATTTTATATGTCTGATTCGGTTAACGAGGCTTGACTGAAGTTATTTTAAATTCAATTTTTTTTATAATATTAAGTTTAATATTAATATACAAAATTTATATATTTAGAAACTACACTAAAAATACTATTAGACACAAAATTAAATGTAAAAATAAGTAAAAAATACTACGTAATAAAGAAAATAAACAAAGAAGAAATAGTTGGATTGACCAATGAATAGTAAGTATGACAGATAAAATGAGACAGAGGGAGTAATAATTTTTTGTAACAAAGTATATGAATATTTATAAAAGGTTTGAAACGTATCGTAAAATTGATGAAAGGTTTGTCTGGTTTAGATAGAGGGAAAAAAATGTGTAGTTAATGTTGAAAAGTTTGGGATTGGAGGGTTGGATTTTATCTATTTATATTAACGAAGAAAAAATTTATAGAAATCTTATTCTGACAGAGTCTATAAAAGTTAATACTTTTTTTTTTATACCAGTAGACTTTTAAAGACTCTATAAAAGTCTGAATCGAATACCAGTATAATTTTAAAAAGTTTTAAAAAGTCTGAATCCAATACCAGTAAACTTTTAAAGAGTCTTTAGAAGTCTGAATTGAATACCACTAAACTTTTAAAGTTGATAAAAGTCTTTGAAATTTTTAAAAATCTTGATTGAATACCACTAAAATTTTAAATTTGATAAAATCTTTAAAAATTTGAAAAGTCTTGATTAAATACACCTCGTTAAGATACCATCTAAATAAACTAGTTCTGAAATTAATTATGGTATAAAAATAAAATAAAATAATAAATTTTGTTTTGAAAGAGTAAAATAATTATTTTGATAAAAAAAATTGAATATATAAGTG
Source organism: Ipomoea triloba (assembly GCF_003576645.1). Taxonomy (NCBI): domain Eukaryota; kingdom Viridiplantae; phylum Streptophyta; class Magnoliopsida; order Solanales; family Convolvulaceae; genus Ipomoea; species Ipomoea triloba. The sequence goes on from NC_044927.1 coordinate 12,629,179, forward strand.
GAGGTGGGAAAGTGAATGAATCCTACCCCACCACGTGTTTTGACTTTTAAAATATTAAAAAACAAAAGAAAAGAAAATTCCTTTATTTAGTTTATAAGTAATTCATTAGCCCCTTGTTTGCAATCACCGTCCCATGCAACCACTCTTAAGCGCTGACTTTTCGTCAAGTTCCAAGTTGTCAAACGCCCCAGGAAATTTCAAGGGTATTTCAGTAAAATCACTCAACCCAAAACAGTGGACGCTTCAACGTGTTAAGCATTTGTTTACCTCGTAAGACTTCAATTAATCTCTGCTCTGTTTCATGTTCAAGTTATCATTAAACAAAATGTAAAAACTTGGGTGAAATCATCTCATGAATATTTATTCGTAAGATAGATCGGGTCAAGATCAAATGTAATACTTACACTACAAAATATAACACAAATAATAAATAAAATGTTTATTACTTATATGAGAAATTATAATACTTTTGAAGAAAAATGTAATACTTTTTACATTTTGATTTAAAAGTATTACATTTTTTCTCAAAAGTACCACATTTTCCTTATAAGTAACAAACGTTTGTCAACATTACTTTTAAGTGAAAATGTAATACTTTTGATGAAAGATATAATAATTTTACATCAAAATGTAAAAGTATTACAGTTGTCATCAAAAGTATTGTACTTTCTTTATAAGTAACAAATATTTTATTCCTAATTAGTATTATATTTTTAAGTAGAACTATTACAATTTCATATTGACCCGACCCGTCCGGTCTCACACAAGTGTGACCCTAAACAAAAATACAAAGTGGGTAGGAAGAAAGCAGCTTTATTACTCGACCCGGGATACTAGGCCCAAAAATAGTATATACAAAACTTGAGATATTGGCCCAAAACGGCGGCCCAAAGAATACATAAATAATAAATACTATAGCCCTAAGGAATTGAATAGGGCCTAAAATAGTGGCCCGAATAATAAATAAATAAATAAGCTAGGGAACTAACAAATAAAATAGAAATAAACAAGCTAGGAATAAAATAGAACTAAATATGTTACCAACAGGACTCGAACCCTAGTGTGTCGGCAAGAGAAAGGAGACTCAAACCACTGGACCAGGAGGCATTTGGTGAGCCAAGGGATGCCTTTAAAGTGGAGGGAAGGGTGACTATTTATATAGTTGTAGGATTCACAGATCGTTGACAAGTGGACGTCATCGGATTGCCTTCAATATTAGCCACACGCGTGTCACCCCTCTACGTTGCTTCCAGCGCGCTCCCATGCATAAGTGGAGATTTCTGCCCTTTAATACACAAGATATTGAGTGGCTTGGTGGTTTGGACTTGTGTTCTTATGCTAGAGGTTGTGGGTTTGAATGCTAAGAAAACCTAATCTCTTAAAGTATAATTCTATTATTTATAAACAATTTGTCTTGACACAAATTGATCATTGTTCGATATTTGGACCATATCTCAGCCTAAAAATATCCAAATGAAGTGATTCTTGGGTCATTGGAAAAAAGACTTAAATGACTACAACTCTTATGAAGGCATCAAAGCGTGAATCAGAAGGGAAAATGGTCAAAATCAACCTACAAACCGGATTAGTGTCGCATGAGGATTCTCAACGCGTCGAGAATAGGCAGAATGCCATATTTTATTCTCCGTAATGGCCCGACGAGTCGAGAAACCCCAGATCTATAATTTTACTGCTCGAAATTCTCTGTTTTGCCCTCATTCTCTACACCAATTATATATAGCATCATTTTCTCTCAATCCTACGTTTGGGGCTGCGATTTTGGAAGACAAATGGAGTGAAGAAGGGTGATTCTTCACACTCCAAAGGAAGAAGGAGGGATCGCACACATTGGAAGAAGAAAAACCATTGCAAAAGCTTTGAAAGGAAGATTGGAGGATCAAAAGATAAGAGCTTGGAAGACACATGTGGGAGAATATCTTCCTTTCTTCTTACTTTAAGCTTTTATTGTATCTTCCTTGCGATTATTGTTGTTGAAACTATGTTAGCAATTGTTTGCTAAACTTTTCTTTGGGATTTTTTTGTGAAAAAGTGTTTATGAACCTATTACGCCTAGTTCTTCATGTTTTAATGATATGTTTATATTTGAGTTTTATGACTTGTGTTGCAATTGTGATTTATATTGTTGATGCTTGTAATTAAAGGCCTAAATTACTTGTGTCTTTCTATAATTGTGTCTTGATGGAAGTTATGTCATATATTAGAGCACCCACATTTGCACTTGACTTTTGCACCTTGGGAAATGTCATATTTTTTAAGAGATTTCATTTAGATTGATTGTTCTTGATTGGTTTCTTATTATGATTTTGAATCATAAGAGTAATTCTTTCCTTGTTGAATGCGATCCTCACTTGTTTGAATCCAAATTAAATATTTCACTTTAGGTTGGCACTAGGTGACTAAACACTTGAGCGGGCGTAACTCATAAAAAACTGTATACCCTCGCTTAATGTTTTGAATCGATGGCCGACATACGGCTGCAATGATACGTCCACATTAGGAGTCCAAAAATTAGAAGCACCGGGGGACAACTCCATACTACCATGCGGCACAAACTATGGTTAAAACCCCCTAAACTGACCCCTACATTAAAACCATATATATGTATCAACCAGCCACGCTAGTGCCACCGACCTCATATCGACAAATTGATGAACACTAAACCACATAGACACATCAAGTAGTACTGGTGTGCTAAACAATATCCAGCGCAAGCCACTACCGCCGCTTTGTACTGTCCGCTTGCCACCCCAATTGGTGACACGGCATCAAGCACCCACTACCCTCACTTAAGGAGTGTTGCACCACTACATATCGGCCTGCTTCCCCTACATAACCAAGAACACCTACTATCAGGGGTGTCACACATGGCTCAATGCGGTGCACGACCAGAGGAGTCGAAACATGCATCGACAACAAAGTCACGGACGTCGCCTAGTCTAGCGAACATACATCGACTCCAAGTCGGGGACCATTACACGAACGCAGTTATGCCCCATAATTGTCGCACTACGATCGCTAGCAGTGCAAAACAACGGTAACGCATGCAAGACTACCCCCAGACCAACATAATGAAGTGTTTACCTAGTATCCCTGCCCAGTCAGAGTCTCACACTGACATTTCGTCGCAGTTTTCCTCCATCAACTTGGTGCATCAGTGGAACGGAGTCGGTTCACCCTTTGGACGACCCTTGATCATCGGGGATGAATATAGAACCCATCCATTTCAATTTCAAACAAGAGGGGGTGATAGTTGAAGTGCCTAAATTGCCCATAGGAGCACTGATGCATGCTACACACACTGATTTGTTGAGATTAATTGGACTGTCTGATCGATGAAACATCAATGCACACGGGAGATGCGCACCTTCACTAAATAGCATTAGTGTGCACCAGAATACTAACCTATATAAAATGCATTTCGATTGTCGTATTACCCTCCTATCTCTGCATGGGGTGATCTTGGGTCAGGCCAAGACTGAAACTAGGCATGTCGCTCACCGTGGTTGCCCGTAGTGCTGCCATTTCAGTGCGCTCCAAGGCCTATATGTTCCCCGGGTTGTGCCAAAAATGCTTCTTCATGTTGCGTGAGACTTGGGACGGACGTTTGTGGGTCATCGGCGGTTGTCAAGTATGTACCCTTTTGCTCATCTTCTGTTAACCCGCACAGTAGTTTTGTTACCTCGACAATCCTACTGAAATTCGGATCCTCATGAGCTTGGTTGAGGTGTTGTCGAACCATATCAATGACCTGTGATGCGACTGAAAGTAGTTCCCCAGTTGTGATTTCAATTTCGAAGTCGTTTGCAAACCCTACAAAAACACGTTATCCAAACAGCAAAGCAAGTGGTTAGTATTTCCCAGTACTGTGCATAACCAAAATTGAAAAATTAAAAAAGAAAAAAATAAAAATAAGTTGTTGCAAGTCCCGTTAATTGGGCTTTAACATGCTCGGGAGATCCCTGGACCATAAGGGAACATAATATGACCCTTAAGCTCAAGTTTCGGTACCCAACCGACAACCATGGCGCAAAAACGTGCCCATACTGTGGGGGTGCCAACCCGAAGGTGTGGCTGGGCAGTGAATGGCTTGGGGTTGTCTTGAACCCTTGGGCCAGCCACTAGTGCTTCTGCATGGCGCGTGTGGAGGTAAGATTCATGCCGGGGTGCATCCAGTTGACCATGCACAAACCCCTGTGTGGTAATCTCCTATGCGTCGCGTGTTTTGATTAACCTAGCAGTCCACCCGTTTAACGTGGGTATTGTTCTCGTCATTTCTCGTCCGCCTACCACCACCCTATCCACATATAGGAGCTGCACCATTTCAATTATAACACGTATTAAAGTAGAGGACACACAGGTGCATCTATGGATGTGTATAACTTACAATGTTATTCACAGTTAATAAGAGTAATGGTCCCGTGAATTTGCGGGTTTTGTCCTAGGACAAACAACCTTGTGTAGTAATCAGGGAGTGCAAGAGGTAACCACACCAGTCCAATTCCTTTATCCGTTCCACGTCGCGGAACATGTGTTATCCTCTGGTTGGCATACTCGTTTGAAATGCTTGCTATTAAGGTACGTGGGAGGGAAATATAGCACACGGTTTAGGCAAAAAAAAAAAAAAACAAAAACCAAAACAAAAAAGGCACATGGTTTGTGCATTTGACCTTTAAAACCAAGAGCACAGAGCAGTGGTTAATCAAATAAATTGGCAAAAGACCTCCGCTACTGCAACCACAAGTAATGCGCTGGTTCACTAGTGCAAAGTTAATCAATCCCCAGAATTTAGAGTACGTATTGTAGAGGTGCAGTGCAGACCTAAAGAGACAAACTAAAAGCAGAAGTTTATAATTGCGTAATCACATAGAGTTACATGGTAAAATGTTCATAAATATACAAAAACCCATACAAGCACCGACAACCCTCTCTGTAACAGCAGATTACAATTAAAGCGCCACTCCCTCAACAGATTGCCAATTCCATTTTGGACTCACTAAATTTGGGACGAACTAAAAATCGAAGTTCTTAACCATATAATCACATAGAATATACATGGCAAAATATACATAAGCACACAAAAAACCATACAAGCATCAACAACACCCCCTGCAACCGCTTCTTCCAATTAAAACGCATGGGAAAAATACAGCACACGGTTTAGGTCAAAAGAAAACAAAAACAAAAATCAGAAATGTACTAGGTTTGTACATATGGCCTTTAAAACTAAGTGACCAGAGCATTGCTTAAGCAAATAAATAGGTAAAAGGCCTCTACTCTCAGAAATGCATCAGGTTTGTGCATATGGCATTTAAAACTAAGAGCACAGAGCAGTGCTTAAGCAAATAAATAGCCAAAAGGCCTCTGCTAGGGCAACCACAAGTAGTGCGTTGGGTCACTGGTTCAAAATTAAACAACCCCCATAATCTAAAATACGTATAGCTGAGGTGTAGTGCCGATGTATATAGAGTTGGTGGTGCACCTATGTAATGCACTAGCGCAATGCGAGTGGCTTATTTTTCCATGGCTAGCTAACGCCTAAAATTACTAACCAGACATCGAACTTGTTCTTAAAAACCATCGACGCCAAACCAAAACTGGGAAAACATTTCTACGCTGAAAGTGCATCTTTGTACTGCACCAGCGCAATTCATTCATATCAATTATCCATGGCTAGGTACCAACTAAATAACTCTCCATACATTGACCTAATTCTTCAACATTTCTCATTAACCCATCTGACGTACAATAAAAAAAAATTGCTCATCCCAATTGGGACTACCCAAAATTAGGACTACCTAAAAGCACAACCCACTGCCAAGGAAAAATAAATTGGCAAACGGTAAGGTTCTTCAACATTTCTCACTAACCCATCTAGCATACAATAAAAAAAATTTGTAAAAAAAACAACATAAGCTTCCGTAGACAAACCTAACGCACTCATGCATCGGTTGAACGTTTACCCCACAATAGCTGCAAAACTAGGTCTTTCAATATACAACCCTCGACTCCCAGTAGCCCAAGAGTCCCCCATTGTGTTAACTTCAGATACTTGCCAAGAATTGAACAACAAAGGACACACATATCACAAATAACCAAGGTGAAAGGCCACACCTTCATACCTAAAACCCGACAATAAACCCCCAAAAACGGCGCTGACCCATGACTAAAAACATAAAGCACATGAACCCGACTTACCACGGTGTGACCACCTCCGCGCCACCCGTCGCTTAGCGGAAACCCTGGATGCCACCCCGATCGTCGCCACATCGAGAGCTTCCCGGACCGCCGATGGAGGAGTACGGCGGAACAGTCGCCGCTTGAATGACCTAGCGTGCGCCGTGAAGCCAACCACACCTGCCGAACCAGAAAACGACGGTGAAATATGCCGCCCAGACGCAAAAAGACATAAACATCCTTCTACCAATCACATAAGACCCTGTGACCGTATCCCCAATGATCACGCACACACATGCACCCCCCAAGCAATGCAAATCAGGATCGTCGATCACCCAAAACGCAAGGCTACAATAAATATGGAAAACGTTTAAATAACTTTTGAATTTATTTAATGGTGTTTGTTTAAATGAATTATCAAAAACAACATTTGAATTAAAAATCGTACCACTAAATAGTTTGTCTTCTGAATCAAACAACCTTATTGTTTATGTTCGTTTCCTTGTTAAAGTTTTTATTAGTACACGAAGGGTATTGGAACTCGGAGTGTTGAAAAGAACATATATTAAATTAAATGATAACAAACAGATTAGGAGTAAATATGCTAAAAAATAAAAATTGCTCTTTCTTGTGACAAAAATTGGAATCGCTCACCTTAGGCGTTCCCACATCCCAACCCGACTGTTTGTGAAGGGTAAATAATAGTGACTCAACTCACCAATAAAGGCTAGACTTTTGCTCACTACACACATAGAGTCCCTCAATGTAGGAGTAAAAATGCTAAAAAAAAAATGCCTCTTTCTATTTGTGTTTGAAAAGGTTTATTATCTTAGATTGATACTTTAGTCTAAGATATAACAGTAAGTAAAAGATAATTTTCAACACGCTTAGTTTTACAAAAGTTTTGAAAGTTGAAATACTCTAAACAGATCGGTGGGCACTAAGAATATTCTAGGTTCTTAGTCCAATCGCCTTCCTTGTGGAACAAGTCGTGTTTATAGGAAAACACTTGTCAAAATAAAAATATTACATTATTGACAAGGGGCACGTGACACTCACCTATAGATTAGTTAAGTTGATCACACGCACGTGTTGGTACTGAAGAGATTCAACTAGTGTGATAGTTGAAATGACACTTCACATGTTGTTTGTCAATTTTGGTAGGGTCCCCTTCTTGTTCTTGAAGGTCAGAGGCCACATTACTGAGGTCAGAAATCCACTTCTTGGTCTGGATGGTGGGAACCTCACTACTAAGGTTGGAAAAGTTAAACATTGTCATATACGGTCTGTATATCATCATCAATATTAATGGTGAATACTAGCTTGCAAATTACAATTGTTGAGAACAAATTGATAAGGCTTCGGTGTGCTTGAAAGAATATTGTTTACATTTTGGGTGTTAACACCTCTTATTATATACATGTATAAGATAAGATTTGCCATTTTGTTGTGCTCAATCGTCAGAAGATGACTTGTGCTCATATTTAATAAGTTTGCGACTTTAACTTGTTATTCCACTCAATTTGACATACCCTATGTGTATAAATTGTAACTAATATTAGTGGGCATTCAATATACACTACTACAAAATATAGCTACCACGACGGTTATTTTTACACATACACGGTGGTTTTTGAAGTGCCGTGTAAGTGGTCGCCGAATTGCCGTGTATATTACCTATATACAGTGGTTAAAAATCACCGTATAATCATAAACATACACATCGTCTATAACAAATTTACGCATTACATATATACTTTATAAAGCGGTTCTGAATAATTATCATCATCTAAAGTGTGCTTTATACAGCGATTCCGAGTAATAACCGGCGTCTATAACACATTTACGCATTACATATATACTTTATAAGACGGTTCTAAATAATGATCGCCGTCTAAAGTGTACTTTATACGACGTTTCTGAGTAATGACCACCGTCTATAACAAATTTACGCATTACATATATACGGAGTACTTTATAAGGCGGTTCTGAATAATAACCTCCGTCTAAAGTGTACTATATACGGCGGTTCCGAGTAATAACCGCCGTCTATAACACATTTACGCATTACATATATACTTTATAAGACGATTCTGAATAATGATCGTCGTCTAAAGTGTACTTTATACGACAGTTTCAACTTTCGAGTAATATCTGCCGTATAAAACAAATTTACGCATTACATATATATTTTATAATGTGGTTCTAAATAATAATCGTCGTATAAAGTGTACTTTATACGACGTTTCTGAGTAATAATTGATGTCTTAAGTATTTATTAAAGATAAAAGTATATGTATATACGACGGTTCCAAGATAGAACCGTCGTATATACATGTATATTTACTTTTTAAAAATACTTTATACGACGGTTCCACGAACAAATCTCCGTATAAATGTATTTTAAATTTTTATTTTTTATAATTTCATAATTTGTAAATCTACAATACAAAATACAATAATAAGCTATTCACTTGCATCAAAATGCTTACAATAATTCAACAATCAGAATAATACTCTTAAACATATATAATAATAAGTATAACGAATACAAAAAGATATAATCAATACCAACTATCAAATACAATATATTAACAACTAAATAAGAATTCACTGTCATTATGTAGATGTAATTCTAAAAGAAAAAACCTTTGCACCATAAATTTCGTATATGATCAAATCCTTCTTGTGAATAACTTTTATTACCGATGACCTACAATTCTAAAATCAATTTAAAATTTTAGTATAATAGGAAGAATTGAATCTAATTTGAAAAATATATCGAAGTGATCATTACTTACCTTGTCTAATCCATCATCTAATTGTATTTGCAAAATTTCAAACATATATTTCATCACATAATAACTACAATCAACGAATCTGGGTTGTTTCGGGCACTACAACAAATTTAGAGTATAAAAATAATGTAACAATATAAACTATACTTAACATGCATTATATATATATATATATATATATATATATATATATATATATATATATATATATATATATATATATATATATAT
>NC_044927.1:12639728-12700563 GCF_003576645.1 Ipomoea triloba
TTATATATATATATATATATATATATATATATATATATATATATATATATATATATATATATATATATATATCAAGTGCTTACAGGGCAATGAATCCATGTCGAGGATTTGATTTTATATGACTTCAGTTTCTTTTTGATATGTAATTCTTTGAGTGCACTATTAAAATAAAAAATACATATATTTAAATAAATGAAATAACATAACATAGTACTTTACAATATATAAAAATAAATAGTTTACGTACTTGTCAATTACTTTCTTAATATTAGTATGTTCTTTATTCCCTTGAATAGAACGAAAATAGTACACTTTCAATTGTTCAAGACAAATTACAGACAACATCCAATGATCACTACATACAAATTTATTATTCATTTAAATTCGAAACAACAACATTGTATAAAATAAAGTATGTATAACATAAAAAATAACAGTTTTTCCCTTCTTCAATAGTGACATATATATATTAATCAAATGTGGCCTTGCTATTAGGTGCGGTCGTGTGACCTAACGTACGTCATTAGATTGTGCTGATCTGACGGTGGCTATGATATATTAGGATTAGGAATTTTATTAGCGTTAAGGTAAGTAAGGACTCTATGGTAATTTTAGGTTGTGTTATGTGCATGTATATAATCCATAATTCTATTGTTTTGGCAATTCTCACCGGCGAGAAGATCGCGACGAGATTAGTGATCATAATTGCGAGGAAATCACAGCTGGGAGAAGATCGCACCGGAGAAGATTGCGCTAGAGAATTGGAGCTAGTCGCGGTGTGGAACTATGGAGACTAGTATATTTTTGTGTTCCAGTGTTAATTTTAAATAATCTTGATTTAGATAGTTTGAATTTTTTATTATATGTTGATTGTTTTTTGGAATAATTGAGGTTTTTGTTGTAATGGCGGTTTTCCAGCGACGGTGGTGTGTGATGACGATGGTCTTTATGTTGTTTGTGTGTGGTGACATTGTGGTGTGTTTCGTATATGGTATGGTGTATTTAGTAGTGAACTGTGGTGGTTTATTTTAGTTGATATTATTGAATGGTGCATATTGGTATGTGTGGTGACGGTGTGGTGTGTTTTTGTATGGGTATGGTGTATTTTGTAGTGAACTGTGGTGGTATATTTTAGTTGATATTATTGAATGGTCAGTTGTGTGATATAGTCTGAGAACTGGTGCATATTAGTACGTTGCATGGTGTATTTTAATAGGTATGTTGGTGCATTTTTATTTGATTAGTTGTAGTATAAGTACGGGGGGTAATGCTGTGTTGTAATTTGTCCAGTTGAATGGTGTGTTTTGTTACGAATTTAGGTGCGTTTTAAGAGAGCAGTTGCATTTTTGTTTATTTTGGTTACTGGTGTGATTTGATCTGCACACTGGTGCATTTTATTTGACAATGGTGTAGGTGTGAATATGGACTCTGCTAGTGGGGGTTGTGATGAAGGTTATTCCACAGACATTGGTGTAGAAGGCAGTGCTTGTGATATGGAAATATCACCTGGTATGACTAAGTATTGACGTACAATTTGTGCCAACAGTTTGAAGCCTTATGTTGGGCAACAGCTTGATTCTTTGGATAGTGCCTTTGGTTTTTATAAACAATATGCTGGCTCTGTTGGTTTTGACTGTAGGCAGAGCACAACTCGAAAGGGTAGAGATGGTGGTATTGTGTTGAAGCATGTTGTATGTAGTCGTGAGAGGTTCAAGCATAGCCATTGTAGTGATGCGAAGAGGCGTAGGGTGACAAGTAGGGTTGGGTGTAAGGCTAAGGTGGTTTTTAAATTCATACCGAAAGGTTGTTATTCTGTGCATTTTTTTAGGAACGGCATACCCATTTGATGTGTTCATCTATTGCTAAGCAGTTTTTAAAGGTCAATCGCAATCTTGATGTTGGCCATCAAATTTTCATTGCAAGTTGTGTTCGGGCAAACATTGGCCCTACTCGTTCGTATAGGTTATTTAAGGAGATTATTGGTGAGTATTCTAATGTGGGGGCTACAAGTGTGGACTTTAAAAAATTCAAACGTGATTTAATGACGTACATTTTGAATGGTGATGCTCAATTATTCATAGATACGCTGTTTAAAAGGCGTGCATTGTGCGAAACATTTGAGTTTGAATATGATGGACAATTTTAATAAGTCCTCGCAAGTGCACGAGTCAATTGTAGTGATAGCGTGCTTTAGCAAGGGTTGATCCCACAGGGAAATGATACAATGCAATTTAAAAAATTAAACTAAACAATTTAAAGTGCTAGAACCAATTACAAACAATAAAGATCACTTTAAATGCAATTGAATCAAAACTCAGGAAAATGAACAAAGAAATTACCAAGAATCAGAATACCAGATAAACAATCAAATTGGAAAAGCCTAGGAACATGAATCAACTACCATTACTAATTATGCAATTTAGTTTAACATGCCAACCAAATTAAGGGTTCGTTCTAACTATTATCTGACTAATCCGTATGGCGTCCAGATTAAGTCATGTATTCTAACCGTTCATGTACTTAAGATACTTATTTGAATAGTTAAAACCCATTAAACAAAGAAGAATTTACGGAATACCCGGGTTATGAACCAAATAAACAATCTAATAAGACAATCAGACTATTCATTCATTTATCCTACTGAGCTTGGAATTAATAGGCATGGTGTTTACTCAATTAATTCCCTCAAAAGATTAAACTATGCTAAAATTGGCTAGACTCCAACACAATTAATCTCAATGTAAAATTATAGAATAAAACAAAATCAATTGGCACAATTAAAACTAAAATTACGACAAATGTTTCATGGTGAATTCATTCAAATTCCTAGAAGATTAATTTAACAAAGCATATTAAAATTAGCAAAAACCACTATACATAGTATCATACTTTCACCAGGAAATAGCATCAAGATGGATTAAAGTCAAAGAAAAGTGAAAGAAGGATTCCACCACTGAAATTGACGCATAGTAGGAAATTGGAATTAATTGTTGCTGTGGAATTTTGCTGAGACGCTGCCGAACAAAACAATTCAGCCACTGCTGGAAATTTGAAGCTGCCTCTAGAAATTCTCAACTGCCGCCGACCAAGACAGCTGCTGCACCGACGATCGGAAATTGTTGCTCACCGAACCAGAGTTGTTCCGTTCACTGCCACCGAAATTGGTCTGGGTCGGAACTGATGAGCTTCTTCGAACCCAATACAAATAAGATTAACCATACAAATATAACTATATAATAAAAAATATTAAATAAAATATAATAAAATAATATACAAAAATTGCACTTATCAGAATATGATGTTGATGAGGGTGACCAACTCTCAAGGGTTTTCTTGGCGGACGCAGTATCAAGGAAGAACTTTTCTTTGTTTGGTGATGTTGTTTCGTTTGATGCTACATATCATACTAACAAGTTAGTAATCTGTTTTTTTTTTTGTGCATTTTGTATAGAATAGTGGTGTATTATTCAATTCTATATGGTGTGTTCTAAGACGTGTTATTGTATTAACTGTTTTTTTTTGTGTGTTTTTCCTTATGTAGGTATAATCTGGTTTTTGTCCCATTTACTAGCATTGGTAATCATAAGAGATGCATCACCTTTGGTGCTGGGCTACTTACGAAGGAAGACATAGACTCATACGTGTGGCTTTTGGAGAGCTTTAAGAAAATAATGGGTCATGAGCTACGATAGAATCAGATTATGGAGGAATATGGGTTGGGTGATAATGGTTGGTTTCGTTACTTGTTTGAGTCCCGTACATTTTGGGCATCTCCATACTTTCACGACGAGTTTATGGCGGGTTTGGTTAGGACCACATCTATATCGAATTCTCAAAATAGTTTCTTTGGTAGCTTCTCTAATGGACATTCTAGCTTGGTTTAATTTTTGGTGCATTATGACAGTGCTATTGGTGCGCAGCGATATGCCCAAGCAAAACTAAATACTGATTGTGAAGCTTGTTTTCTAGTGTTGAAGACACCATTGGCGTTGGAGCGGCATGCCATGAGTGTTTACACAATTTCTGTGTTTTATGATGTTCAAGAGGAGATTTGTGCGGCTTGTTTTTCTTGTCAAGTAGTGTCTTTGAGTGATTCTGATGGTCACGTGTCTTACGTGATAAAAGATGGTGACCATTGAGCATGGGCTGTGGATTTAGTTTTGGATGATTATTGTGCAAGGTGTTCTTGCAAGATGTTTGAGATGATGGGTTTGTTGTGTAAGCATATCTTTTTTGTTTTTAAAGATCGTGGTCTTGAGAGTATTCCTTCTTGGTATTTGGTGCATCGGTGGACAAAGGGTGCATGTTTGCACCCAATATTTGATATTGATGGTACAGTTGTTGATCAATCTGCGAAAGTGGAGAACGTTAGCCTGCTTACTAATCTTATGTGGTCTGATATTTATGCTTGTGTGGGGTTGGCTGATGGTAATATTGACCGTTTGTCACAGATACGAAGCGTTATTAATGAGCAAAGGAAATTATTTCTTCAAGATGGGAGTGAGAATGGCAGTAGCGTGGCTGTTGGTAGCAAGCAAAGTGTGATTAATTCGTTTTGTGGGTCTGTGTCTAAGGCCTCTACAGTGGAAGTGCACGACCCTGTCAAAGCTAAGAACAAGGGTAGTGGTAAGCGATTGAAGAGTGCAAGGGAGAGAGCTGCAAGCAAGTGTGCAAAGCAATCAAGGAGATGCCACACTTGTGATGAATATGGCTATAATAGTAGGACATGTCCTTTAAATAATTGAAATTGATCATTTTAGTACTATATATGGTGTGTGTTAATACATAGTGTGGTGTGTTTTGATACATATTTTAATACTTTTAATCTGTCCACTGGTGCATTTTAATACAAGCACTGGTGTGTCCTGTTACGCATATGCGCACTTGACGTATGGTGAGTAAGTGGTGTTTTTTAATATGATAATTGGTGCATTTTATAACATTGAGTCGTGTGTTTTGTGTATAATTGTAAGTGTGTTTTAATACAGTAGTTGCATTTTGGGTATGGTGGTTAGTTGTGTGATTTGAACTACAAACTAGTGCATTTTAGTAAGGCCAGCAGTGGTGTGTTTTACTACATAAGCTAGTGCATTTTATTTAAGTAGGAGTAGTTTGGGCCTGGTCCCCATTGGTGTGTTTTAATATTATAACTGGTGCGTTTTAATATTATAACTGGTGCATTTTTATACGTTGAGTAGTGTGTTTTAGTACGAATGTACATGCGTTATAAGATTGCAGTTGCATTTTTGGGTATGTTGGGTAGTTGTGTGATTTTAACTACTAACTGGTGTGTTTTAGAAAGGTCAGTGGTGTGTTTTACAACGTAAGTTGGTGCGTTTTATTTAAGTGGGAGTAGTTTGGGTATGGTCGGTCCTCAATGGTATGTTATAATATTATAACTGGTGCATTTTTATACGTCGAGTAGTGTGTTTTAGTGCGAATAAGCGTGCTTTATAAGATTGCAGTTGCATATTTTGGTATGGTGGGTAGTTGTGTGATTTTAGCTACTATCTGGTGCATTTTAGTAAGGTCAGTGGTGTGGTTTACACCTTGATTGGTGTGTTTTAGTAAGATCAGTGGTGCATTTTTACACCTTGAGTGGTGTGTTTTAGTAAGGTTAGTGGTGTGTTTTACACCTTGAGTAGTGTGTTTTAGTAAGGTTAGTGGTGTGTTTTACACCTTGAGTAGTGTGTTTTAGTAAGGTCAGTGTTGCATTTTTACACCTTGAGTGGTGTGATTTAGTAAGGTCAGTGATGTATTTTACACCTTGAGTGGTGTGTTTTAGTAAGGTTAGTGTTGTGTTTTACACCTTGAGTAGTGTGTTTTAGTAAGGCCAGTGTTGCATTTTTACACCTTGAGTGGTGTGTTTTAGTAAGGTCAGTGCTGCATTTTTACACCTTGAGTGGTGTGTTTTAGTAAGGTCAGTGGTGTGTTTTACACCTTGAGTGGTGTGTTTTAGTATTAATCTACGTGAGTAGTCAGTGTGTTCTATAAAGTCTAATTTTGCAACTTTGCATAATCCGTGCATTTAACCAAAAACTAGTAACAAATAAAGTTGCTAAACAACATAGTCAAAGCTATTAACAGTTAAAAAACTACGTACCAGCTGTCCTAGACATATCATAATGTCAACCAAAAAGCATTGTCTAAACTCTATCAAAGAAACCACCAACAGATAACGCAATATCAAACTTACCTCCAAAGTCGATTTTCCAGTCCAAACTCTACTGCTTGTTGTATGTTTCGGGCTTTGTGCTCATTTACATCTGATATCACAAGCATAGTTAAGTATTTGATTCTCAAAACATTCAATTGTTCCTTGTTTTCTTTTTGCAAACCACAGTCCCATAGTTCTGGTAATTGCCCTCTGAATGTTTCCATATGGCGCATGAGGAATACACCGCAATCAATCTTGTTGTTGTTATCCCTCCAAGACATCTTCATTATCTTTAGTTTCAATCTTCTCAGATTTGTAACTTGATTTCAAACCAGTCATGAACTTTGAAAGAAGTTTTTGCTGCATACAATTAAAGGCATAGAAATTTTAGTGATTGAATATAGTTTTTGTGTATGAAAAAAGCAAGAGGTCAGTGTGTTACCAATGTCTTAGGCACAATTCCATATTTGTCATCGGTTTTGCAAACTTTAGATTAGTTGTCTATTGCTTCAAATCTCTCACACAGTGGATCAAAATGAATCATGTAATAGTGCTGAGATGCTATTATTGGATACAGAAACTATCACAGGAAAAAACTTGTGTCAAAATATGTACCAAATAGTAGAATGTACTAAATGATGGGACATCATTCATATAAGTGCTTTTCTGGACTGCGCGCACAATTTCATCAACAGAATTTAGGACATCTAGGTTACCCCAGTATGCATCCTCTTGTTGAGAGAATGTCAGGTCCTGTTCTTCTTGAGCTTTAAATCCAAGCAGTTGCGTTGCTGATTCAAACATTTTCTTGAATCGGTCATTCTCAAGGATTGCAGAATGTGCGGTCTCAACGAGAGTTGATATTCTAAGCAGCGCTATCCCAATGGTCCTTATGTTGTTGGTGATTTCATCAACAAAATCCTGTGTATAGAACAACAACTGGTTAGTAATGAACCAATATTTATATTAAAACACACCACTCAATGTTATAAAATACACGACTAAACAATTAAAATACACCACTCCCCACCCATGATACCCAAACACACAGTACTCTGCTCAAATGAACAAACACACGTATTAAAACACACCATTCTAGGTGATAAAACACACCAGTTTTTAGGTTAAAACACTCTACTTAACCACCACACACTAAATGCATCTACCATTGCAAAACTCACCACTATTTCTACTAAAACACACCACTCAACATTATAAAACACACCACTAAACAATTCAAACAAACCACTCCCCACGCATGATACCAAAACACACAGTAGGCAGCTCAAATGCACATACACACGTATTAAAACACACTATTCTACGTGATAAAACACACCAATAAATATCAAGATATGCACCAAGTTGTTTGCAGATTCGTGTTTACCTGTAATCCTTCTGGCAGTGTGGGGTTCTCTTCCTGTGGCTGTGGTTGGGGTGGGACATCAGCTTGTGGAATGGATGGACCTTCTTCTTCAGGTGGGGCATTTTCCAGCTGCAAAGCACTGTCAATGTGGCCATACCCGAAGCCACCAGATTTTATCTCAACTTCCTCTCTTTTTAACAGCAGCTTGAATGTCCAAGACCTGAAGGCTGGGAAGCTTCTTGGCACAGTACGTCTGTAAAGCTCCACCCGGTCAGCATAGAATACCTGCGTATTGTGTTTCACAGTATTATTAGTTGGATTATGTGTGATGTTTTAATGGATTGGGAGGTGATGGGAGTGGCTTTACCGTGAGGAATAGAATTGGTCCTCCAAAGATTTTGTCCGTGTTTCTCTTCCACCCTAGCTTGCTAGTAACCAGTGAATTTATCACCATTTGACACCATTTGAGGTTTGGAATGTTGTCCACATCCCGAAGATGGTCAATGTAGTTTTGGTTGACATAAACATTTATCATGGGGTTTATCAACACACTGATCACCAACAGGGCAAAGTGTCTCTTGAACCAAGGATAACCAGCTTCAGTTTCTAACATCTTTGTGGTCATAGCTCCTGGTGTAATACATGCAGTTGTCTTCTCAAAAATTGCTCTCCATTCTTTCAGGATTTCAGGAACTGCCCTTGCTGTCCTCCTAGTTATTTCAATCTGTCCCATCAGAAGGGCAAGAGTTGCAACAACATCAGCAGCAGTGATATGGACTGACTGTCCATTCTAGAGTTGTAAGGTGCAACTCCTTGGATCAAAGTTTTGCACTAAACACAGCCCCAATCTACGTGGCAAGTTGGTGATGTTGAGGTCTAGTAGCTTGCCCATTCCCATTTCTCTTACACTCTGTTGTTGTGCAGGGCTAAGCTGGCCTATGTGCTTGGTTAGTCTTGATGGTAGCGACCTTATATGAAGTTCTTCATCTTTTTTTTTTCTCCTGAGCTACATCCTCACTCTCTTGATCTGTGTTGTCATCTTGTTCTGGGCTTTGAACTGTCTCTGCCTAGCGTTCTTCAGCATGCTCTTGGGAAGACTGTTGTGCTTGTTCAACTGGTTGTTCTTCTGCTTGCTCGGGTGCAGTGTTTGTTCGGGGTTCCTTTGCTCTGGATGTCTATCCCTTTTCAGTTGCTTTTCTTTTGCTGCCTACATGATATTTTTAATTTAAATTACTAATCAAATCATTCACCACCAATTTTAAGGAAATGCAGAATTAGTGTATTAGAGAATGCACAACTGTAAAAGTAATAATCTAATATACATAGTAGAACTCACCACTCAAATATATGGGGTACAACAAGTGAATGCACAAATATGTACTCTGATATACAATCATCACTGTTTGCATTCCAACAGTAGTAAAATGCACCATTCCCTCTGATTTCCAGTGGTGCATTTTACTACTGTTGGAATGTAATCATTACACACCCATAGCCTAACACATATACTCACAAACAATGCACCAAAATACATAATAAAATGCTCCAATTTTAAGATTAAAACACACCTCTTAAGCAGCATACACAAATAACACATACTATCATAAAATGCACTAGTATTAGTAACAAAACACCAATTAACTGAATCTATTGCACCAGTACTCAGATTAAAACACACCATTTACCCAGCACACATGAAATGCGACTACTCTTGTAAAGCTCATCAACATCTATAAAAAATCACACTATTATACGTACTAAAATGCACCACTGGACAGATTAAAACACACAATTCCCCGCCTTCCATATTGAACTACAGTATATCGCATGGAAAGCACCAATATAAGTAAAAACACAATACTCAACGTATAGAAATGCACCAGTAGACATACTAAAACACACCATTCTCATAAATGCCCAAATTCGCTTAGTCACGCAGAATGCACTTAGTTAAATATGTTAAAATATACACTAGTCTACGTTTTAAAAAGCACCAGTGCAATGCTGGAACACACCATTCCCTCCCCCTCCACCACGATACACCAAATACACATTATTGCGAATTACACTAGTATAATCTCAAATATGAACAAGATTTATCTCGATAATGCACAAACAACACATAACATGGTGCCCTAGTCCTAAATGCAACAATAATTTGCGATTTTTTGCCCTATTTTTGAAATAAAATGATGTGGTTATACTGTGAGAGTATAGCTTTGGTTTTCGTCATTCTCGTTTGTCTGCTGAAGTCGACTTGTACGTTTTGTTCCAAACGGAGTGGTCGTTGTTTGTGATGGAGTTCTTCTACGTCGTCTGGGGTCGGTGCTCTGTGCTCGGCGACTGCAGTTCTTCGCTTGGAGAGGTTTCGCGGGGGAATGGAGAACGTTGTGTGTTCACTGCGTTGGGATTGTGAATCGAAACATTGGAGTGGGTTTAGACAGTGCGGTTTGAAAAATGTAAATTGACCAATGTACCCCTCCTTCACGTTATTCTTGAACACAACGCGTTTTTATTTCGAGAAATATGAAGCGTTGGATTAATTCATCTAATGGTTGACATCAAGCCACACAGCCGCATGTAATAGCAAGGCCATACCAGATGCCTCCTATATATATATATATATATATTGTCCTACTCTCGAGACTTGTCAATTTGGGTTGTATTAAATTTGGATCTAAAAAGTCATATGTATTTTTTCTTGCCAAACCAAATTGATCATAAAGAAGCCTATTCAAAAATATAACAAGTGTTATTCCTAAACAAGGCAATAAATAAAAGTTGATTTATAAGAATATTATAATAAAGAGCTTACCACATAAAGACTAAAATGCAAGAGATTTCGATTGTTTCCATTGCTAGAAAACACAACATATCTTTCTTGAAAAGAAACAAATCATAAGTTTTTATAACATGGTTCTTCAAACCCTTTACAATGCAGTATAGTTGTATACATTCAGCAGTCAACGTGTGTGGCTCAAGGACATGCATTACTAGAGATTTCTGGGCAATCGATAGTTTATCCATCTATTTCATCAATTGACTAGTTAAGTATAAAATATTCAACATAAAATAGACATATAAAAATATATATACAAGCACACATTTCTCATACCTCATCAGACACATTAGATGTAGAACACAGTTCTACCATTTTTTTTGGCCAAGCTATAAAATGACCCAATGCTTCACCTATTGTCTATGCTTCTTCATAGTGAATAGACAGTTTTGCTTCTTTATCAACGACTTTGTCAATAAACACTTTTATTTGGTTATTTAATAATGTACAATAATGAAGTTTGCTTCCCGCTTTAAAAACTCTCACACTGGCCACGATGTGTTTACTAGGTTCATCTAAATAAAACCTACCATATCCTCAACACTTCAAATATTCAAAGAAAGATTTGAACTTTAGTAGTAAACAACAACACAAAAAATTCAAATAAAATAAAAAATAATAATGTTTTACCTCTGGTAGATTAGCAAACGGGTCCAAAGAGCTACCCTTTTCAATCTTTAATTGCGGAGTAGGATCAATGTTGGTATTCGTTTTTCCTGAACTTACCAATGGATGAATTGGGATTCTCGTTTACAATTGCTTGCATGTCTCCACTTCCTTTTGTTCAATTAATGCATTATTAATCATTTGTTTCTGTTTTCATCACTTCCTTTTGTTCAATTAATGCATTATTAATCATTTGTTCAACTTTTTTCGTTGGTACTAAGTTGCTTTAATGATTTGGTAAATGACTAAAGAATTCCTTTATACAATTTCATGTCCCACACCTCTCACGACCCAGATGATCATATTTTTCCAATGCAGTACACAATATATCTTTTTTTTTTTTCGGATTGTGTGAATTCTCCTTGAAAATATGCATGTTCGAGATAATCCTATAATATATGAACCACATATTAAACATTTTTTGTGATTGAAATAACATTTTCAATTTGTAATTAGTAAATATAACAACAACTTTACTTACAATTTTCTCAACAACCAATCTACTCTCTTCAGTGATATCTCTGAGTTTATACTATTATTTGCCCCTCAATTTAGTTGGTTTTTATGCTTATTTTCTTTACCTTGGTGAATTTGAGACTCGTTTATATGTTACATTTTCTAAAAGCTTAGTTTATTCACAACGAGAAGCAAATGAAGGATTTTTTGACATCTTGGACAAGTTTCGGAAGCATAGGAATATACCAAAGGACGGAAAGGAGCAACAGAGCACAAAAGGAGTCAACTCTCAAAAGGATAGGGCACCACACGGCCGTGTGGGTGCCCGTGTGCTGCCAGGCGGACAGCAACAAAGTCGCAACCCCACACGGTCGTGTGCATGGCCATGACCTTTTCTGTTGTCCAGTACTTAAGGTCGCGATTTCTGGTTTTTTTTTTTTTTTTGGTATTCCGAGCCCTAGTCTAGTTTAGCTTATTTTTCCTTCTCTTTAGAGTTTTCCTTAGCATAGTTTAGCTGAGGTTTAGATATTCAGACTTGTTTTCAAGCTTGGAATCGTGGATTGAATTCGGATTTACTCATCAATTGTTAGTAAAGTTCTTCTACTCTTTACCACTTTATTTCTCAGATTTGATGCGATGTTTTCGGGGTTTCATTCTTGCTTTGTTTTAGTTACTTCAATAATGCGTGAGTAGTTCATTTATGGGTTCAGATTAGGGATCTATTGCTATTCTTGATACTCAATTTCTGATAATTGCATAAAGGGGTTGAATTGTTCACCTAGGGTTTATGTTGATTTGGGGATTGAATTATCACTACTACGAATTTAATCATATAAGGATAATTTTACACTACACCTATTAAAAGAGGTATAGTGTATTCTCACAAATAAATAAAAGATACTACTTTTCGCGGCACCCGTAAAGAGCGGGTGCTGCGAAAAATAAATTATTATTTTAATAATTTACAATCTATGGCACCTGTAGGGAGTAGGTGCCGCGAAAGGTAAATTATTTAAATAAGAGTGGTATGTTGGGAAAGCTCAAAAAAAATCTGAAAGGGAACAAGAACTAAAAAGTAAGTTTGAGCAGGTTGCAAAGGAAACAGTGGATAAATATCAAGGATTAAATTTGTATGTAAAAAATTTGGATGATAGTATTGATGATGACAAGCTTAAGGAGCTGTTCGCAGAGTGTGGTACCATTAAATCATGCAAGGTATGCTGTAGTGTATGTTAAAAATTTCCTATCATTTTGGACTGCATGATTTTTGTTTTACCTATGTCATTATTTGTTTTTGACACAGATGTTCATCTACTCTTCAGTTCAACGAATGATGTTCTAACAACTCAGTTTTTCTTTTTTATACAGGTTATGCGTGATCCAAGTGGAATTAGCAGAGGGTCAGGTTTTGTTGCCTTCTCAGCTCCAGAGGAAGCCTCTAGAGCTGTAAGTTATACTTTAAAGTGATAATGTTGTTAGGCATTAAGCTGTTTTTTTTCCTAGCAAGAATGAGCTAAACCAGATATGTTTATTTTGATTGTTGCAGCTTTCTGAGATGAATGAAAAAATGGTAGTGAGCAAACCACTCTATGTTGCACTTGCTCAACGGAAAAATGGTAGTTAGCTAGATACTCTTCTTCCATTCATTTTTTCTTAATATATGTACTACTTTGTTATTCATGTTATCATTTGTTATATCTCTGGTGTGTGGGTTTAAATGTCTAAGCAATAATAAAGATATTCTCAATGATCATAATTAGTTGATTCTTTGTTTCAATGCTTTTATACTATGTATAATTGATTTTTCCTGTTAGTGTTACAACTAAGTAAGAATAAATAGTGTTATCTTCTTTTATAAGGTACCACTGGATGGCTTCTTTAGGGCATCTATTTAACCTGGGTTGAGGGATTTATGTTAATTAAAAGTATGCTGCCTTTATTGTTTATGATTGAGAAACAATTGTTTTTAGGCTGGATTTGGCTACCAACAACAGCTTGTTCCTGGAATGCGTAATGGGGGAGGTCCCATGCCAAATTTCTTTGTGCCTCCAGCAGGGTCAACAAGCCCAACGTCAAGGTGGCAGGCGTGGAGCAGGATCTGGCCAACAAGCTCAGCTGCCTATGCCTTTGATGCAACAGCAGGTAGGTGTTTACTTTTTTAGCTGTTAATATCTGTCTTGTTGAGAGACTATAAGCAATCTTGATGGTTTTTTTTCCTCTTTTGGAAGATGCTTCCAAGGGGTAGGATGTACCGGTTTCCACCATCCTCTTTTTCCTCTTTTGTTAAAGAAATTCATCATGAGGTAAGTTGTTAGTGCATATAGAGTTTTAAAAGGAAATCCTTTACAGAGTTGAAGTTATGTGGATGCAATCTCACTTTGTAAGTTGATGTTTGTTTCCTGTACTAGCTTAAAGATGGATTACCACATGAGGGCACTGTGACCTCAATGGAACCCAATGAAGGCACTTTTATACTACGCTCTGAGATAGCCAAGGTAATGATTATAAATGTGTAATCACATAAATAGTATCTTTTTTGTCCCTTTCATTTTTCAGATATTCTGAGTTCTGAATCTTCATATATACATAATTCCCTAAACTAGCTTACTCGGAATGCATTATGTGATTCGTATCCCTGGCTTTTGCATACCTATATGTTTTGTCCTGTATTGATGGATGCAGTAGATTTTAATCTTGATTTCTTTGCACATGTTTTTATTCTTCAGCGGAAAACAAAACCTGTTCATGTTGTTGATGTGCCGGGTCATTCTCGCCTCCGGCAAAAACTTGACGAGTTCTTGCCTCAAGCAGCTGCAATTGTCTTTGTTGTGGATGCTGTAGAATTTTTACCCAATTGCCGTGCTGCTTCAGAGTACTTGCAACCTTTTCTTCTCTACTTACATTGTGTATTGGCACTAGTAAAATTGCATTTACACATCTACTGAATAACTGATTTGAACATCTCATTATTTTTCTCGTTCTGAAGGTACCTTTATGATATTTTTATCCCTCGTGTTAAAGTTAATTTTATTTGGTTGTTAATGAAGCAATAGTGGCACTATTGTTTCTAATCATGTGTAAAAGTTAATTTTATTTGGTTGTTAATGAAGCAATAGTGGCACTATTGTTTCTAATCATGTGCTTCTGCAATTTGTTGCAAGTGCAACCTCTGATCTTTCACTTTGTATTGAGAATGATTCAGTGACAGGCTTCGCCCTTCAAGAACTGATGTAACGAGATTACACTAGGGATGCCTGGAGAACCATTCTTGTTTTCACAGTGCCAAAGATTTGTTGGTTAATTGATTTGTTGGTTAAAAAGATTCCACAGGGCATTTTAAAGATTTGTTGGGCAATTGATTTGTATTAAAAGATTTAGTTAATTAATTTTCTTGGGTTGTGATTGTATTGTATTGTATTTTTATATATTTTGTGTATTTTAATTTTTTCCGTATATTGTATATTGTATATTGTATATTGTATATTGTATATTGTATATATATATATATATATATAAATCTTTTTTTTTTTTTAAAAGGGTAACTTTCTGCTACAGCGGAAAGTAATTTTTATTTATTTTTAAAAATGCTTTTCGCTACACCCGCTACAGAGCGGGTGTAGCGGAAAGTAATTTTTAATTTTTTTTTAAAATACTCTCCGCTACACTTGTACTGTAGCGGGTGTAGCAGAAAGTATTTATTAAAAAAAAAAAGAAAATTAAATGCTTTTCGCGGCACCTGTTACGGGTGCCGCGGAAAGCCAACCCTTTTAGCGTCAGTGGCATAGGCTACACCTGTAGAGGTGTAGCGAAAACACTTTTACAGGTGTAGCCTATGGCTTTTTCTGTACTAGTGTATACTTGTTATTAATTGATGGCTACAATTGATTGCTAGTCTAGGAGAGGATTACATTACAACGAAAGTTGGGTGAAAGACTCGAGCCTTACCAATTTTAACCTAATTTTTCCTACTATGATAATAGGGATAATTTGGATGATTACAATGCTGTTGTGTTTAAGGTTATGATTGATGCATCACGAAAGTGGGGCAATCTTAGTTTAATTCTGTTTATTGATTACGGAAGTAGCTGAATCGAATTCTTGAGGGTATTGCGAATAAATTCCAAGGTTAATTGTTCTTCCCCTAATTCAAAGTTAGTTAGAGCATCAAGATTGCAATACCCTTAATCTGGCCAATTCCTTTGTTAATTTGCATCATTTTATTTTCCACATTTAATCATCATTTACTTGAACTCTAGTGAATTCCATCACTTTAGTGCCTAGAATTTCTTAATTCACACAAATACGTGTCATAGCCTCAATCCTCAGTGGAACGACATTTACACCATCATATTTACTATCACCATTTTACTCATCATTTAGTGAGAAAATCTCCATAATCATTCATTCTAGCTCTTTTCCACAATTCGTGTCTGGCGGGTGGTTGTGGAGTTGAAACTTTTATGGACGGGTCAAACATTGCAGCTTCTTGTTGACATAGTATAAGCAGCTGGAGGCAAGTAAGTTTTCTTCTCCATAGGGTGTGGAGCTAATTGGGGTCATATACCCATTTCCACCAAGTCTAATTTAGCCTTGAGTCCATCTTTAGTCTTATCCTTTATACCTAGAAGTGTTCCACCAAGACTACCACACACATTTTTTTCAACATGCATAACATCAATACTATGTCTCACATTTAACAACTTCCAATATGGAAGATTAAAGAATATTTATGTAACACCCCAATTTTCACATCTTAAATTTGATACAAAATCCCAATAATATATTGCGAAAGCTAACACATCTAACCAGCAGAAAATGGGTGTTACCGCCACACCTAGAGTGAATTCTATCAACTCTTTGACAAACTCTATTCTAAGTGCATAGGCTAAACTTACAACATCAAAATACATCCAAAGTCCAACTTAATACAAGGAAGTAATTATACAACCAAAATTTCCTCCAAATAATAAAATCCTCCAAATGCCTACTCCTCAAATGGACTAATCTCAACCTCACTTCCATCCTATTCATGTTCACCTGCAAAAATCATTTTAACACAAAAACGAAGGGGTGTATATTCCAAAATTAGCATAAGCTAAGTAAGTTCCATTTCACCCCAAAAAATATAGGCTTGGGTTTTTATCATTTATCTCATAATATACTTTTCCAAAATAATGTGGAGATATACTTTTCCCAAAATAACATATTTGTCAAGGAGGATTAAATATCAAGTTGGGGATACAACCCACACCAATACTCAATCAATAGGACCGCAGCCCTAGATTCTCATATCAATAACAAATAGAACCGCAACCCTAAGCGCTCATAATAATCTGGACTGCAGCCCATTTCCGGCTCAGACCGGCAGCAAGTATTCTTATCCTCCAAGACTAAATATGTACATATAATTTTCAAAATATATCATTTCTTCATAATAAATATTTTCTTCAAAAATATATAATTTCTCAAGACATATTTTTCTCCACAATAATTCATTCCATAAGAATATATCATTCTTAGTACATTTATGTACATAACACCAAAATTCCAAGCCAAGCATTTACTCAACACACGGGTTTGACTCGTAAAAATCAATTCTCGATAATTCGAGAATCATACACATATTATGCAATGCACTTGTGATCACATGGACATCATAATGCACATAATTTTGCAAAACACATAATTTTGATATCATATCATATCATATATCAATATACACATATATGGGGTAAATAATAATTTTAGTGAACATGAAATCTTACCCTTGAAGACCAAAACTCTCATCAACACTTAATGTGATTCTAGCCACTTGATAAGAAACTTGAGAGGCTAGATTTTCCTTCAAACCCTTTAAACGTCAATAGCTAAATCATCTCCTTTACTCAGTTCTTTCACCAAAATCCCTAGGCAAAACATACCACCATAACAATAATTTTAAGAAATCTTAACCTATAGCTAGGTTCTAGGGCAGAAAACAAAGCTTTTAACCGAATAAAAATGGAATTTTACCGAATAGATGATGATCTTGTGAAGAAATTGGCTATGAAGCTTCTTGAACTCAAGGAAGAAGATGAAGAATTTTCCTCTCCTTTTTCCTCTCTAAATTTCGGCCAAATGGGTATGGAATGAAGAAAATGGGAGATCAAGTCTCCTTTTATAGCAACACTTTAGGGATGAAGAAACTTGGAGATCAAGCTACATTGTTTCTTATAAGGTAAGAAATAAGAAACTTGGAGATCAAGTTTTCATTTTGATCATCTTCAAAAATATTTAAATAATAACATGTGGTGTAGGGAGTTGCCAAGTGTCACATTTTTGTGGTGGGTAAGGGAAAATATCTTCGGTTAGACTATTCGGGATTAAAACAGATATAGTTTCGGTGGAAAATAATTTAAATAGGAAGAATTTTGAAACCAAAATTATTTTGAAATAATCCCGTCACTAATTTGAAAAATCGGATAATTTTTGGTATATCGCAAAATACTGCGATACAAGGGTCGGAATAAATTTTCTCTCTTACGGGCTAATTTAATCACGTAGGAAGTTCAAGCTTAATAGTATAGTGCCTACTAATTCATTCCCTAGGACAATCGGGACCTGAACACATACTTTAAAAATTGGAATGAGTGAGGGGTTACATTTTATCTTTTTCTCCATAGACACTTTTCAGTTGGATGCATTGATTTATTTCGCTTCTTGCCTTTTTGAGATTTAAGCTTTTGAACCTTGCCAAAATAACATTTAAATTGTTTACTCGTTCATAAGCTTGCATCCCAGTTATTGCACATGGAGCATCAGCATATTCTTGTAATTCCATTAAAAGCCTTCTTTAATCTGCGATAAGGGTGGAATCTATCAAGAAACCTCCAATGACCCATGTAGACTGTCTTTTTTCCATGAACAAGTTGTTGATAACATGTATCCTTTTCACATATAGGACATGCTTTATACCCTTTAACACTATACCCAGACAAATTACCATAAGTTGGAAAGTCATTTATTGTGTAGAAGATCATTGCACGCAACTTAAATGACTCTTTTCAATATGCATCAAATACTATCACACCTTCATCCCACAACTTTTTCAAATCATCAATCAAAGGTGTCAAAAAAATGTCTATATCATTCCCTGGTTGTTTTGGTCCAGAAATCATCAAAAACAAAAGTATATATTTGTGTTTCATACATAGCCAAGTAGGTAGATTGTAACTCACCAACATAATAGGCCACGAGTTGTGCTTACTACTAAGATTGTTGTGTGGATTAATTCCATCAGTACAAAGTCCAAGTCTAAGATTTTTTGCCTAATTGCCAAATTTAGGAAATGAATTATCAATTGTTTTCCATTGAAGAGAATCAGCTAGGTGTCGAATCTTCCCATCAAATTTTTTTTGATTTGCATGCCACGTTAGGTTTTTCGCATCACTTGAATTTGCAAACAAACGTTTCAATGTTGGAATTATTGGAAGGTACCACATCACTTTAACTGGTGGCCCATTCAAGTTCACTTCACCATCAACATCATTCCTTTCTTTGTAACAAGATGCCCCACATATTGGACACACATGGGACTCTTTGTATTCGTTTATAAACAATACACAATCATTACGGCAATCATGTATTTTTTTTATCTTGTACCCATAGGGCACAAAATCTTTTTGGCCTCATATGTACTTTTCGGAATCTCATTACCTTTTGAAAACATATCTGTTAAAATCTCTAGTAAGGCCGTAAAACCTTTATCGCTTCACCCATTCCCAGCTTTTAAGTTGAATAGTTTTAAAACAGCTAATAATTGTGTATATTTACTGCACCCTAGCCACAAAGGTTTCTCAGCATCACTTGATAAGCTATTCAACTCTTCTGATCGATTAATGAACTCCTCTCCAACATCATGAATCATATCTTCTAATCGATCCTCTGTGTCCTCATCTTCATATCCTTCGGTCTCAACATATGGGCTTGATGTGTTTGATAGATCTTCTCCATGCCATATCCATTTTGTGTATCGTGGATTAAATCCATTCCAAATTAAATGGCCGAATATATCATCTTCATCCAAATGCTTACCATTACAACACTTCGTACAAGGACAAAGGAAGTTCCCGCAATTGTTAGGAAGATTCTTTTTTGCAAATTCTAAAAAAAATTTAACCCCATCTTCATACTCATTACTAATACGAGATGTTATTAAACTCTTATCCATTAAAAAACACTCCCTGAAACATTAAATTAATTAGCAATTAAAGAAAATTGAGAGTCCAAGAATTAAATTAAGTAGATAGTTAAATGCTAGTTAACACTAATTAAACCTTTGTCAATATAATTAAATCTCCGTTAACAATAATTCAACAAATTTATAAACGAATACTACTAATTTAAACATAAACCACGGTGTGGCCAATCACCAGATGCACAAAGGAAAGCCAAAAGCAAGGAAAAAAAATAGAGAGAGATCTTACCTCACGTTATCAATTGTCAATTCAAAAGTGTAATGTTGCTCCCCGATGGCATTACAAGTAGGGCTTGTCCCAAATACAAATGCTATGCATTGGTTGCACGTACTAGACAAACTGTGTTTTAAAGTCAAATTTTGAATTTTAAAATTCTTTTTTTCCTTCTTTTAAAATATAGACATAAATAATCAAGTGAAAAACATATGCTTTGATTTTATGTCAGAAATATTTTTAGATAGCTGAAGAAGCTTGATGGATGTGAGGGATGGATAGTAGACTATTTTTGTGAGGGATGGATAGTAGACTATTTTTTGTTTTTCTCTGTAGTATACTAATATTGTCAGTTAATTAAATGGTTTGTTGGCATTTATGTTCAACTAATTATGAATTGTTTTTATTGTGGCAGACATGGATTCTTTACAAAGGACAAAGCTCAAGTGCAAGGTTATCTGAGAAAGGTTAGTCTCAAGACCTCAAGCTATATGTTAATGTAAAGCACTTGAAAAAATTTGCACATAACATATACCTGTGATTTCTTTCGTCTGTAATGTTTCTTTTCTATTTAAATATTTTGCTCCAAATAGAAATCTTTACACTATAAGGGCAGTTCTATTTTCGGGTGTTAGGTCAATTCGCAGGCACACGCCAACACTTGGATGGCAGTATGTTATTGTAGTTCTTTCGATCGTCAGGTATGCCTACCGGATACTGAAGCAATATTCCTCATATTCTTCTCTTTGGAAATTATATTTATAATGTGGTATCATGGCAATAAGATAGGTATGACATGAAAAAAGATGAAACCTAGATGGTACTACGTGCATGCTATTGGAGGAGGGGATCAAAATTGAAAATTAGGAACTTAGAATTGAAACCCAAAATTCACAAGATTCTTAAACCCTAGCACATATCGATATATTATACGCTCAAAACGGATAATGAGTGAATGTGAAATTGAGTCTTAAAGTAGACTCATTTGAATTGAAAAATAAAGTTGGGAAGGCTTTAAAAAGTCAGTTATTATACGGTGGATCATGAGATCCATAATGCATTGTGGACCACGGTTCCAAAACGTCGTCGTTTCATTAAGTAAAGAAACGGCTGCTGTCGAGTCTTAACAGAGCTCCATAAATGAAACTACAGTTCATCTCAAAAGATACTGCCTCACATTTGTTTTTATATTATCAAATGAAACTGTAGTTATATCAAAATGAAACTATAGTTGTGTTGAAAGGAAACTGCAGTGTATATAAAATGAAACTGAATAACAGTTTCACATATTTGAGTGTATATTGTCCAATGAAACTGTAGTTATATCGAAATGATATTGTAGTTGTGTTGAAAGGAAACTATAGTGTATTATAAATAAAACTGTAGTTGTGTTAAAGGAAATTGAATAACAGCTTCACATATTTGAGTGTATAATGTCGAATGAAACTGTAGTTATATCGAAAAGGAACTATAGTTGTGTTAAAATGAAACTGTAGTGTATATAAAATGAAACTGAATATTTTTATACACATAGAGTTAACGGCTCAGAACGGAGCCGTTTCTGCCGTTTCTTTTCATTAATCAAAACGACGTCGTTTTGATGCATGGACCACCATGCATTGTGGACCACGGTCCACAGTAAAATTTGCGTTAAAGAGTAGCCTTTGTCCCACATCTTGCGGGTACGATGTTAATTTTTTGAGAAGAGTTTTTTCCCAAAATGGTCCCTCGACTATTGCTCATTCTCAATTTTGTATTTCTACTTTCAATTGCACCAAATGTAGTCCCTCGACTTTCAAAAATTCACCCAATTCGATCATCCGTTACATATTCCATCCAATCAACGTTAAAATGAAGCGCATTTTCGTCCATTTACCTATTATTAGCCTAATAAACATTGAGAAATAGTTGAGGGACCATTTTGAGAATAGACGAGGGACCATTTTGGGAAAAACTCTTTTATTTATTTCATTTTTGTTTATTTTCATTTGTTAGACTATCAAATTATTAGAATTTTTATACAATTTTTTTTTACAAATATAGATAATTAAAATTGCGCAATCCAACCTTAAAATTTTAGTTTTCATTACAGACTTTTTTCCTCTATCTAAACATACAAACTATTCCTATGAAGTTTTACAATAAGTTCTGTAAATTTCATAAATACTCATATATTTTTTATTTTTATCTTTTTATGCTCATAGACAATCAAGCAATATGTATCACATTAAATATTACTTTTATCATTGAAAATAATATTATTTTTTTCGAGCTTAGACACTCAAAGCGTGCAAAATGTAGGAAAAATGTTGGACCGAAAGGTAAATTTTTCTAGTAAACTTCTCGGGTGAGCCGAAAAGTAAAATCTCGTCAATGTTTCCTGCAATGTTTCCTGCAATATTTCATGTATTGGATTTCGAAGTAATTATTAAATTTTATATTAATTTGTATTATTAATAATTAATTATTAATTATTAAGGCCAGTATAATTTATTTTGTACTATGGACACATTATTTTTAATAATTTTGATTTAATTAAATTATACCTTAATTATAAAAATCCTACCTAATAATTTTGGTATATTACACGGGACACAATAATTACTATAAATAATGTTTAATAATTGTCAATTTGTATTCAGCCAAAAAATTTATAGTTAATTTTTAAGTAAATTATAAAATCTTTTGTAGTGTGGACACATTATTTTTAATTATTTGGATTTAATAATATTATATCTTATTTATAAAAAATCAAAAGTAATATTTTTAGTACTACGGATGTGACTAAGAATTATTTTAATCGGTGCCTAAGCGTAATTTTGGCAACACTACTGATAATTAATAATAATTATTTATGGTAATTCTCATCACCTTCTTTCGTGAAATTTTTATGATAATCTATATACATATGTTTATACATAGTGATTGATTGTCTATGAACATAAAAAGATAAAAATAAAAAGTATATGAGTACTTATGAAATTTATGGAACTTATTGTAAAACATGATAGGACTAGTTTTTATGTTTAGATGGAGAGAAAAAGTCTGTAAAGAAAGTTAAAAATTTTGAGGATGGATTGCGTGATTTTAGCTATTTATATTTGTAAGAAAAAAATGTATAGAAATTCTAATTTGATAGGTTAAAAAAATGAAAATAAATAAAATATTTTTTCCCAAGATGGTCTCTCAACTATTCTCAAAATGGTCCCTCAACTATTTCTCAATGTTTATTAGGCTAACAGTACAATAGGTAAATGGACGAAAATGCCCTTCATTTTAACACTGATTGGATGGAATACGTAACGGAGTACCGAATTGGGTGAGTTTTCGAAAGTCAACGGACCACATTTGGTGCAATTGAAAGTCGAAATACAAAATTGAGAATGAGTAATAGTCGAGGGACCATTATTCATTGCTATTAATTTCTACTTCTGGTTTATTTGTTTGAGTGCTCAAATATTAAGTTGTCGGTTTTGAAGGTTACAAATATGAATTTATTTTAGATGTTAATGTCATTATTCATGGTTTCAAAAAAAATGTCATTATTCATTACTATTAATTTATACTTAGCTTCGGGCTTATTTGTTTGACTGCTCAAACATTATGTCGTAATTCATTTTATCTTGGGAGACTGACGCTACAACGCTTATAGCACCCTCGGACCTCGGTAGGTAGCGAATCGATTTTAAAGAGAGTATGAGTACACATGACTTGGATTTTCCTTTTCTTCTGTTGGGCTTATATATATTCTCGAAAATTGAAAATCTTCTTTTCATTTTTATTTTTGTATAAATAAATTCAATCCTTTGATTTCGTACCAATTTTGTGGTCAGAATTATTTTTCATAAAATTTAAATCCCATTGTTTATTTATATATTATATATATATAAATTTGTTTTATCGACTTATTCTCTCTTACACAATGTTAAACATGTTTTCTATTTTCTATTGTTCAAATCTCTAATTTTTTTGTAAAATTAGAAAAATTTTCCAGTTAATAAAAGGGATGTCTTAGTGAAAATGTGAAATAAAATGGAATAACTTTTAATTATTTTTTTTAGATTTTGAAATTTGACCCAACTTTAAAAAAAAAATAAACCCAAAATATTTTTCTCTTTTTTTTTTTGGTACTATTGACTCCGTTATAATGTAGTATCCGTTCATAACTACTTTCTCAAGTAAATGAAGCACAGAGAGCCAATATTGCCTTCACTGAGGCTCGAACCCACCTCCTCCCATGTGGGGTGCAATCGGGTGCCACTAGACCACAAGGTCTCTAAAAATCTACAATGGTGTTTTTTAAATTTTGATTAATTAAGAAACCGTTTAAAGGTCTCATATCATGTGTGAGTCCAATATCAATCGAGGATGTTGACATATCATGTTGAGCACATACTAGATTAGATTTTGTATAGAAGAAACTATCTATTTTTTTTTTAACTTTTGATTAATTAAGTAACAACATAATATAAAAAATGTTTCCAAATGAGTTTCGAATATGAATTACTTTTTAAAAATATGAAATGTAAATGTGAATTTTACATCATAATGTTAAATGTAAAAATAAAACAAAATTTCTACGCATTTAATCAAATATTTTATAAAATTCTAAACCAATTTGAATCATATCAATTATTTTCTAAAGAGCAAATTTTACATTTAATAAGTATGAATAACATGTAATTTTATTATTCAATTACAATAGTTCACAAGAGAGTGAGAGAAAATAAGATGCTTGAATTAAAAAATTACATGGTAGCCTCATTTACTAAACAATAAAATGAAAAGAAAAAAAAGTTTAACAGAAATTTATTGTTTAACAGAACAGAGAATTAATTGGAACAGTTAAATAAAATATAAGGATGTAATGAGATAAAATTAAAAGAATACTATTAAATGTGGAGTGAAATTGGAATTTATTATTTTCTAAACTAAGTTAATAATTGATCAAAATTAAACGGACATATCAAACTTTGATTCTAAGTTATTAATCTACTAGTTTTACCTGTGCATTGCGCGAATGAGTTAATGTCCAATGTTTAAATTTAAATAAATATTTAAAGTATATCAAATGCAACTATGCAAGATTATATAGAAGAAGTTCATAAATAGATAATTGAATGTTGAATTTTTTTTATTTAAATATGTAATTCAAAGTATATGATTGCAATATAATATAGGAAATTCATTATAATTGTCACTAAAATAAATATTTGCAACTTTGTAAAATCAATAGTCTAAATATTTAGAGTAAAAACGATTGTCTAAATAAATACTACTTTTGGTTTGAATTTCTCTAAGTCTTCTTAATTCTCTTTTAGTAACATTGTCATTGTTTTCATCTTCAATATTTGTCCTCTTCTTTTTTTGTTGGTAGTGTGTCGTTTGCAATTGGGTTACTGGTGGTAGCATAAATGACAGAGTCATGCAATGAGATCATGGTGTAGGAAGTTGTGGATTTGCCTTGTGTATATGACTGAGATCTTAGTTGTACTATGAACTCTTGATCTTGCAAGCGTTTGTTGATATTTTGCAGTGGTAGTTTTTTCCCTTATATGTTTAATGTGGAATATTGAATAAAACATTAATATTTATTATATTTGTAGAAGGTTCATGAGTAGTAACTCTTGTTCTATTTTCATAACTTGTTATTTGACAGTAACAACGATAACTCTGTAGGTGGTTCGAATATTGATGCTGCAATGTGTCCAGTTTCATCAACAATTTCCACATCTATTTTGCACATGTTCATTTTCAAGTTCATATTTTTGGAATTAGTATGAATGAGTGTACTAGTTGATTTTGTATGTTTGCGTGTGCGTGTGCGTGTGTGTGTGTGTGTGTTTTTTTTTTTTATTGGAATTGATACTATTCTTGGAGTTAAATTGTTTGTCACTTTTTGCATAATCCTTTTTTAAACAGTGGCTACATCCTATATACCAAGTGTTTTTGTTGTCTAAGGTTGATGCTGATTTTGCCTTTAATCTAAGTAGGTTGAGTCTAGAAGATGAAATGAATTGTAAATTTATATTAGTTCTAATATATTTAATGAATGCACAATAAGTATTTTACATAGAGGATCAATGAATGCAAAAATAATGGTGGCTATTTTGAAATTTCTTCATTTTCTACATTTGCCAAATTGATTGCAGCATTGTTGTAGTTTCAGATCTTTTCAATGCGTCAAATGTGTCATGATGTTCTATTTTCTTAAATTGACATTTTTAATAATGAGTTTTAAATGTAGCTACGTAAGATAATGATCTAATTAACATTTACATATTATTATCAACATAAAAAAACATACTCGTTCTTTATTTGTTATCTTCGGGGTACTTTTGGTTCAACCATTATTGTTGAATGAGTTATTGTGGATAGAGAAATTCATAGTTTATTTAAGGAATAAAATTAGATATAGTAAAAATTAATACATTTTAAATCATCTTAATAAAGAAATATGATTTACCTTTAAAATGAATAATTGTGATGTAATCCAGAGATATTACGCGGTAGTTTCGGCTTCAATTTCTTGGATTATTTGAATACCCTCTTTGTCAACAAATCTTTCCCAAGTAGTTAATATGATTGACTTCAAACTGTTTTTTATTTTTTTTCACGCTATTAATAAAATACTTGGTAAATAAATATATAACATATTTTGTATTATAACTTTGATATTTAATTACAAGATAGTGTAAAAAGAAGAGAATGAGCAATATAGTGAATATAATTAATTAATAAATTTGAAGGTAAGGAATATGTGCATTGTAAAAAATAAAGATAATATAATAATATCTCTTTTTTTTTAATTTTTTGATAATCAATACATTTTTTTGAATAAAGACTTTGTAGATATCTAATTCTAAATTAAAGAAATGCATATGTATTATTTTTGTTTGTAGTTACTAAATTATTTAATTTAATAATAGTAATAGAGTGAGTACTTACTTTTTATCGACAACAATGTAGTCATTGATTTTTTTTTTTAATTTCCATTCGTTGTTGAGATAAATTGTTTTGGGAGTTTGTCAATGACAATTGCTACAATTGTTATCAATAGAGGATGATAATAAATAATTCGTAATATATGGTTACAATAAATATTGTTATAATGATATAATAAAAATTTAACTTTCAAACTTCTTTAGAAGTTTTTATTCATTGATAAAATTTTGAGAATGATGTTATTCAATTGGAGTCAGTGAGATCTCAACATTGTCAATTCTTTGGAAAATCGTCCTACCATTTAGAGTACTGGTGTAGTTGTATTTCTGATCAACAACTTTGTAGTTAGGTCGCGCAGGTCTGACAATAATGTAAAAATAATTTTATCCGATAAAAAAATAATAGTACAATATTTGTAACGTAACGTATAATTGTACCATTATAGAAATAAAGAAAAAATATTAATACCATAATGACCTAAATCATTTCCATTAATGCAAAACCATAATTGAAATATTGAGTCTTGTTCTAAATAATCAAAAGAAGATTAATTAAGCAAATACAAAACAACTTAACCTAAATTTATTTTTTAAAAGATGTAAGAAAATGATTTTAAGGTTCCTTATCTATAATCTTTGATGCTGAACTTTGAATGCTATGTATTTAGTCCGCCTAATTATTTAATCAAAGTTTATGTTAAATTTTATATTGTATTTTTTTAATACATTCTAACATATTTATAGTATATGTTTAACAATTATGTCAACTCTGATTGGGATGAGGTTCGAACATAAAACTTTTTATATAGAAATCAATGAGTAAGTTAATAATAATAGATAGTTAACGGAATATCCGTTACTAAAGTTTATACTAATGGAATGCGGTGTTATTTAAGGGAAGGAAATACTATAATAGAGAGTAAAGAAGGAAAATCATTAAAAAAAATACTATAATCAAAATAATATGAACTATTCATTTTGATAAACAATTACACAAACATTTTTTAATTCTTGTTAGGGGCCTAACTTTATTTGCTCTTATTAGATTTGTAGATTTTTTGTTGTAACTACTACTCCGTAATTTATATTTAATTTAATAAGAGTAATAGCGTAGGAACTTACTTTCCATAAACAACAATGAAGTTATTGATTTTATTATTTACATTCGTTGTTAAAATAAATTGTTTTGGAATTGCTACCATTGTTGTATATAGAGGGATGTGGATAAATAATTTGAAATATATGGTTATAATATATATTGTTATAATGATATAGTAAACATTAACTTACAAATTTCTTTAGAAGTTTTTATGCATTGATAAAATTCTGAAAATAATGTGTAAACTTGTTAAATTGAAGCTGGTGGGCTGTCATCATTATCAATTTTTGGACAATGATCCTACCATTTAAAGTCGATGTGTAGTTGTATTTCAAATCAATAACTTTATAGTTAGGACTCACAGGTTTGACAATAACATTTGAAATACTATAGCAAGAGTTGGTTTGTAGAGTGATATCATACATTTCAATGTTGTGATCAAATACTATTGCTTGAACTCGAGATCCCTACATTTAAATATACTATATATATATATATATATATATATATATATATATATATATATATATATATATATATATATTAAAGATCAAATGAGGACTTATAATTAGATGATGACATGTAGACTTATCTTTTTTTTTTTTGAAGAAAAACCTATGTACTTATCTAAATCATTTATTGCAAGATCTGATGGATAAGAAATAAGTAAAAAATATGCAGGATAATTTTCAAAAATACTACAAATTTTAAAATGAGTAGAGCCATTTTTATAAATATAATTTTTTTTTTAATTTTCAACCATTAGATCGAATAAATCAATGCTCTGAATTATCCCTCACGTCCTCATTTAAAATAACTCAAATAATAAATATTTGATTTTCTTCCACTAATACTGGGTAAATAATAAGCGGAAAAAAAAGAAAAAGAAAAACCGCTTTAGAAATCCTGAATTGATTTAGCCCAGCTGGGAGTGTTGGAGTGGACCACGTGTTGTACAGTACAGTTCAAACTACTAGCAGTTTCCATTTCCTCGCAATCTTGCGGGCGGGAGACGGGAGAGAAGAAATCAACAAATCAGCCCCCCAAAAATAAAAAAAATACAAAAAATTAAAGAAAAAAAGAAAAAAAAGGAAAATCGGTTCTCTCTCTCCATGGCCCCTGGTTTTGGTTTTCTTCTTCCTCTCACCTCCTCAGATATATACACATACATTCTCATCGAACTCTTCTCAACCTTATCTCAGATCTGCGCACCGTTTCCGGATTCCGGAGAACAATTTAGAGACTACCACTTCAGAGACGTGAAATTCGATGACGGCGGTGGAGGCGGCGGCGTCTGCAGGAGGGTTGTTGGAGCCGACCGGCGAGGCTGCTGCTTCTGTGAGGCGCGTTGGCTTTGGTGTCGGTAAGGGCGGTATACGGAAGAAGAGATGTCGGAGCACCAAAGCTGCTAAGAGGCCTTGTGATGTGAAGAGGGAAGTTCCTTCGAGTTTGCAGCTGCAGAGGCTGTTTCTGGCGTGCCGCCAAGTGTTCAAAGGCCCCGGGACCGTGCCTTCCCAAAGTGATGTGGATAAGCTCTGCCAGATTCTAGGTGAGTGTCTAAATTATCCGAAATTAATTTATATTATAACTTAATTATTGCGGTTTTTTCGTTTTTGTTTATTTGATGTTATCCCATTATGATATTGAGGTCATAGTAAATCTATCATTCCAGAATATTAAGAGGTTTTGGAAGAACAATAAATTTCTCTTGGTATTTGATTCTCATGTAGTGAGTGAATAGTGATAAACAATTAGGTGGAACAGCTGAGACTGAGGCTTCAAAGTAATATCGAATTCTGTATATTATATTACGTTTAAAAGTTTGAGAAGGGTGAAATCCTCTTGAATTACATTTGAAATCATAAATTACTAGAATGGTCGCAAAAGAATAGCTGGATTTGATGTCTGAAGAAATTCGTCCAAAATAATCATTGGATTTGAATGTAATGAAAATGGTATTCAGATAGCTTCCTTTTGCAGAATTCTAGTTGAGGAGTCTGCCTATGCAATCGGATAAGCATCATCTGAAACTTTATTTTTAAGTGAAAATATTACTTCATACAAAGCAAACATTTAATAATGTGAATATTTGGTTCATTGAAAGTGAACGCTTTTCTTTAAAATCAAAAGTGAGTTCATTAGAAACAAACAATCAATCAGCTCAGCAATTATTCAGTTCAGTTAATATTTAAATTTTTTGAATTGTAACTGTGGGCCACCGTCCTTATTTCCCTAGTTGATTAAGTTGAAGTGTCGTGATCTGGCTGCAGACCTGTAGTTGATATATGACGGAAGGATTTTCCATAGATTTGATAGGGCAATTTTAGCATTGTAGTGGAACAAGTTGAAAAGTGGTAAAAGACAGGCAATGGATTTCTCTATGGATTTGATAAGGCATTTATGGGGAAGATGTGGGAATAGGATTTCAGTGACAGCATTTGGTTTCAGTCAATATGGGTGTTGTTTTGTGTTATTTGTCTGTAACTACTTATTATTGATCTTTTGACTATCAGGTAGCTCCAGTTTATTCCTTGTTAATGACTAATCTACTAATGATTTATCATCAAGTCTTTCCTGAAGCAATTAAAATATTTGTAGAAAATTATTGTGATGAATTTCTCCATCCTGCTGGAAATTTGGATCTTTACAGTTTTTCCTTGAATAGAAGAGAGAATAATACTATAAGTCTATAACGAAGTCTTCTTCTGTTAAATATCATATTCAAACATTGGGAACATGCATGTATTTATACTGCAAATAGTGAGGATAATGATGAAGCCGATAATACCTTTGCAATAATTGTACAAAAACAACTATTCCTGAAAATGATAGCTGTTAGTCTTATGACCCTTGTTATCCTTTTCTAGATGGTATGATGCCAGAAGATGTTGGACTTAGTAGCAATCTCCAATTCTTTAATCCTAATGGTGTGGTTGAAGGTAATCCAAGAGTCACGAACACAACGATCTACAGTTGTGATAACTTCTCGGTAAGGGAATCTCTAAACTTTTTAATTCTCTGTTAGGCAGGATGTTTTCTCTCTCTCTCTCTCTCTCTGAAACTAAGCACATAAACAGTGGTATATATATATATATATATTAATGATACTGGATCTATCTAAATTTTATATATTCTATTTGTCATTAAAAGCAAGGAAGAAACAGCCTAATATCATGTAACTTGTCTTGTGCAGTTGTGCATTTTCTTTCTTCCCACAACTGCTGTTATACCTTTACACAATCATCCGGGAATGACAGTTTTCAGCAAGCTTCTGCTGGGTAGCATGCACATCAAAGCATATGACTGGGTTGATGAGGTCTCTGCGCCATTGGCAATAGGTGACTATCCATACACCCACCCACCCTAAGCCTGTGCATTCACCCAAACACACAAAACAGTAGTCATCTAATGATCAATTATTGTTTCTCTAATTTATAGGTGATTCAAATAAAGATGGACAAGCAATGAGATTGGCAAGATTGAAAGCGAACCAAGTATTCACAGCCCCATGCAGCACTTCTGTCTTATATCCTACATCTGGAGGCAACATTCATGAATTTAAAGCTATTACACCATGTGCAGTGCTTGATGTGCTTGGACCGCCTTATTCCGAAGATGATGGGCGTGACTGTTCACATTACAGGGACATTCCCTATGATGCTTTATCAAGTAAGTAGTTTTGCCCCATCCTAACTATACTTTGTTGCTGAAAAAGTTTCATATTCAATTACTTACCAATTTGCTATCTGATCTGAAATGCAGGTGGAAAAGTTTCAGAAGCCGAAGAAGATAGTAAATTGTTTGGATGGTTGGAGGAGATTGAAATACCAGAGGAGTCAAAAATGTATGTTATCCAGTACAAAGGTCCACAGGTTGTAGAGTAGTTCCTAGCTGCGCTTGATAGTTTTTGCTTCATTGGGAAGTTGGTGCTCTTTTT
This sequence comes from Ipomoea triloba, assembly GCF_003576645.1. NCBI lineage: Eukaryota > Viridiplantae > Streptophyta > Magnoliopsida > Solanales > Convolvulaceae > Ipomoea > Ipomoea triloba. The sequence continues at coordinate 12,671,643 of NC_044927.1, forward strand.
AGCTTTACATTGCAGAAAGTGGTGGGTAGATGATGTTTTATTGTTTCCAGGTGACATGTAATATGTGTATGTGGAGACTTGCTGAGTAGAATTAGAAACTTGCCCCCCCTTGTGTTGGTGTATAGAATATTTTGAGATGTATATAAACAGAATTTAAGATGGGCTCTAGGTAACCACGACATACGATTCAAAAATCCTTTTTTCATATTATGAAGTGGAATATTTTTTCCAAAGGGTAATAAATGTGACCAATATTTATAGGACAGGACATTGGAGGAAGGATTGTGGAGCAACTGCCTGAGAGCTGAGAGGAGAGCCTTTGAGAATCTCCTTCATTTGGATGTTGTGGATGTGGGCTGAGATTTAAAGGCCAAAACTTAGATGTACTTTAGTTCTCTTTCTTCCACATTTTCTGGTACGTGTACCAAAAACAGTGTTGATTTGGAATTTAATTAGCAGAAATTTAAACTGTTCACCTTTCAATTTGTCAAAATTGCTCAATCTATGTTAAGTAAATTATGAGAAGATGAATTCTTATCCTCTCTCTCTCTCTCTCTCTCCCTCATAAGTGATTAAATACAATTGGTTATACCATGGGACTTAATTACAAAGGAATAATGGTACATAACTGCTATGTTGGCATATGTTATACTATGGACATATTTACAAGAGAATACACATATATAATCTGTTAATTTTTGGTTCGTTGCACATAATGATCCTATTTGGTAAAATAGTTAATCTATCAATCAATTTTAGCTTGTTTAACCACTATTAGCTATTTAACTTGATTAAACAACCAATATGAGTGTTTAATTAATTAGCTTTTTGTAATAGCTTAGTGCTCTAAAACATTAAAATTCAAAAAAGTTTTTCTAAGCAGCTTTTTGAGCAAGTCATTTTGTATATAATTAATTATCAACTAAATCTAAATTACCAAACATCTTTCTACAATCAGTTAATGATATCAACTAGTCAAACCCACTAACCTAAGCTGACAACTATTAACTAATAGCTATTTACCAAATACCTCCGATATGTATATTAATTACAGGTAAGATAGACCTTGATCTATACTATAATTTTTCAATTAAATATGGGTAGGGACTAGAGAGTGAATTAATAAATGATTATAAGGAATTTTATGTTTAAAGTTTGAATTAATAAATGATTATAAGGAATTTTATGTTTAAAGTTTTTTTTTAAAGATAAAACCTTAATGCATTAAATCACGAGCAAGACAGTATACAAGAAAAGTAGCAGGAACATCAAACCATTCCTCACAACCTGACATAGAAAAGACTTCCCTAGCAATAGTTGTGGGCGACACAATTCGTAGATCGCTTGACAAAACGGAATTCAACATCATCAATAGAAGATGCCAATTCTTTAACATCATCAACTAATAGTCCAAAAGTAGAATTAAACGAAAAAGAGGAACTAGTATGAAAAAGAATTTGAGAATCCATTTCCACATCAACATTACCCATACCGATAGCTTTTAGCAAACTTCAAGCTTCTCTTAGACTGATCGCTTAAGCTTCTTTAACATCAAAAGTACCAATCATTCGAACATTTTTTGATGCTAAAAAATTGCCTTCATCATCCTGCAAAATCTAACACAAACCTATTGCATTGTTGTGTACATCAAGAGTCGCACTCTTTGCGGTCGGATCCAATAAGCATGGTTATTAGGCAAACTGCTTGTAGGCACATCAGAATTAGCATGCAGCCAGCTCTCCACGAAAGAATAAGTCCTACGTGGCATTACATGCAAATAAAAAACCTTACCTTTCCAAACACATTCATTTCTACTTAACCATGTTCCCCAACAAGCCATTACATACTTAGTAAGCAAATCTCCATTCAAGACCTTAATACCATGTCTGTGCTCGGACTCGGTAGACCAATTAAATTCCAAATTTTCTTTGCCTCTATACAGTGAACAAATATATGGTAAGCACTCTCATTCTCCCTCCTGCACATATGGCAAATTAATGGGCGGTAAATATGTTTAGAGTCTAGAGCATCTCTAGTAGGCAAAAAAGAAGAGGTCAATTGCTAACAAAAGTGTTTGACTTTGGGAGGTACATTCAAACTCCAAATTATTGCCTAAGGACGATCATTAGTCACAATACCAAGCAGTCGTTTATAACACGACTTCACAGTATAATCACCTTTTTGATCCCAGTACCAGTACCAAGAGTCTGGCGGTTTCTGTAAGCTAATGTGAATGTTCAAAATCAACTTAGCATCCCGCCCAACAAAAATATTCATAATACGGATCGTATCCCAACCCGTACCTTGATAATTAAACAAAGTAGCAACCGGGGCTTGTTTGTCATCTTTGCTTAATGGTGTTTGGATGTATGGGCTATCCACTATAAGCAGCCTTGCTTGATTCCAGATTTCAGTATGCAATCCATTGCCAATGCTCCGTCTACACCCCAGCCGTAGGACATCTTGCACCTCAAGCAAACCACTCCAAATGAATGACGGGTTTCCTCCCCCATCAGCTTCAAAGAATGAGCATTTGGGATAATACCGTGCCTTATAAACTTTTGCAACAAGAGACGTAGGATTGGTAACTAACCGCCAAGCTTGCTTACCAAGTAGCGCCAAATTTATTTCATGTAGCTTCCGGAAGCCCATTCCACCGACTGTCTTTGGAGCCGATAAACCACTCCAAGATCTCCACCTTAACCCCTTACCCGCACCTACTGAACCGATCCACCAATATCCATTCATTAATGTCCCAATTTCCTTGCATAGGCCTAATGGCAACAGAAATACCATAATTGCATATGAATGCATTGCTTGAATGACATTTTTTAAGAGCACATCCCGACCTGCACGCAAGAGGAATATTGCATTCCAACTTTGAATCTTTGCTAGAATCCGGTCCTTCAAACAAGAGAAGAAAGTCCTAAGCTCCCAGAATACAGGCCACCTTGTTCCGAGCTGGTTGACATGTATTTGAACTGAAACAGACTGTCGACTTTTCATAATTGATTTTCTGTCCAGATGCTTTAGAATATGTATCTAGAATGTATCGCATGCATTCACTTTCGCTGGTATTGGCACGTAAGAAGAGAAAACAATCATCAGCAAATAGTAAATGTGATATCTGTGGTGCACCACGTGAACACAAACACCATGAAGATTTCCAACACTAATCTGTTTCTCAATCAAACCACTAAGGCCTTTAGCAATTAACAAAAATAAATAAGGGGATAAGGGGTCACCTTGAAGAAGGCCTGTCCGGGAACAATTGGACTAAGCTTAATACTTTGGACTGATTGAGAAATCGTGCTTTTCTTCATACCTAATTTGACATGTTAAAAAAAAAGTCCATTTTGTTGTAATACTGATGTCCGTTGGCCTGTTAACTCCTAACCGGTGTGTTGTAATATTTAATTAACAAATATAGTTGATAAAGTAAGACAAAAGATAGAGAAGAAAAAGGAGAGACCAAATGTAGTTCTTTTATTCCAATCACATGATCATCCTTACAAGTGGCGTACAACATATATATAATATGAAGGTAATAATGGATACAATAATGATAAGATTAATGACAGACCGTTTTATCCGTTACACTAATAATGTCCACTTAATATATATTTATAACACTCCCCCTTTGACATTATTTGACTATGTTCTTGCCTCGTTAAAAACTTGTTAGGAAAACCATGTGGGAAAAACCTAGACAAGAAAAAAGTACAAGGTTTATGGATAATATATTTAAATACATTCATGGCTCGTTAAAAACTTCACTAGGAAAACCACGAAGGAAAAACCTAGTTGAAGAAAAGAGTGCATAATATTTGTAAACTCATATATTGTACTGGTTGCCTCATTAAAAACCTTAACTTAAGATAACCTTGTGGGAAAAAAACTTAGTTAAGGGAAAAAGAGTACAATCATAAGCATTCAAGGCATAATCTTTAGGATTTTGGGGTTTGTCTATTTAAGTATTTATTTGTAAGTTTCTTCCATTTAAATTACTATATCATACTCATGCCTCGTTAAAAACCACACTAGAAAAACCTAGTGAGGAAAAGAGTACATGGTATGTATATGTTGCAAAAAGTACAATTGTTAGTCTTTTAAGAACCAATCTATGGGATTGATTAGAGTGAATGTACTGCCCGTCTCCCTCTGAAGATATCAATCTTCAAGTTCTACATGACTTAAAGTAAAGTCATTGTTTCAAAAGAGTGTAGAGAGGGGATATAGTATAATCTTCAGGATTGTCTTTAGAATTTATTATATTTCTCATGATTATCTGGACCAATAAAATTACTTATATTTTATATTTTGTTGCTCCCTTGAAAACAATAAGTTTCTTAACCTACGCATATCAATCTTATGGATATTTTGTAGGTAGTGATTTAGTGAATACATTTGCTAAATTGTCACTAGAACAAATCTTCTGGACATAAAATGCATAAAGCCTAAATTGATTTATAATATTTCAATCCAAGACATAGCATTTATAAGGCCCAAGCAGAGTGCCAATATCCAAATAACTTATCAAAAGATGTATTTTAGACCCTAACGATATTAATGAATATATGTAACGTCATTTCCTTTTCTTTATAGGAGAATCACCAAATCACTCTTTACAAATTATAAAAATAAGATGCAAATTTGGGAATTTTTTATCTCTAAAAAATATTCAAAATGACGTTTTGAAGCAGCGGACTTCTGGTCCTGAATTATCCTTTTAGGTTAAAATGGGCCCTGATGTGGTAAATCCAGGAGGAAAGTAAACACGAGGTACGCGTAATCTTATTAAAGTGCACAATGCGCAAGGATGCGAGCCCGGGATTCAGACGAGGCCGGAAGTTAGCTTTCGTAGTTCTTGGGAGTAGCTAAAAGTCCTCTCTCTTCCATAAATGCGGGTATTTATAGGGAGGCTCGAGTGAAGGATTCCGGACCTCCGGCATGGAGTACACGTGGGGCGCATGCACTGTCGACCGCCACCCGCGCCTCGTGGCCGTACACGTGTCGGTTAGAAGGAAGGCTGTTGGGCTCCGTGACGGTCGGTGAGGTCGGGAGGTCGGTGCAGTGTATTTTAGGTCGGTACGGTACTGTCAGTCGTTCTATCGTATGTGTGTACTAGAATGCGTATTACCCTATCATATAGCCCCCCCTAGCGGGCCGGCTGATGGCGAAGGGAGAAGGCGACCCGCTATCTCCGTGGGCCCGGCCGATCAAACTGACGCTCGAGCCGTACACGTGTCGATATGCGGCGGCCCCTTGGGATGCCCGCGCCATCATTACGGGGGGACGTTTCGCCTTCCGCCGCGGCCTATAAATAAAGCACTCGTACGAGCGCCGTAAGGCACGCTCTTCTTCCTTGAATTCCATCTTACCCAGAGCTTCCCGACCTCCTTACTCCTTCAGATCAAAGCACGAGGTTCGTCAGCGGCTTCAAGCACGCCTACGCGTATTGTAGGTACTCATCGAGTCCTTTTCTTCCTTATGCTCTTGATTGGTCCTCCCTATCTCCGGTATTGTTCCGAACTGTGGGGTTTTCCCTTTTGTTTTGGGCATCGATTGAATCTTTTCTTAGCGTTGTTCTTTCGAGGTCTGGCCCGTTGAGCTAAACCCGAACTCCCTTTCCCTATAGGTAACCTACGATGTCGAATTCGGACAGTCAAAACATCTCGGCACAGGACTATGATGACGCCGCAGAGACTACTCTGATGGACACATCCTCGGCTAACTCCACCGGGACGGCCGGTGAGGTCGGGTCACATGACGGTTGGGTAGGCGAAGGCGGTCCCCGGCGCGGGAAATCTCCGAGGGTGGTCGTAGCTCAGTACTCCCCGGCCACATGGGATGCCCTTTTGGCCGACCTTCCCCCCCGGCTTACGGCCGCAGAGGCCGTTTCTATTCCTCACTCAATCGAACCTTCTTCTTCCCAACCTTCTGCTTCTTCCGGGTGGAACCTCGTACCCCTAAACAGCGATGATGTTCGTAATCATCCCTGTTTACTCACCCTTTTCGAACTAGAGGAAACCAAAACTCTCTTGACCGGGTGTGTAGAGTTCCAGACCCGAAGGTCTTTAGGAGATGTGATCGATCGGACGCACGATGATTGGATCGGGTTGCACTTAGACTCTATCAAAGCGCCCCTTTCTTTTCCCTTTTCACCCTTCCTCCTGTCCTTTCTAGAGCATTATAGGGTCCTTCCCGGTCAAATCGCGCCGAACGCCCATTGCATAATCGCCTGTTTCCCCCAAATTTGCGCTCGGCATGGCGTTCCTTGCACCATGGAGCTCTTTAATTTTATCTTTGCTGTTCGTCACATCCCCGTGAAGCACGGGGGTGGGTTCTTAATGGCTCAATCCCGCGGACACTTCTGCTCAATCCCCGACCTCCCGGACAACAACAGGGGCTGGAAAAACTGTATTGTGTCGGTAAAGTACCCGTGGAAACTACCCGTGCCTCGGGTCTGGTCCGAGCACTACACGAAACACAAGTATCCAGCGGTAACCCAGGCTCTAAAGAATGCGGTCGTCAAGATATCCGCGGAATCTTACGAATATTGGGTTTTCCGATCTCCCGAGAGCGTCACGGCCGCCCACCTGGAGCCTCCGGACTACAGTCAGCCTGAGAAATATTTCCCGAAGAGGATGATTGGCCCGAGCACTACGACCCCAACGGCTGAGCCTGCAGAGCAAGGTCGGGTTAATATCTAGGTCGGGACAGTCCTTGCAGGCCTTAAAAAAGTCTATTTAACTGAAGGTTGGCTTTTTTGCAGGAATGGTTTTCGAGCGGAGCTTTGCACCACCCCCCACCGGTCCCAAGAAGCCGAGCCCGAAGGTCGCCCTAGGAGGGAGCAAGGCGCCCCTACCTGTTGAAGCCGCGCCGGCGCAAGGGTCGGCACCGACTCCGCCAACCAGTTCGGCTGGGGTTGTGGCTGCGGCGGATCTCAGAGTTACTCGCGCTTCGACCCGACGCAGGAAGGAGAAAACGGCGGATCTAAAGGTCGAAGAGATCCCGCCGTTGAAGAGGCAGAAACGTCCAAACACTCGCGGGTCGACTCCCGTTCTCGACGCGCTCCGGGAGGGCGGCGAGCAAACGACGAGCTTTCTGGACAGGGTTCGCACCGTGATCCCGACCTGAGAAGCCATTCGGGACCTGGAAACCGACCAGGTCGGGGAAATGATTGCCCAGAATTTCCTATGGGTAAGCCACGGAACCCTTGCCTACGATTACTTTTCCTTGGACGACGACTAAACTTTATTTGCCGTTGCAGCTCTCGCATATGACGAACGACCTCTTCTGCTCTGCTAAGGCGGCGGAAAATGTGGTGCGCAAGGAGGTCATCCCTTTAAAGGAAAGTCTAGCGGCGAAGGACAAAGAACTGAACGAGAAGGTGCAAGCGCTAGAGGCCCAAGTTGCAAGCGCAGAGCTGGAGGTTGAGGCGGCCAAGCGTGAGACTGCCGAAATGAACGAGAAGATGTCCAGCTACGCCAACCTCTCTGGTTTCCTATGCCGCAACCCTCAGGAGGCGGAGGCATTCTTCCGGGCCTTTATTCATAACAAGGTCGGAGAAGAGCTTGCCTAGCGTTACGGGGAATGGGCTTGCGCCAAAGGTCGGTACGAGATGCAACAGGCCGTTCGGGACGCCCTTGAGGAGTCGTTGAACGAAAAGGATTTTACCACCATTATGGGCGTGATGCCCGAGCCGGCGCCGGCCCCCGGCCCTATGCCTTATGCTGACCCTGTACCTGTACCAGGCGGTGATGCGTCTGCACCGGCTAAGGTTTGAAGGGCGTTGCCCTTATTTTGGTGTTTACCAGAGCTCGGCCTGGGTTGTGCCGAACGTCTTGTTTTGGACGAATATTTATTTTAATCAGACTTTGTTATCTTTCGTTTTCCTTTTATCGCATTGTGTCTTGCCTTCTTAATTTCCGCCTTTATACTTATAAGGCCGTTTTTGTTCTAAACCGACCCCTTAATGGCGCGAGTTCGGTTGAATGAGGTTCGATCGGAGCCGAGCCTGGGTTGGGTGAAAACGAGTCGGAGTTGGAGATCTTTTTCGACCCTTAGGAGGCTAAAGTCTCTTCGGTCGGGGGTACTCGAGACGTATTTCGGCTTAAGCCCACGGGAGGCGTCGGTCTTTTCGACCTCAATGAATCCTGATCCGCCAGAGCCTATGGCAGGCGCAGGTCTTCTCGACTGCAGGCGGGATCGGATTTGTATAGGCCTATGGCAGGCAGGCGTCTTATCGACCTTAGGGGGAATCAATCTTCCCACTGTTGGCCCTTGCGGCCGGGGTCTTCTCGACCGAGTAACATAGTCACGTTTTGCTCGGACTTACGAATAGTCTTAGATCAACGGCCGAGGTCTTTTCGACCTCAAAAGCCTTCATAAAACAAGTTCGCAATAGTCTTAGATCAGCAAGTACATTTAATGATAATACAGGACTAGGTTCTCCGAACTCCATATCCGATCCACGTCCTTGCCGGTGGTGGTCTTCAGTCGGTAAGTTCCTAGTCGAATTACGGTAGCAATCACGTAGGGCCCCTCCCAGGCTTGGGCCAGTTTGCCTCCTTCCTGAGGTCTACTCGCCTCCCTTTTCCAGAGGACGTAGTCCCCTACCTGGAAGTAGCGAGGCCGGGTGCGAGAATCGTGATAGGTCTTCACTCTCTGCTGGTAGCTCGCAATTCTTCGGGCGGCCATATGCCTCCGCTCATCTAAGAGATCTAGATCGGTGGCCATCAGGCTCTCATTCTCGGTTAGGTCGAGTTCCTTCTGCCTTCTGGTTGGGATCCATACCTCGATCGGGAGCTTTGCCTCGGAGCCATAGACGAGTGCGAACGGGGTTTCGCCGATCGCTTCCCTCGGTGTGGTCCGGTATGCCCAGAGTATGTAGGGCAACTCCTCGGCCCAGCTCCGACCCGCCGAGTCGAGCTTTCTCTTTAAGCCGCTCAAGATGGTCCGGTTGGCATTCTCAACTTGACCGTTCCCCTGTAGGTACGCGGCAGAGGTCCTTGTCGACCTCGTCCCGAGGGTAGCTGAGAAATTCTGGAAGGACTTGTTCTCGAATTGGCGCTTGTTATCGGTGACGATCTGCACGGGCACTCCGAAACGTGACACGACGTTCCGCCATAAGAACCTTTCACACTACTGCGAGGTGATGGTGGCCAACGGCTCCGCCTCCACCCACTTCAAAAAGTAGTCCACACCGACTATTATAAACTTCTTCCGACCTGTGATCTCGGAGAATGGCCCCAGGATGTCTACCCCCCACCTAGCAAATGGTACAGCCGAGCTGACTGGCTTGTAAAACGTTGCCGGTCGGCCTGGAAGCTTGGCGAAACGTTGGCAGGACTTGCATTTCTTGGCGAGCGCCTCACAATCAATCTGGATGGACGGCCAATAGTATCCTATAAGCATGATTCGCCTCGCAAGTGATCGTCCTCCTTGATGGGCCGAGCATATACCAGAATGAAGTTCGGTCATAACCAGGTCCGCCTCAAAGGAGTTGAGGCACCTCATTAAGGGCCTGCCGTATGAGCGTCGGTACAGCTTTCCTTCCAACACCTCAAATCTGGGGGCTCGTAGCTTTGCCTTACGAGCACGGGCATCATCCTCGGGGAGCTCTCCGGTTTGCAAGTAGTTTATTAGGTCGGTGATCCGTGTCGCGGGTACTTCCTCAATCCGAGCGATTCCTGATATGTGCTCTGGTGCCTGATGAACAAGTTTAGATAGTATGTCCGCATCGGCATTCTCGGATCGGGGAATGTGCTGAATAGAGTGAGTCTCAAAGGTCGCGAGCTCCCGCACCACCTGGTCTCGATATCGGATAAGGCGATCTCCTTTTGCTTCGTATGTTCCCAAGACTTGCCCGACCACGAGAGCGGAGTCAGTGGTGATCTTTACCGTTGTTGCACCTAATGCCTTTACTCGATCAATGCCTCCCAATAGCGCTTCGTACTCCGCCTCGTTATTAGTCGGGGTAAAACGAAAGAGGAGCGCATAGTAGAGCTTGAAGCCCTCTGGGCTAGTTATCACTACGCCTCCGCCCGCTCCCTTTTTACTGCTAGAGCCATCCGTTGAAAGTCCCCAGGTCTGGCCATGCTCCATAGGGCACGTTTCTCCAGGCTGCTCGCGAGCTGTGCACTCGACCAAAAAGTCCGCAAGGGCTTGGCCTTTAATAGCTGGTCTCGGACAGTACTCAATGGCGAACTGCGTGAGCATCATGGCCCATTTAACCATGCGGCCGGACGAGCTGGATGTGCGTAGAATTGCTCCGATTGGGTGATCAGTTAGCACCCTGATGATCTGGCCCTAAAAGTATGGAGTTAATTTCTTTGCCGCGATGTAGAGGGCGTAGACGACCTTCTCAATCGGGGTATACCACAGTTCGGGCCCCTGGAGGGCAAGACTGACGTAGTACACCGGGCGCTGCGTGCCTGCTTGGTCGGTTCGACCCAAAGCCGCGCTCACCGCTTTGTCCGCCACTGCCAGGTATACGTCTAAGGTTTCTCCGGTCTCCGGCTTCGATAGTACAATTGGTGACATCAGGTGTTCTTTAAGGCTCTCGAAGGCAGCCTGGCACTCGTCGTCCCATACGAAGGCGTTCGCCTTTTTGAGGACTTGAAAGAACGGTAATGTGCGCTCGGCCAGCTTCGACAAGAACCGACTTAGTGCGGCCAGTCGGCCTGTTAACCGTTGGACTTCCCGAACTGTGGCCGGGGGCTGCATGTCGAGGATCGCCCTTATCTTGGCGGGGTTTGGCTCTATCCCTTTCTTGGTCATCATAAATCCTAGGAACTTGCCGGTCTGAACAGCAAAAGTACACTTCTTGGGATTCAACCGCATCTTGTGGCATCGCATGATCTCGAAGCAAGCTCGGAGGTCGCGGCAATGGTCTACCCGATCCGAACTTTTCACAAGCATATCGTCGATGTATTCTTCCATCGTGGTACCCAAGAGTTCTTCGAACAACATGTTGATCATTCGCTAGTAGGTTGCCCCAGCGTTCCTCAAACCGAACGGCATAACCTGGTAGCAAAAGAGCCCCTCTGGCGTTACAAACGCGGTCTTGTCTTCGTCCTCCTTGGCCATTTTGATCTGATGGTATCCTTTAAAAGCATCCATGAAGCTCATCAAGTCGGCCCCGGCGGTCTCATCTACCATCTGGTGGATACTCGGTAGGGGATACGGGTCGAGGGGGCAAGCCTTATTCAGATATGTGTAGTCGACGCACATGCGCTAGGTCGAGGGTTTTGGGACCAACACCACATTGGCCACCCAGTCGGGATAAACTACCGGCCTCACATGGCCTATCGCCTCCAACGTCTGGACCTCCTGTCGGACGAATTCCCTGCGATCGGTTGATAGATGCCGAGCCTTCTGCTTGACCGGTCTGACGTTGGGGTTCACTGCTAACCGATGGCAGATTACATGGCTATCGATCCCCGGCATGTCCTGCGGGCACCACGCAAAGATATCCGCGTATTGTTGGAGTACTGCGATGACAGCTGCCCTTAGGTCGGGGTCGAGAACGGTGCCTATGCGAACGGTTCGGTCGGGGTGATCAGGATGCAGTGTGATCTCCTCTATCTCCTCCGATGGCTCGGGTTGCTCTTTCTTGTTTTCATCCTTCATTTTGGAAATGGTGTTAACATGGGATGATCCGGCGTCGTGTTTCTGTACACCCTTCACGTAGCATTTCCGGGCGGATCGTATGTCCCCTCAGAGGACCCCTACCCCTTGGGGCGTGTGGAATTTCGTGCATAGGTGCGGCATGGAGATCACTGCTCCGAGCTGGGCAATGCTCGGTCGTCCCTATATTATGTTATGGATGCACGCTAGGTTAATTACCACGAAGTCCATCTCTACCTTGCGTATGCGCGGGAAGGTCCCGACCTCAACCGGGAGCCGAACGGTTCCTTCGGGCTAGATGTTGTCACTTGTGAATCCTGAGAGTGGAGTACGGACGGGCGTCATAGCGATCGGGTTGAGGTTCAGTTTCTTGAAGACGTCATAATATAGCACGTTGACGCTACTGCTGGTATCGACCATGACGCGCTGAACGTCAACTCCCATGATGTCTATCGTGACGACCAAGGCTTCTGTGTTGTGATCGGGCTGGGTCGGCAGATCATCCTCAGTGAACGCTATGGGGTTTGCTCGAAGCCGCTTCGCGCGGGGCTCGGACTCCACAAGGCCGACGTGCAACTCACGGGACCACTGTCGACGCTCTTCGGGGTCGTCACCACCCTCGGGACCTTTGAAAATTACATGGATAATCTGCTTGGCGCTTGACGATGGTGGCGGCTCTTCGCGGTCATCCTTGTCATCTTGATTACCTCTGTTCTTCCGGTCCTTCCCGGATCTCCTAAACATCTTCTTTCACAATCTTTTGCTCTTCTCCTTTTGCACGAACTGGGACAACTTGCCAGACCTCAAGAGCTCCTCTACGACCCTCTTTAAGCTGGAACAATCCTCCGTATTATGTCCCCTGTTCCGGTGATATGCGCAGTATTTGGATTTGTCTTCCCCGTCCCGGCCGGGCTCCGGCAATCGAATGAGGTTGCATGATTGGGCGTAGTCCAGGACTTCCGCCACCGGACGCGTTAACTGGGAGAAAGTTGGCGCCTTATCTCGGCTCGGCCCGTCCCTAGGCTTAGGGGATCGGTCACTGTTCCTTCGGTCGTTCCGGCTTGGCCCGGCCTCTTGTCGTCGTTTTGCTGCGTTGGCCTCTCCAGCGTTCGCGTGAGCGGCCACCCGCCGCAACGCTTCTTCGTAAGACAGGGGGGGGGGGGNGGCCAGCTTCGACAAGAACCGACTTAGTGCGGCCAGTCGGCCTGTTAACCGTTGGACTTCCCGAACTGTGGCCGGGGGCTGCATGTCGAGGATCGCCCTTATCTTGGCGGGGTTTGGCTCTATCCCTTTCTTGGTCATCATAAATCCTAGGAACTTGCCGGTCTGAACAGCAAAAGTACACTTCTTGGGATTCAACCGCATCTTGTGGCATCGCATGATCTCGAAGCAAGCTCGGAGGTCGCGGCAATGGTCTACCCGATCCGAACTTTTCACAAGCATATCGTCGATGTATTCTTCCATCGTGGTACCCAAGAGTTCTTCGAACAACATGTTGATCATTCGCTAGTAGGTTGCCCCAGCGTTCCTCAAACCGAACGGCATAACCTGGTAGCAAAAGAGCCCCTCTGGCGTTACAAACGCGGTCTTGTCTTCGTCCTCCTTGGCCATTTTGATCTGATGGTATCCTTTAAAAGCATCCATGAAGCTCATCAAGTCGGCCCCGGCGGTCTCATCTACCATCTGGTGGATACTCGGTAGGGGATACGGGTCGAGGGGGCAAGCCTTATTCAGATATGTGTAGTCGACGCACATGCGCTAGGTCGAGGGTTTTGGGACCAACACCACATTGGCCACCCAGTCGGGATAAACTACCGGCCTCACATGGCCTATCGCCTCCAACGTCTGGACCTCCTGTCGGACGAATTCCCTGCGATCGGTTGATAGATGCCGAGCCTTCTGCTTGACCGGTCTGACGTTGGGGTTCACTGCTAACCGATGGCAGATTACATGGCTATCGATCCCCGGCATGTCCTGCGGGCACCACGCAAAGATATCCGCGTATTGTTGGAGTACTGCGATGACAGCTGCCCTTAGGTCGGGGTCGAGAACGGTGCCTATGCGAACGGTTCGGTCGGGGTGATCAGGATGCAGTGTGATCTCCTCTATCTCCTCCGATGGCTCGGGTTGCTCTTTCTTGTTTTCATCCTTCATTTTGGAAATGGTGTTAACATGGGATGATCCGGCGTCGTGTTTCTGTACACCCTTCACGTAGCATTTCCGGGCGGATCGTATGTCCCCTCAGAGGACCCCTACCCCTTGGGGCGTGTGGAATTTCGTGCATAGGTGCGGCATGGAGATCACTGCTCCGAGCTGGGCAATGCTCGGTCGTCCCTATATTATGTTATGGATGCACGCTAGGTTAATTACCACGAAGTCCATCTCTACCTTGCGTATGCGCGGGAAGGTCCCGACCTCAACCGGGAGCCGAACGGTTCCTTCGGGCTAGATGTTGTCACTTGTGAATCCTGAGAGTGGAGTACGGACGGGCGTCATAGCGATCGGGTTGAGGTTCAGTTTCTTGAAGACGTCATAATATAGCACGTTGACGCTACTGCTGGTATCGACCATGACGCGCTGAACGTCAACTCCCATGATGTCTATCGTGACGACCAAGGCTTCTGTGTTGTGATCGGGCTGGGTCGGCAGATCATCCTCAGTGAACGCTATGGGGTTTGCTCGAAGCCGCTTCGCGCGGGGCTCGGACTCCACAAGGCCGACGTGCAACTCACGGGACCACTGTCGACGCTCTTCGGGGTCGTCACCACCCTCGGGACCTTTGAAAATTACATGGATAATCTGCTTGGCGCTTGACGATGGTGGCGGCTCTTCGCGGTCATCCTTGTCATCTTGATTACCTCTGTTCTTCCGGTCCTTCCCGGATCTCCTAAACATCTTCTTTCACAATCTTTTGCTCTTCTCCTTTTGCACGAACTGGGACAACTTGCCAGACCTCAAGAGCTCCTCTACGACCCTCTTTAAGCTGGAACAATCCTCCGTATTATGTCCCCTGTTCCGGTGATATGCGCAGTATTTGGATTTGTCTTCCCCGTCCCGGCCGGGCTCCGGCAATCGAATGAGGTTGCATGATTGGGCGTAGTCCAGGACTTCCGCCACCGGACGCGTTAACTGGGAGAAAGTTGGCGCCTTATCTCGGCTCGGCCCGTCCCTAGGCTTAGGGGATCGGTCACTGTTCCTTCGGTCGTTCCGGCTTGGCCCGGCCTCTTGTCGTCGTTTTGCTGCGTTGGCCTCTCCAGCGTTCGCGTGAGCGGCCACCCGCCGCAACGCTTCTTCGTAAGACGGGGGGGGGGGGGCGGAGGATAAAATCCTGATATAAGGGACCCGCCCGTAACGAGGAATGGATGACGTTTATGGCGGTTCGGTCGTCCACTGGCTCCACCTCACCGACCGCGTTCTTCCACTTGACAAGGAATTCGGCCAGGGTTTCCCCCTCTTCCTGCTTCGCGATCTCTAAGTATGTGAAATGTCGGCGAACAACCTTCGAGGTGACGAAGCGCTGTATGAACCTTCGCGCCAACTCCGCGAAGCTATCGATAGACCTAGCCTCTAAGGACTTAAACCACTCGATCGCACGGCCCTCCAGAGTGGAGTAAAATGCACGGCAAATCACTGCGTCTGAAACCCCCATCATCAACATATTTCCATAGTACGCGTTGACGTGTTCCTCGGGGTCGGTCTTTCCGTTGTAGCCCTTGTTCCCAGGAACTCGGAGGTCAATTGGATAAGGGTGGTTCATGACCTCATTTGTAAAGGGGGCTGTAAGTAGGGCGGCCGCATCGTTCCCCGACCTCGGTGCCTGTTCATTCTTCCATCGATCAAACTCTCGTCGCACCTGCTCCATGATGCCTCGAGGCAAGGCGCTACCGCTATTTCCCGCTCGGCTCCAGGGTCTGCCCGAGCGAGAGCTGCTGCTTTCTAAATTGCCGCGATAGCTGGAAACAGGTCCATCGACAGACCGGCGTCCTTCCTCCCGTATCCCCAACCGTTCCCGAGCTGAACGCCGCAACCGATCAAAAGCGTTCCTTCGCCGATGGGACTCGTACTCCGTAGCCTCGACTGCTTCTGTTTGGGCTGCTAAGGGTGCACGGGACGGCCCTGGAGGGTCGAGGTAAGGGGCCGACGGCCTCCGTTCGGACTGTACACGACGGAGCTCCGGATTTACGGGATTTGGTGACACTTCTGGGACCGGGAAATATGCGGGCTGCGGGAAGATTCCAAGCGGGAACTGGTAAAGGGGCGGATAATATTGGGGGGTGCCCTGCCACCACGGGTAGTTCAGGTCGGGGACTCCCATGGGGTTCATGGGATACTGGTACGGCATCTGTCCAGCAGCCTGAGGGTAGATCGGGACCTCAGGATTATATTGACCGGCTCTTGCGGCGGAGGCTCGGTCCGGTGTGCTCTGTCCGACCCCATGCGGGCGTTCAGATGGAACCGGAGGTCCTGGTCGCCGGCCTCAGGGTCATCCGCGTACTCCATCTCCTGATTCTCCGGTTCATTGAAGAAGTCCAAGTAAGGATACATAACTAAGGGAATGTCGTCTTTGCTTTACAGCTTAACAACTTTACTCCTCACGGACGGCGCCAAAAATGATGTGGTAAATCCAGGAGGAAAGTAAACACGAGGTACGCGTAATCTTATTAAAGTGCACAATGCGCAAGGATGCGAGCCCGGGATTCAGACGAGGCCGGGAGTCAGCTTTCGTAGTTCTTGGGAGTAGCTAAAAGTCCTCTATCCTCCATAAATGCGGGTATTTATAAGGAGGCTCGAGTGAAGGATTCCGGACCTCCGGCATGGAGTACACGTGGGGCGCATGCACTATCGACCGCCACCCGCGCCTCGTGGCCGTACACGTGTCGGTTAGAAGGAAGGTTGTTGGGCTCCGTGACGGTCGGTGAGGTCGGGAGGTTGGTGCAGTGTATTTTAGGTCGGTACAGTACTGTCGGTCGTTCTACCGTATGTGTGTACGTGAATGCGTATTACCCTATCAGACCCTTTATCTACTTCGAGAGATTATTTGGACATTTTCTAAAAATAGACTAATTACTGTGTGAAATTCCTTTTAAGGAAATACTCGACCTACAGGTCAAGATAATACTTAGTTTTTCATGTCCTTTATTATTCAAAAAGCCACTTAATAAGTATCTAATGATACATATTCTTTCCTATTTTAGAAGGAAATTACTCAGTCAATTGCTTTACTATTTCAAGTTAAGTAGAGCTCTTGTTTTTCAACAACAGAACATGTTGTGATAGTTATTACTTTATTTTTATTTTGAGAATTATAAATCCATTAAGGATTTTAAACATTAGTGTCTAATGACCCATAATTTCTACTTTTCTAGGCCATGACTTTAATAAGCTGCATATCAAAATTTATTATTCTACTAGTTATGCAACCAAACTTTAAATAGTCATTATGAGAGAGTATATTAAAATCAATTTTTGGGGTCTCTGTGTGAACCCTTGTGTTACAAACTCACTTTATATTATACCACCTCATCATTCTTGTTTTCCTTTCACATCATTTGTAACCTACAGGATTAATACCTCAATGGTGTCCAAAAGGATTATATTAGCAAGTTGAGGTATATATGTCTTTAATTGCTTTCTTTATGCGTTAATCAATCTACAACTTGTCACATAATATGAGCAATTTGAAGGTAATTGTGTTGTCGACAACTTATAACATTTTCAAGAATTTCTCCCATATATATAAAAGTAATTTTTGAAGTTAAACTAGATTATAGTCGTTTCCCAATGATATTTATATCTGGTTGTTCTGCAACGCAGTATTATGATTATTTGGTTCACCTATAATTTTACTGAGTTATTCTCGTCGTCTAGATGATTGTCTTAAAGATTTAACTTTTAAGATTTAAAAGAGTTCTCAAAATTTTCAAGAGTGACAAAAATCTTTACTAGATCTAGTTGTTATGGATTCTTATATATTAATGAATCTCATGCACTTCTGCGTTAAGGAGTATTGATATACATATATATAGTCCAATTTGAGGAATGTGTATGGAACCTAGTCACCCTTTTTATTAAACAAATTTATTTGGCAGATTTCTATCTGAACTTCCAGTTCAATGTAATTGGTATGTCGATTTAATTTTTGAAGATCATTTCATTCCATGAAATTTCGCAGCATTCCATTTCAATTTGATCATATCTCCCCCTAATGCCCTGAACCGATCTTCATGCAATCACTGTATCCATTGTGTCTCTCTAAGGGGCAATTTTGAGACAACAGATGGAGGTTTAGAGGTATACTGATAAGCTCCCAAGATGACTATATATTTAGATATAAATAAGGATAATTTTATAACATTTCAGTACCCTTAGGTGACTAATTTACGATATTTTGTGCTTAATTAGATAACCACGAGCAAAGCTATCTTTGGTGTATTTTTAGGACATTTTACAGGTCCCGGGAGCCATCCGACACGAGAGATGGGCAAAACGAGCAAACTGAGCAGGACAGAAGTCCCGGGGGGGCCTAGGATGCTTCATCCACGCGTGAAGGCCGTGTGGATGAATTCCGGTATCCATCCACGAAGCCATCCACGCATGGATGAGCTCGTGGACGAGACAATGCGAAGAAATCATTTTAGGGCAATTTTGGGGAGATTATTTAAGAAAGCTTGATAGGATTTTTCAGGGAAGGAAGTTTGAGAAATCTGATTTTCATTTTTTAGGTTTAGTTTTACATTTCATTGTGTATGAAGAAATAAAGATCAAAAGCTTGGATTGAAGATTACATTTCATTTCTACTAGGTGATTTCTATTTGAATCTTACTTCTATTTACATTTCTTGTTCTTAGATTGAATTGGTTTATGATCTTGAATCTATGACTATGCTTAGCTAATTATATCTAGGGATTGAGTTGTGTGAATATATGCTTGCTTAGTGTGAGATCCTATTTCTTAATGTGGATTTGATCTATTTGATGTTGGAAATTTATTCTTGTCTATTGATTGTTGGTTTGATTAGATCTTGTGTAGATTTGGCTAATCTATTGAGTTTGAGACCTAGACTCTATCATGGTATTGATTTGAGTTAAGTTGTAGCTTTTTGCAATCTTAGATCTTATGGAATTCCATGATTGGGAATAGTAGGAAAGAATGTAGCCTAGGTATTTGATAAAATGTCTCTTAGGGCTTTTGGTTGCCAAATGGTACTCCTAAGCCTAAGAAGCCCTAGTACACAAAGGTGGAAAAGGACTAAGAGAACACACTCTTAAATAGCCAACACAATTGGATCATTAGACCACTACTTGAGTCACATAATGAGGCAACATAGATAACACAATTCATTCCCTTATTTCTTATTATTTGTTACTTTGATTTTAGTTATCTCTTTCACACTTATACTTCCTAAATGTCATTCACCGTCTTCAACAACCTCACACGTCTCATTACGCATTCATTTGATTGAAAGCATAGCAATCTTCCGATTTTCCTCCTTCGAGACCAACACTCGGGGACTTGTCCTCGTTTTACCATTACCACCCCATTCATACACCTCGCACGTATAAAACTACTGCTTTCATATACTATGGTGGTTATGCAATAGATTGGACTGCATTCATAAGAATAGAAACGCAGATTTGGAAAATATTTATTTGAAAACCACATATTAGATGTAAGGAGGAATAAGGATATGCAGTGTGCCAAAATTTTTAGAATTAAAGTAGCAGCATGAATACTGCACTTCCCCAACAAGTATCCGACACATTGGAGTTTTGAAAAATAATCGTTTATCAATAATTTGAACTCGATTAAGTAGCTAAACCATTTGGTTTTGGTCATAACGTACTTTGATGTTCCGCCTTAATGCTCAATGTCATATAGTAATTGTCGAAAAACTGACGAACTTAATAGGATAATCCATGAATTAGGCATTATCCATAAGGTACTAGATCATATCCATTTTTTTAGATCATGAGTAACACATGTTTACTCATTGGATGAATGATATTTGATCGAAGTAGGTTATGATGAGGTATTTCAATTTATAAATATCTCTGGTTTTGTCATGAAAACCAATTGACTTAATGTCTTTTAAAATGATGGAGTAAAAGTGATGCTCTACTGGAGCACACAAAGCAAACCTTATAAGTAATGGTAGAAAGTTGTTAGGGGTTTAGATATAAAGAGCATTCAAAAATAGTGTTCCAAAAATTGCGCCTAGGCACTAGTCTGCGCACAGCCACATCGAGGAATGCCAAAATCGGCCTCCTCTACAACTGTACGCCTAGACCGCTAAGCCAGCTACCTCGAGGAACCATTTTTTAAAAAGTTTAGTTAAGAAGAAGGGCCGAAGGGAAGCAGCCTGTCGCGAAGAAGGGACCCCCGCATCGCACGTCACTTGCCGATCGCACACTCGCATGTTGTTGCCCATGCTGCCTGCTAGCCGCCTCCGCCAATTCGCCACTACCTGCCGGCGCCAGCGCCTCTGCCAATCGCAAGTCAATCTGGTTCTCTGTTGATCTAGTTATCAGAACTGAAGATGGCGTATGGAACTAGGAGATGGAGTCTCAAACCAGATCTGAGGATAGTGCATGGTCTAGTAGTGGAAGATGACTCTGTGAAATGGAAAAGGAAAGTGTATGGTTTGGGAGGATTGAGTCTCAAAAATGAATTGGGTGGATGGCGTATGGTTTGGGAAGATGGAGTCTCAAAAATGAATTGGGTGGATGTAATTTTTGGGAAGAGAAGGCAACCAACTAAAAAAATAAAAATAAATAAATAAATAAATAGGGTGCCTAGCGTCTTTTTCAACCTTGTTCAAAAAGGAGCATAAGGAAAAGCAGGTCATCAATGTAATATGACCAACAAGAGCATTTGCTTAAGGCAATGCAACTTAGTTGGATTCAACAGTGTGTTGTTCATTAAGGTGTCAACAAAATACTTTAGGTTGTGGCATGCACGTGACTGACGCCTTTTACACCTACACTTGAAGCATACTTGCTGCTGGGCCAGAGTTATGATTGTATGAATGTGGTAATTCTCGACAAGTTGGATCATTTTGCTTTTTATGCTAGTTTCGGAAGCTATTTTTGCCACCGTGGCCTTTTATTCCTATCACGACCTCTTCCTCGGCCCCCTTGGCGTTACACGACATGACAACATTGTGTGTGCTTCGTGCACTGGTGCAGGGTCAACTGGACATGCATTATCAATTCACAGCTTTACAACTAGCAAGTGAGGGGGGGGGGAGGGGGGGGGGGGGGGGGAGACGACTCATGATGTTTCTTATAATCCTTTACCATGTACTGTTATTAGAGTACATGGTTATTTGCATTAAAAGACGACAAGGTCTTGTTAAACAAGTTCGTGACAGAAACATCCTTCTTGCACAATTTAAGTTGGGACACAATATTTGTGTATAATTCATTTAGAATCAATAACTGACTTAAAATCTTGAAAGCTCAAGTTAAGTTAGTCAAGTTGTGCCTCAGAAAGGACCATTGATATTTGTTAGTCAAAATTATCATTCAGGGATTTCTATAAGGCATAGGGTCCTTTTCAAGATGGTATTCATTTCTCAGCTCATGGTTCAAGTGGTGGCCAGGGAAAAAAAAAAGCCTTTAGCTTTCAAGGCCGCATTGCTCGTGGACTACTTAACATTGTTTCTTCATTTTGCGTAGATGACAGATAAATCTCAACATCAATAGCCCATGTTAAATATTTGTTTGGTTGCTCCCACCCGAGATAAGTTTGGTAAATTCATATATATTTGGTTATATTAGGCAAGATCCAGATTTTTCAAAAAAAAAAAATCTATATATACTAAGGATGGTTAAATTCGAGAGTCTACCTCTAAAGAATAATTTATGATCCAAATAATCAATATTATGCTATATGACAAAATATGAATAGGAATTCATAAAATCATATTAGCTATATAAATTGCACAAAGTAGCAATTTAACATATTAGCATATTCAATAATAAAGTCCAATAATAAATTGGAAAGCAATATAATTCGCAATTCTTTTTTTTTTTTAAATTACTAGCCCAAAACAATTTATATATGTATATGTATATCATAAATGATTTAAAAATCATTGATCCAAAATATAATAAGGATTTTAAGAAATACAAGCTCAAAATTTTTTTAAAGGCAATCTCTTCTTCTCTTGTTTTTAATCCAGACTGGGTCAAAAGGGCCAAGACTTTGGCCCAATTAATGAATAAAACAAAGGATTAAGGATGAAAGGAAATCATATTAGAAGGGGCTGGTCTTTTTTTGTTTTTTTTTTTTAAAACAAAATGCATACTACAAAATATAAACCAAACACTATCGCGCGGCTCTGCAGAGACCGACGGAGATTTTGCCTTATACAGTTATATATCCGCTGCACCAACGTCTTCGACATCTACGCTCTCTCTCACTCTCCAATCGATCAATGAGTTCGGGAAGGAAGATTATCAGCGATCCGCGAGCGACATTGACCATGCTAGAATCGTCGTCATTGACTCCGATCGCGCGGGGCTGGGGCCACCATCACTGTGAGAGTACATACTCTTATGTGTTAATGTAGAACACCTAAACCTCACTGTGAGAGTAATTGTTTCATAGATTAGTCAATTTGTATTATAGATTAGTCAATATTAACACACTATGTGTATGCAAAGTTTATGGAAATGTGTTTTGCAAGTAGTTTAGGTTATATGTGCAAGTAATCATCTTTAGGTGTGCATCTAGACTTGTCTGGTTCAAAGTGACAGTTAATGTTCACACTGCAACAACTATAATCTATTATTGCATTTAGTTAACAATATAAATGCAACTAATATGACCACCCTAACTGTGCAAGGTACATACTCTTATGTGTTAATGTAGAACACCTAAACCTCACTATGAGAGTAATTGTTTCATAGATTAGTCAATTTGTGTTATAGATTAGTCAATATTAACACACTATGTGCATGCAAAGTTTATGGAAAATGTGGTTGCAAATAGTTTAGGTTATATGTGCAAGTAATCATCTTTAAGTGTGCATCTAGACTAGTGTGGGTCAAAGTGACAGTTAATGTTCACTCTGCAACAAATATAATCTATTATTGCATTTAGTTAGCAATACAAATGCAACTAATATGACCACCCTAACTGTGCAAGGTACATACTCTTATGTGTTAATGTAGAACACCTAAACCTCACTATGAGAGTAATTGTTTCATAGATTAGTCAATTTGTGTTATAGATTAGTCAATATTAGCACACTATGTGCATGCAAAGTTTATGGAAAATGTGGTTGCAAATAGTTTAGGTTATATGTGCAAGTAATCATCTTTAAGTGTGCATCTAGACTAGTGTGGGTCAAAGTGACAGTTAATGTTCACTCTGCAACAAATATAATCTATTATTGCATTTAGTTAGCAATACAAATGCAACTAATATGACCACCCTAACTGTGCAAGTACATACTTTTATGCGTTAATGTAGAACACCTAAACCTCACTGTGAGATTAATTGTGTTATAGATTAGTCAATTTGTGTTATAGATTAGTCAATATTAACACACTCTGTGCATGCAAAGTTTATGGAAAATGTGGTGTGCAAGTAGTTTAGGTTATATGTTGCAAGTAATCTTCTTTAGGTGTGCACCTAGACTTGTCTAGGTCAAAGTGACAGCTAATGTTCACTCTACAACAACTGTAATCTATTATTTCATTTAGTTAACAATATAAATGCAACTAATATGACCACCCTAGCTGTTAGCGGTAACAAGTTCCACTCCTCCTAGCCGTTAGCGGCGGGTGGTGGCGGATGGCGTCGACGGAGCAGGCGACTCTGGATCCAAAGTCGCCGACGGAGGCTCCATCTGATGTCCCCATGGCAGAAAACGGTGACCCTCCAAGATCGACGAAGAAGTTTAAGGCTATGAAGAGATCGTTTGCAGACACGGTGGGTTCCCCGCCTCTTCTTGTCGAGGAAGAACAGCCTCAGTCAGATGAACATGACTGGGCATTTGAAGATCTTGAAGTTGATTCTGATATTGAGATGGACGACCAGGATATCTCGGATGGAAGACCTAGAGTGAATATCTCAAAAGCTATCAGACAAGAACTTTGCAAGGAATGGCGCTTGGCGTTGATTCTTAAATATTTAGGGAAAATCATCAACTTCAATGTTTTAAACCAGAGACTTAGCAGCATGTGGCGTTTCCAGGGTAAGTTCAACCTCATTGAAATGGGTTATGGTTGTTTCATTGTTCGTTTTGATAACCGTTAGGATTATCTGCATGTTCTCCTCGATGGACCGTGGAAAATTTTCGACAACTACCTCGTCACTCAACGTTGGGAGCCAGAGTTCAGGCCTCGATCGGCCAAGCTTTCGAAGATGGCAGTATGGGTCCGGCTCCCGGAACTCCCGGTTGAATACTTTAAAGACGATATAATTAAGTCGATCCTGGAAGGTGTGGGTAAACCATTGAAACTTGACCGCACGACAGTGTCAAGGGAAAAAGGGTGATTTGCAAGGGCCGCTGTGGAGGTCGACTTGAGCAAACCGCTGGTCACTAAGGTATCGGTTAGAAATGATGTGCAAATGGTTGAATATGAAGGTTTGCATGTGGTGTGTTTTGGATGTGGGGTGGTTGGTCACAGGGAGTAGGACTGCCCCCACACGAAAAACTGCACCAGTAGATTCTTCGAACATCGATATCAATGCGGTGCCGCCCACGGAACCGGACATGGCAGCATAGGCGACAAAGGAGCCGGTCAGAGAGAAGGTTGCTAATACGCCTAGGGGTTATGGTCCTTGGATGTTAGTGACTAGAAAACCCAAGGCACTAGCGAAGAATACGAATCATAATCAAACGAAGAATACCAATCACAACCAGGGGAAAAATAAGAGTCAAAACCAGGGGAAGAAAGTTGGTGACACCTCCCATAGCTACTCGAATCAATTTAACGTTCTTGCAGACAAGGGAGGTGGTGACGTGCAAACACAGAAGTCCAAAGGAAAAGCAAAATCGGTTGGGGAACGCAGGGAAAGTTCCAAAGGTAAGTCGCCTATCTTTTCGAACTCCTCTCAGAACCCTTTAAGACAAGACATGGCCCCGACACCCCACTACGTGAACCGTGGTAATCCCGGGCCAAGTGTGAGGGGAAGGGGTGGCGGGTCTGTTGCGTCTCGTGGAAGGGGTTCTGGCCGAAGGGCTTCAACGAGTCGGGCCATCCCTCCTAGCAGTGGTGGTAATTCCGACCATGGTATTGGCAATTTTGTGTTCCAGTTTGGTCGTACTGCTCCGCTTGTGGCGAAACAGAATACGATAGGGTCCCCTCCCGTGGTGGCAGGTGACCCGAATTGTTGTTCGCCTGGGGATGGCGTTGATCAATCTTCCCCTCTCCTGGCGGTTTCCTCATGAAGGTTATTTCTTGGAATTGTAGGGGCATCACTAATGCTCGGGTAAGGAGATTCGTTAAAGACCTCTTCATTTCGACTAAAGTCGATGTCCTTTGCCTCCTTGAAATTTGCTCTCCAAAGGCGGAGAGGATGATTGCTCTAGCATCTTGTCTTGGCTTTTCCAATCATTTCTTGGTCAATCCTTTAGGTTTTGCTGGTGGCCTCCTCTTGTTTTGGAAACAGCGTCATGTCGACCTGGAGGTGGTTAGCCATAATACTCAAGCCATTCACACGAGAGTGAAAAATTGTCTTAATGATTGTTTTATTACCTTTGTTTATGTGAGACCTAACCCTATGTCCAAGCTCAAGTTTTGGGAGTTTTGTAAAGCCCTCTCGGGCTCTATACGTGGCGCATGGTTAGTCATAGGCGACCTTAACGACATTGCCGCAGATGAGGAGCAGTGGGGTAGTGCTTCAGTCAACAATGCTAATCTCCAAAATTTTGTGGACGCCTATAGTGATTGTGGCCTGATTGACATGGGCTCTTCAGGTCCAAAGTTCACTTGGTGTCGTCTAGCATGCAGGAGAGTGGTCTAAAGAAGAAGACTTGATAGAGTCCTCTGGAATATTATTGCCCAATTGATCTTTTCGGAGGCAAAAACGGTGGTTTTTCCCCGTTTATGTTCGGATGATAACCCAATCTTGTTCGTGGAGGAGGCTAGTTCCCCTCCTGAATGGAACAACCGTCCTATCCATTTCGAAGCACCATGGCTACAAAGGGATGACTATAAAAAGATATGGAAAGAGGCGTCTAAGGCGAGGGATTCAAATATGGTTTATATTATTTCCTCGGTCACTCGTAAGAGTTTATTATGGAACCAAAATGTTTTCGGTAACATTTTTAAAAGGAAGAGACGACTTGAAGCTAGAATTTATGGTATCCAATGCGCTAGTGGTTATCATTCCAACAGGGACCTTTAGAGATTGGAAGGGAATCTCCTTAATGATCTCAACAAAGTCTTGGACCAAGAGGAGGCGCTTTGATTTCAGAAATCTAGAGTGGATTGGGTTAGAGATGGGGATAGAAACACTAGATTCTACCACAATTCTGCTTTGATCAAAAGCAATAAAAATCGTGTGCGGTTTCTCAAAATCCAGGGAGTTTGGTCGAAAATCCACCGGAGGGTTTGTTAGATCTTTTGATCCGCGATGCTTCAAGTCAGGTGACCAATAGACGTCGCTAGTTTCTGGGGACCTTGGGGTCCCTCCATCTCACCAAAAAAAAAAAATATGACCACCCTAACTGTGCAAGTACATACTCTTATGTGTTACTAGAACACCTAAACTTCACTGTGAGAATAATTGTGTTATAGATTAACCAACATTAACACACTATAATCTATTGTTGCACTTTATTGTATAATATACTTGCAGCTAAGATCCTAATATGCTAATATTAGATCACTCTAACTCTGCAATGTGCATATACTTATATGTTAATATAGATCATATAAATGTAACTAATTTTGCAAGCCTACTGTGTAAATAACTCTTATAGGAGCAAAGAAGCGCACTGAAGGGACCAGAAAGTCTAAGCGACAGGCAAAAAAATCAAAAAAATAGCTAATGAAAGTAATAGTTTAGAGCTCACCTGAAGATGACTTAGAAGAGAGTGAACAACCAGGTAGTGGATCTGAACCAGATGTCAATCGTCAAGATGATGAAGAGAGTGAACAACCATCTGCTAGATCTGAACCAGATGTGAATACTCAAGAAGTTGAAGGCAATGAAGACTCCGAGTCAAATGATGATAGAAACACTGACACCGAGTATTCTGATGCTACTTACCCATCACTATCAACAAGGACAACCTCATACCAATTGACACAACATTTAAAGAAATTAAATGATGCACAATCCCAAAGTTTGAGAGGTATGGGTTTTGATCACTTAAGAGAGCAGCAGATTTCTAGAGTACCTTGGAAGCTGGCATGGTGGTTGCTTAACAACTTTGATGCACGAAGTTGTTCTCTATGTGTGCAAGATGGGAAGGAGCTGCACATTACAGAGGAAGATGTTGCCCTAACACTGGGGTTCCCTCGTGGAAATATCAGAATTGAGAAAAGAACTAAAGGAGATGAAGACACTACATTAGTTGAGGAATGGAAACAGCAATTGAGCAGGACCGATCTCTCTATAATACCTACTAAACTGTGTAAGGCAATGGTGGGATGCAGGGACGGAGGAGAATGGTTCAAGCGTCATCTTGCCATACTCATTGCTAGAATGTTTGTAGAGAGCAACTCATCTGGCTATGTGAACACAAATCTGATCAAGAACTTTGAGGATGTCACAAAGATAAGTGATCTGAATTGGTGTGAGTACATACATAAAACACTTGTCAGTAGTAAGGTTGCGTGGACAAAGAATACATCTCAGAAGTTCATTAGACCAATAATATTCTTGACAGTAAGATGCTTTAACAATGACAAAAAAATTTAGAAGGATTACTATACCGTAACTAAAGTATATTTTATACATTTTATGTTGATAGGGTAGTGCTTTACAACAGGCTAGTACCTAGGCAATTGCCTGCATTCAAAGGATGGACCACACGACTATTGAACCAAAGGGAGAAGAATGAAATTAGTTCTGGTGGCTTTGGATACGGCTACATCGATGAACCACAACAACTCCTGAAAGCCATTGAAGACAAGAAATCAGCAGAGAGTGAATAAGGGTTGCAGGTAAAGAGTGATAATCTTATGTTATGCAACTAGATTATGTTACATGTGCATGCACTTATTAATAATATTGCACATAGAATTTAATCTCCATACAATACTGAGTGATGTGAAACTAATTTAGATTATATGTGCATGTATTACTAAGAAATTATGCACACAGATTATTTCTATATGTGACTGATTGTTTTATTAATACATACTTCTACTAATCTTATGTTATGTAACTAGACTATGTTAAATGTGAATGAACTTATTAATAATATTGCACACAGAATTTAGTCTCCATACAATACTGAGTGATGTGCAACTAATTTAGATTATATGTGCATGTACTACTAAGAAATTATGCACACAAATTATTTCTATATGTGACTAATTGTTTTATTAATACATACTTCTACTAGCTGTAATTCTCATATGTACTACCAAAAAAAAAAGAACTATATGCAGAGATTTGCAGAGAAGATAAAACTTCTGGCAGCAACAATGCTTGAGGTAATGACAATGGCAGAAGAGACCACAGCGTACAGTGGATAATCCTAATTTTAAACAGATGGTTGAATCTGCCCAAAAATTGTTGGGAATACCAAACCCGGACATTGAGTTAACTCAAGAGAATGAAGAACTTTGGAACAACCCAGAATTCATTGCAGCTTTTGATGAGATTGATAATGCAATTGCTAGGAGAGAACAATACAGGACTAAGATAGCAGAAGGACCGAGCTTCAACTTTGGGATGACTCCAGATGAAGTTGATAGGGTAATCCATCGTGTCCAAAGAACTGCAACACAATCAACTGCTAAGAGCCAACAACAAAATGTGATGAATGATGAATTTAACACCCCTACTGGACCTTCTACTGACACAACACCAAATCTTACACGGCAGACAACAACTGAAGACTAGACACAACCTACTAAACAACAGGAGAATGTTGATAAGGTAATGACACTTTAACAAACTAATTGCATCATTAGTCTATACTAGTTGCTGTTTCTGTTAAATATAGATGCACTTTACACTATATTCAGTTGCATCATATACTATCTTTATTTGAAACACATGATAACTTAATACATATATATATATATATATATATATATATATATATATATATATATATATATATATATATATATATATATATATATAAAAA
>NC_044927.1:12701095-12715979 GCF_003576645.1 Ipomoea triloba
TATATATATATATATATATATATATATATATATATATATATATATATATATATATATATATATATATATATATGAAAACATGATAGATGCTGCCATAGGAACCACAACAAAAATAATCACAACAAATAGGGCAAGATGATGAAGAGCAACATCATATACAAATGCACACTAAACAAACTCCAGGGATAGAACCTCAACGGCCAGAAACAAGGATGGAAAGATGACAAGTCAAGGCCACAAATCCTCTGAAATCCCCTTGCTTAACAAGGCAAATTGACATGAAACGACCATGGACTGCAACTGAAAAAATCATTAGCAAATGGGTTCTACAAAAATGACAATATTGATCCGTAAGAATCTATAACTAAAACCTATGTTGGTCACCGATATATTACCATTTCTGATATATATATTTGTAAATTTTGTCTGCAAACAGAACAAGGATAATTTTCAAACATGGTGCATACGTAGTAATTTGGGATGACATGTTATCCCTCAACAAGAATGAGGAGATTAAGGTCAGAAGTATTGATGTTTAGTCTGCAATTCTGAACCAGAAGGAAAAGGCTCGTAACAATAGCTTACCATGTAGGTTTTTTGCATCGACATATGTGTGTGTAAGTTTGACAACCACTATAAAGACCTTTCAAAAATAAAATACATATTTGTAACATGCAAACTAACATCTACATTTTACTCCAGCTTTACACAGTTGTAGCACCCTATGGCGATGATGCATTGAGATCTAATAGATTTTCAGAAAGAATGGACGATGAAATTAGATTGATAGAAGGATTGAATCTTGAAGATATTGAGTTGGTAAGCTACAAACAATATATATGCTAAAAAGATATTGAGTTGGTAAGCTACAAACAATATATATGCTAAAGTGATATTGAGTTGGTAAGCTACAAACAATATATATGCTAAAGTGCACCTAATATATATCAAGATTGCATTAAAGTACATCTACATGTGCAACTAACCTAATATATATCAAGATTGCATTATGGTATGCATTCCAATTTCCAATAGTTTTTCTTCCCAATTGTCCACTCTGAACACTACTATGTGCTTACCATAAATGTGAAGAACAAAAGATTTGATATCTTGGACAATTCATGAGCTTAAAGCCCCAAGAATGAGAAGTATGGAGATGTACCAAGAACACTTGTAATGTTACTTACCAAATTTCATATATATCAACACTTTTATTAATTTCAATACTAACAAGACCAAATGATACAGAAAATCATGTTGGCTGACTACTTTCACCTCAAAGAGAACGATGAAAAAAGCAAACTTGTAAGGGGATTGACACCAGCTAGACTCAGAATGTCATGGAGGGACAACGATAACAAGGTTGACTGCGGTGTGTTTGCTATGCGACACATGGAGACTTATATGGGCAAGGGTACTAAAGGCTGGGAGTGTGGATTGGAAAAAGGAAACAAGGAACAACTAAACAACACACGAGTGAAATACCTAGCTGAAATTGTGAATTCCCCAATAAATGAATACCGTGAAGACTGTATGAAAGATGCTAGGGAGTTTGAAAAAGCCTCAAAGGCCAAGAAGTAACTAATTGGTGGATGTAAGAATTGACAATTGGGTTTTTTGTAGTCAAGGTCTCTAACTATGTTTTTGAGTTGTCTACGTATATTTGCAGTGATCACTTGTATGCAAGTACTTGTAGTCTTCAAAAATGTTATTTAGTGTGTACTTATTCAGTAGGTACTTGTATGTAAAATTGTATACAAATGCAGCTATCTAAAAGTGCATGTATAGTTTTCTAATAGTGCATTCAATTTTTTGTATTTGTGTAGGGAGTTTGCACTATATAAACACCTATTTTCATAACTAGTAGATTCAATGCAACAAGTTTTACTTATAAGAGCATGTAATTATATGTGTTATTTAATTAAATTCTTGTAATTGTGTGTGTGCAAGTAGTTTAGGTTATATGTGCAACTAGTGGATATTCAATGTTGTATTAGTATAGTTCAGTCTAATTTGAGAAAACATTTGCAAGCGATCCATATCAGACTGAACTATACTAATACAACATTGAATATCCACTAGTTGCACATATAACCTAAACTACTTGCGCACACACAATTACAAGAATTTAATTAAACTAGCACATATAATTACATGCTCTTATAAGTAAAACTTGTTGCATTGAATCCACTAGTTCTGAAAATAGGTGTTTATATAGTGCAAACTCTCTGCACTAATACAAAAAATTGTATGCACTATTAGAAAAGTATACATGCACTTTTAGAGAATTTTAGCTGCATTTGTAGACAATTATACATGCAAGTACCTACTGAATAAGTACACACTAAATAACATTTTTGAAGACTACAAGTACTTGCATACAAGTGATCACTTCAAATATGTGTAGACAACTCAAAAACAGCCCTGCATATAGATCTATTTGCCTACATCAAAAACATAGTTAGAGACCTTGACTACAAAAAAACCCAATTGTCAATTCTTACATCCACCAGTTAGTTACTTCTTGGCCTTTGAGGCTTTTTCAAACTCCCTAGCATCTTTCATATAGTCTTCACGGTATTCATTTATTGGGAAATTCACAATTTCAGCTAGGTATTTCACTCGTGTGTTGTTTAGTTGTTCCTTGTTTCCTTTTTCCAATCCACACTCCCAGCCTTTAGTACCCTTGCCCATATAAGTCTCCATGTGTCGCATAGCAAACACACCGCAGTCAACCTTGTTATCGTTGTCCCTCCATGACATTCTAAGTCTACCTGGTGTCAATCCCCTTACAAGTTTGATTTTTGCATCGTTCTCTTTGAGGTGAAAGTAGTCAGCCGACATGATTTTCTGTATCATTTGGTCTTGTTAGTATTGAAATTAATAAAAGTGTTGATATATATGAAATTTGGTAAGTAACATTACAAGTGTTGTTGGTACATCTCTATACTTCTCATTCTTGGGGCTTTCAGCTGATGAATTGTCCAAGATGTCAAATCTTTTGTTCTTCACATTTATGGTAAGCACATAGTAGTGTTCAAAGTGGACAATTGGGAAGACAAACTGTTGGAAATTGGAATGCATACCATAATGCAATCTTGATATATATTAGGTTAGTATACAGGTGAACGAAAAATTTTACCCCTTCATTTGACCTCAACTTAACCAAAATTTGACGAAATGACCAACATTGGAAAGAATTTGAAAGTCACGGGACTTAAATTGTCCAAATTAAAAGTCGGAGACTAATTTTGGAAAATCAACATAGTCGGAAGACCATTGCTGGAATTAACTTTTTTTGTTTTTGTTGTTGTTTTTTATGAATATATACAATTTGTAGGGGTTCTTTTTTTTCTGTATTTAATTCAGTGTTAAGTTTTATTTTTTTTGTTGTTGTTTATGACTGTGTAGGTTGTAGGGTTTCGGTGATTGTTGTTGTTGTTGTTTTTTTATAAAAAAAAAAAATCATTCAGTGTCCAGGGAATCTTAATGACGGTTTATGTGTGGCAAATTCTTAATTTTACTGAAATTTTTATAAAGTACTGAAAGTTTGGCGTTACAGGTTTTTTTTGTTGTAGTATTTTAGTATATACTCGGGCACACAAGCTGTTCATTCAAATTAGGGTTTCTTTATTTTAATTTAGAAATCTTGAGTGTATTTCTTGGTTAGTTTGTGCGTCTGATGCTGTTGATTACAACAGTATTGGTGGAAATTCAATATTCGACGTTAAGTGTGAGTAGTCTAACGCGAAGAATGAGCTCTTTCACGGAGTTTTGAGATAGCGGTGGTTGTGGATGATTAGAGATGTTTTATCTCATTGATGAAATTATTGCTCAGTTCTTCATTTGTTGATTGATTATCTAGCCTAGTTTTCAAAGTTTATGTTGTATGTTATGCTTCAAGAAGAGTCAATTGAGCTCATAAGTAGAGACTTGATTAATGGCTAAAACCACGCTAATCATTTAAATCTCACTATTTTGGATTGTAATGTTATAATGATGGGTAAAGGTTTCTTTAACATGATGAGTCTGCTAAGTAGTTAATGCGTTTGTGTAATGCCGATATTAACAGTAGTGAAATTGATAATAATTTTGAGCTTGAAAATCGATGCTCATTAATGTATTCCATGAATGGATGTTTATTTATTTATTTTATGAAACATTTTCATCTACTGATGTTGTTTATAATTTTAGGGCACTATAACGTCATAAAATAGCTTCATACTTGTGTGCAGTGGAGCATCAATTGTGTGTGTCTATTTAGTATTTAGTTGTTGTTGTTGTTAGGGAACTCTACTTTTTTACTTTTTGAACAAATGGGTGCCGCATGTGTGTTGGTTATTTGGCCAGGGTGGGTTTATTGTGTGCCTCATGATTTAGTGCACATTTATTCAAATAATTAGCATGAATTTGTAATTTTTGAGGATATCGTTGTCTATTGGTTTCATTGTTAATAGTACTTGTGTGCCGTGCAATAGTAATTGTGTGCCAATGTTTATTATTTAGTTATTGGTGTTGGTTGTGAATTCCACAATTATTACACTTGAATTTTCAATTTTTGAGGATATAATTGCGTTTACAATATTCAATTTTTTGGTGTTCCACGACTTGTGTATGCGTGTGCAGTGGCGGATCCAGCATGGGGGCAATTGCCCCCACTCACCCCAACCCCACCCCCACCCCAATATATAGCCCTTGTATGTATATATGTATGTATAGTATATGTTTAGATATAACGATATGAAAACATATAAAAATAAATAATTGGTTAGTTGGCTCAGTTGGTTGATGTGTGTTTGCCCTTAATAAAGGGCGAGGGTTTGAATCCTGAAGCATTCATCTTTTTATGTAGTGTTGCCAAATTCCCTTCTGTAGCTTTCCACTTTGAAGCCTTCATCTTCCTCTGTGCGCTGGCTTTGATTCCCTTGCTTTTATATATAACTTTTTTCTTAAAATTAATAATGAGATTTGTAATTTATAATGTGTTTTCTATTTGAATTATTTTATTAAATTAATTATGTTTCGTATATTGTTACTAATATTTTTATAAAATTTTGATGTGTTTTATTTTTTGTCAATATCCAACAAAATTTATGATTATATTGTTTTTAAGTGTTTCATTTTTTAAACTACCTCCACCCCCACTGAAAATTGTTTCTGCCTCCGCCACTAGGCGTGTGCCTTTGTGGTTGTAATGTTTGCCTCTATTGGTTATTGTGAGTTTCTTGGTTGGTTATTTCTAATGTTTACTTGTTTTAGTAAATATAAATTGTCAAGTTCATGTTTTTCATTCTTTTGATTTGTCCTTTTCGGTTTTTCGTTTATTGAATCGTAATTTAATTTTCGTGTCTTTGTTCGTTTATTGTCCTTTTTTTATTACTATTATATTTGGGTTATATTTTTTGGTTTTTGCTTATGTTTGTAATGTGTGCCACGTTGTGTTCACTGTGTGCCATATTTGATAAAAGTAGTGTTATAGTAATCATTTTTTGTGTTTGTTGTTGTCGGCCAAAAAGCACAGGGGGTTCCTTTTAATTCCATTCATCTCAGATGGATACCCGACAGAAGTGATTGAGATTGGTGGTTGTTCCTTATGAGTTGTTATTTTCCTTTTGTTAGACTAAGCATTTTTGGTATTTGTTTTCATTCACGAATGATGTTTATCTTGCAAGTTTGCCATAGGATATTATTGATGTGGTTTTCGTAGTTCCGTAAGACAGTCACTTGTGTTGATCTTTGTTTGATTGTCCTATTCACTTTTGACAGTGTGTTTCACACCATGATGTTACCTTTTCAAATGTGACAATTGGTTAGTCACTATGTGCCTAATACGTTTCAGTTGTGTGCATTATTCTCATCTCACTATGTTTCCTATCTACTTGTTTTGTTTTGCAGCACAAAATTATGTGCCCCTTTGATTGGAGTTGTTTGCCATATAGGTTATTTTTTAGTGCGTAATCGTTCGTTAACATATACCGCGTCAAACACTCAAATTCCTTAATGCAATATTCTTCATAAATCAAAATTATCGTATTCAATTTGCATGAGAAACACTATGCAAACTTGAAAGATCATTTATCTAATTGTATGTTAAATTTCAAGATGACATATGTGTGCCACGTATTTGCCCCTCGTTTGCCATCGTCTTTAGTCTTGCGTGTATCAACAACAAAAAACGCGACATTCACAACTCTGTTAAATGTATGTGCCCATCTGACTCGACTAGTTTGCCACATAGTATATTTTTGTATGCCTATTCATTCATTAACACAAAACACGTCATATAATCAAATTCCTTAATCCAACATTATTATTAAACCAAAACTACCATACTTGTTTTGAATGACTCACATTCTCAAAACGTACTCAAACTATAACGGCACACAATACCCCCTATGTCGTCACTCAATTTCAAATGCCAACAATTATTCTTGTTTCTCGTTTCCATGTACACCATTCCCACAATTTAATTGCCACTAACCACATCGTGTATTTTATATTATTACAAAACCCATTATTCTATATTCAACACAATAAGTCCCTAAATTAACCATAACAAAACATTAAGCATACTGGATTATCACTAGCCATATTTATTTTTTGCTTTCACTTTCATATTTCATTTACATATTCACAAAAACACTAACCAAACCATGCACTATGTAATTACACCCCCAAAATATCAACACAAAACTGGCGAACTTCTATTTACAAAATAATCCTACTCGTCACATGTTCACACTCCCAGGTTTCTTAAACTTCCAATTCTACACATTTACGTTTTGTCACACATAACCTACGCGAACGGCACACAATTTCCAACCCATTGGCACACAATTACAAACATCCACATGTATACGTTTTTATCGTTTTCACTCCAATTCAATCAATATAATAGCTCCATATTAGGCGTGAAACACTAATCTTGGTGTTTTTCACGGAATAAAATATAAAAGGAAGCAATACTTACCATGCATCGTGGTTGTGTTTCCGTTCTCATAGTTTGTGTTGCCGAACATTCGCTTCGTATTAACCTGCATGTCTTTAATGGCACTATCAACCTCTACGCCCGAAGCTGCCACTCTCTGTAACATTTTTCTATTAATGTCACTATTTAGTGGTGCAAATTAATAGGCCATTTATGGCCACTATGTTGTGGTTTAAAGAACAGAAGTAACGGTTTTCGTTACTTAGCCTATAATGATGGCACATAGGCTATGAATAGAAACTACACCATCTAGTTGCTTAGGAGATCAAGTGGTAGACAAAACACTCTAAACCTAAGGTAGGTTCAAGCAAAGCAACAACTATGGCTGGAGGTAAACGATCCTATTAACTTCCGCAATGAGGTTAGATTATTACAATTATTAATATTTGTATATTTTACTGTAACATTTGGTATCAAGAGCTTGTTTAATCTCTGCCTAGTTGTTCAAATTGCATGTGATATATAAATTTTGAATTATATATATATATATATATATTATGCAATTTATATATCTTCACAATGTTATATGCATATTGAAATTTCCTGGTATATATTTATATGTTTATATGGATAATGAATGTTTCATGTTTGTATTTCATTATGTATTCAAAATTTACTGTAATAAAGTCTGTGAACATATATGCATGTGTTATATACATTTTGTATATAACTATTTTTCCAAATATTTATTTTCATGTATAACAAATGTATATTATTTTGGTATTGTGTATATACATTCTATTAAAAAAAATAAAATCAAATTAATTACCAATCGTTTTTAGGATGTTGCTGGAATGTTAATTTTCTGCCTGGACGAGGCGTTGCCGTCCGTTACCGTCGAAGAAGAGTCGTCTGCGATGCTACCCATTCAGTTGAAAGTCTAATTGGGCTCGGGTGGTAGGCAGTGGCGTTGATTTTGGTGTCGTTGGGTGTTGTAAACGCTGGGAGCACCTTGACTAACACTGCATTTGGTTTCTTGCCTTCGTTGAGCACCGCATTTGGTTTCTTGCCATGGGCACTGCGATGCGGAGAACAAATGAAGAATGCGATGTTTCTTCCATGGAAATCAGAAGGCAACTGGCGTTCTGTTTAATAAAAAAATGCATTAAAGGCTTGCGGTTTTAGCAATTTGTTTTTCCATTTTAAATCTCCTAATTGTTATAATATTATGTGATTATTATGGTTATCCATTGATATTTTGTCATAATTTGATAATATTTTTAATTATGGAGTGTGATTTTGTATCACAATTTTGGAAAATGCATATGTTTACGACAATTGGATATTGTTGTACATTTCAGTCTTGCCATAATAATTTCGATTATGATTTTAAAAATCATATTTTGAAATTCTTATTGAATTTGCTTATTCAAAACATTTATGGTAATAATGATGATATTATGTAACATTTAATAATAATAATAATAATAATAATATTATTATTATTATTATTAAATGTTGTTCGGTTACGATTAAAGTAATTGATTATTCTGTTATTACTACTATGTAATAATTATTAGAATTATTATAGTAATAACGATTATCGATTTTTGAATCGATGGATCAATGATTTGCACCGTTACTATCATCATTAGTTTTAAATTTTGATAGTATGATTTGAAATCATAATTTTGAAACAATCTCCTTTTTTATCCAAAACATATATGTTAATAATGATAACATTTGTAACATTTTATAGTTATTATTATCAAATATCAGGGGTTACGATTGAGAAAATTGATTGTTCAGTTATTACTGTTACATAAGTGTTATTTCAGTAATAACGGTTATTGGTATTTGAACTGAGGAATCAATATGTCGTAACATTGTTGTCATTATTGGTTTTGGATTGAGATGCCCACTTTGATTGAGTATGGATATTTGATTTTATATTCGTATTTTTTTAATCAGTTTGTTTTATGCGTATAGTTAAAATTAAGTGCATAATATTATGATTTAAATTATGCAATTTAATTTTGTGAGAATTTAATTTGTAAATGTCAGCATATCATATGGTTTTGATATGGTTAGAATTAGGGTGGGAATAGGTCAGGCCCCTTGTAGGGGCCTATGTTCAGGCCTACTTAAAGTCTAGTTAGGCCTAGCTTGTTTAGTAAAAAGACCAGGCTTGAGTCAATTTCAAAAGCCCATTAAACTAAATAGGCCAGGCCTATATATACCAAGTTTGGCCTTCAGGCCTACAGGCCTGGCCTATATATATATATATAAACATAATAAGTCTCAATCAAGGTTATATCATTGATTTATGTCCCCCTTTTTGGATGCTAATAAATGTGTACATTTTACTTTAAATGTTGTACACTTCAATGTTATTAGACAAAATTGTCCCTACTACATTCTTGTTATACAAAACTACCCTTACACCGTTATACCACCGTTAGTTTTAACTCCATCATTATTACCCTACACCT
Organism: Ipomoea triloba; assembly: GCF_003576645.1. Lineage (NCBI taxonomy): Eukaryota > Viridiplantae > Streptophyta > Magnoliopsida > Solanales > Convolvulaceae > Ipomoea > Ipomoea triloba. Next base: position 12,710,516 of record NC_044927.1, read on the forward strand.
ATATCTATCATATCTTTTTCCTATTCTTTAATTGTCATTTTATTAAAATTATTATATAATTAATTTAATGGTTAATTATATTTTAATTAAATTTCTATGAATGGTAAATCATATATGTGTGTATAAAATACATATATTATTTGTGTATATATAATTTGAATTATACATTTTAATTATTTGTATTTATTAATATTTTAATATTAGACATAAGTTTTCACGCATCGCGCGTACAAAATATTAGTATATATATATATATATATATATATATATATATATATATATATATTCTATTATATACCTAATATATATTTTTATATTTACAATACAATCCCAAGTATATATAATTACCAAACTCTAACCCTGCACCTCCAAAATCTCATTCTAAACTATAATTTCAACTATAAACATTGCTGCTAATCCTGTTGTATGTATTCTTATTTTTAAATTTTTTTTATTAACTGTTCTCACTGTCATAATATTTAATGAAATATCGCAACTTCATTATGTGAGTCGATTGTTTATTATTTATGATATTATATAGGATAACAAATAATAATACAATTGAATTTATGTATTTTTTGTAAATTTTTTACATATATACTTTAAAAGGCATAAAAAATGGAAGCCTTAAATAGGCTCAAAGCCTATTTATGATCTATTTTGAAGCCCTTTTAAAAGCCTATATGTTAAATAGGCTTTTAAAAAGGCTTCAAGCCAGGCTAGGCCAACTGTAGGTTCAGGCTTGAGCCTAAAAAAAAAAAAAAAACCTACATACAGGCCCAGACCCAGACCCAGGCTCAGGCTTTAGATTTCCATAGCAGACCCATGCATAAATTTCTAAAGCTCGTCTCAGCCTAGCCTATTTCCACCCCTAGTTAGAATTTACAATTTTAAGCTAATTCTCATAAAGTTTACTATATGCATTGAATCTTTTTTGTATTGGGCATACAAGTTAAAACCTTTCAATTATGAAAAGTATATAGTTATTATAGATTATTATTATTCAAATTTTATAATCCTTCAAGTTTTGGATTTATGTTATTATTTGAATAATAATTTTATTGCTCATTTGAATTGTTATTATGGTGTACAATTTAGATATGAGCTTATTGAATTTCATGCATAATTATTGTTCACTAGCATAACATTATATTTTCTAGTTATGTGAATTTATATATGCCTTTAGAATTGCATATGTTTGGAACTTAAAAAAAAAAAAATCCATGTTAAGTTGAACTTTATATGTGGACTTATATATAGTAGTGCATTATGTTTAAGCATTTTAAGACCGTCTAAGGTGTTCACTTGAGATTAAAAATCTTTCCATAAGGTGAACTATTAAGATTTGAAAGATTATCCGTCAATTATGCCTTTTGTGTGAGAAAACATGACCAGGGAGTATACTTGGAATTGTTTATCACATTGTTGCATAATTGTTTTTAGGCTTTACAGTTGATGCCTAAAATATCAAGATAATCATCTAATGATCATATAATTTTGATTAATTAAAGAGTAGCCACAATATTTAATTGAAATTTTGTGAGATCACATACAGTTATAGACGTATTGGTTGTGATTAATTATATGATATAATGAAATTTAGCCCACAGGCAATTTTATTATGTTCATATGATTAATTAGGGTAAAAACACCAAACTATATATGATTGTAATTTAGCCCACGGGCAATTATGTATCAAAATGTAGTTTTGGTGAGTTTTATCATTACAGATAGGAAAGTCAATTTATTTATCATATGGTTATGATATAAATAAATTGATAATTGTCATCTTCTATCATAAAGTTTTGATATATGTACATATTCAAAGAATGTTATTCTTGAGGTTTATCCACATGAAGGTATTAGTTTAGTTTCCTTTGTGTGTATTTTTTATGCATTAAAAGAAAATTAGATTAATAGTTTGATACATTAATATTCTTTAGTGTACATATATCAAGTGATCAATACAATTTCATAACTGAAATTATTAAGATATTTTGATCACTTTGTGACTAATTACATAAACTATAATAAATTCCTATCGGTATATTTTATCATAGCTTTTGTAAATAGTCAAAATAAAAGATCAAATCCTATTTCTTAATTTACCCACAAGGATTGAGAAAAGGAACATGGTTTGATAGTTTTATCATAAGCTTGTAGATGGATCTAATGGAATAAAATTTTAGCCCACAAGCAAGTTTTATGTCACTAGATTCTTCTATCACTTTGATAATAATTTTATCATAAAATTTTTAGTTAAGTCTAATTGAATAAAGAGTTTATTACCAAAATGGTCCCTCGACTATTGCGAAATTACCAATTTGGTCCTCAAAAATTTTTTGTACCCAATTAAGTCCCTCGACTTTGAAAATTTTAACCAATTTGATCCTCCGTTTATTTTGTCGTTAAAATTGGGACCAAATTGGTAACTTTTCTATAGTCAAGGGACCAAATTGGTAATTCTTCTATAGTCAAGGGACCAAATTGGTAGTTAATTTTTCACTGAAATAGTCCATTGACTATAGAAAAATTACCAATTTGGTCCCTTGACTATAGCAAAATTACCAATTTAGTCCTGATTTTAACGGTAAAATAAACGTAGGACCAAATTGGTTAAGAATTTCAAAGTTGAGAGACTTAATTGGGCACGAAAAATTTTCGAGAACCAAATTGGTAATTTCGCAATACTCGAGGGACCATTTCGGTAATAAACTCTTGAATAAAACTTTAGCCCACAGGCAAGTTTTATGTCACTAGAATCTTCTATTTGATTATCATAAAACCTTAGTTGAGTCTAATTGAATATATCTTTAGCCTACAGGCAAGTTTTATGTCACTAGATTCTTATAGTTAAATTGATGATCAAGATAAAATTTTATCATACCATTCTTTTTAGAATTTATAACTTTAAGGTCGGTTATACTTCTATGAGGCATGGGTTGCATTGGCAACACATGTATTTTGTTAATCTCCAAAAACTTAGTAACTTGAAATTGTTACTGTATGTGGCTTACTTGGTTTTTCAGCCCAACCACAATAGATCCTTTTTTTAATTTTAGATATGATATACTTTTGGATCCTTATATTGGAAGTGTACATATGTAGCCAAATTTCAACTAGAGCAATTTAATTTGTTCAAGTATTTGAAAATTGTGTCTGTTACATGTACATATTTGGCATGTCCAACTATGGTGGGGAATTTTGTTCCTTGTAAAATTAGTTGGACTTGAGGATCATTGGTGTGTATGTATATCAACTATAATGCTTAAGAATGACTTGATCAGTGGGAGTAATAGCTTGACTAGTGGGAGTGGTCATTTGATCATTAAGATATCACATTTCAAGATTTTTCCACTTCAAGGATAAGACACCTTGCCTTGTTAATTATAAAATCAATAGTTCAAATTGTTTGAACTACAAATTGTGCAACATATTTATGAAAATGTTGTATCATTAATAGTTTTTATTTTAACAATGGCATATAGTTTTTATTTTAACAATGGCATGAAGTTTATGGTGAATTATCATGAGTTGAATTCTTTAGCATTTATTGGAGTTTTTCGTCTTATCAACATTGATCCTGGGTCATTAAGATTTGAAAAGGCTCATAAATTTAATGTTGAGAGACATAAAGCAAGCAAAGACTCATGAGATTGATTCGTCTTGGGATGTTTTTATTATATTGATACAACATTTGTGTTGTTTCATAAAGTTACATAAATAAATCCTCGGTATTAATCTATGACATAAAAGTTGGGCTTTCTTTTTTTTTTTTGGAGATTATTTATAATGTGTATGTTTAAAGATCCATTGTGGGCTTAGACTTATTGTTTTGTCATTTGACACCATTGGAATATGGACTACTCAAATACTGTCTTTGGCTAAGATTAATGAAAATGGAGTGGCAGACGTGTCAACTCCGAAAACTTAGTCATCATAGATAGTATTAAAGATAAGGAGTTGGTCGTGTACAATATTAGCATTTTGCTAATAGTTTCGAATCCTTACTTAAGGCATGCTTATAAGAATTTTAAGGATCATAAATGATATATGGAACTTATTATGTGACTATATTGTACGTACATACATTTTGTCACTTCTATGTAATAGGGATGGTTTCTCATATGGTTATGCGCATATTTATTTGAGAAACATCATCAAAGTTGGACCAAGAATAAACGTAGGATTTATTCTTAAAGAACCTGAGTTTGAAATCAAATGCATGTGATGCATCGTTGGTATTACTCACACTTTAATTTAGAGGACATACCACTATGATTCATGTTTTTTTTATTTTTAAATAAAGATTGTGCCAATGCTCGCACCAAATGGAAAATTATAACATTTCCATTAATATTGTACAAATCAAGCGGTGTGAGTTTATAAGGCCAAATTTAGCCATTGTGGCAGTAACTAGTTTTTGATAACTAATTACAAATCAAGAATGAACATAATGTTTATTCATTAAGTTTTATATTACGTAAGTTACTTAGAGAACAAGTTACATTGCAATCATAAGTGGATACTACTCACTTTAAAAGGAACTATCTCTATGGTCCATGTTTCTTTTTGTTTCTTTGAGTTTGCACCAAGTGGGAGAATTAACATTTTTCTATTAATGTCACTATTTAGTGGTGCAATAGGTCATTTATGGACACTATGTTGTGGTTTAAAGAACAGAAGTAACGGTTTCCGTTACTTAGCCTATAATGATTGCATATAGGCTATATATATATTAGTATGGTTTCTCAAAAATATATTAGTATGGTCTTCCCACTGCTCTTATTAATAAAAACTACACCATCTAGTTGCTTAGCAGATCAAGTGGTAGACAAAACACTCTAAACCTAAAGTAGGTTCAAGTAATGCAACAACTATGGCTGGAGGTAAACGATCCTATTAACTTCCGCAATGAGGTAAGATTATTACAATTATTAATATTTGTATATTTTAACACTCTCTACGTTAAAACTTCACCTCCTCCGAATGAATACTTACGTTCATTGCTACCGATTTTAACAATGTTCCCTCGTAAAATTTGATTCATTCCTTAATAATAGTGATCGTGAAATGCTAAGATTGAAAATAATAATCATACCTTAATTACGTTCATTGCTACCGATTAAAAATTTGATTCTTTACCCTTCTTACCATTATTGTGGTGTGATATGATACATTATGATATTCTAATCTCTACCATTAATTTCCTGATTTTGGATGGTTAAGATTACACCTCATATTCCTCAATATAAGTTGTCTTCAAACGGTGATTAAATGTGTGCGAACGGTGATTGATGTACAAGATTTGATCTCAAAATTTTTTAATGGTCTATATTGATTAAAATTCCAAGTGTGTGCGAACGGTGATTACATGTGTGCGAACGAAGTGTGTGTAGGGAGGGGTGAGGGGGGCAACTTCTCCCCCCCCCCCCCCCCCCCCCCCCCCCCCCCCCCCCCTCCC